>NC_064847.1:3255027-3573854 GCF_024166365.1 Elephas maximus indicus
TCTCAGGTACGCCTGGGTCCTGTCACCAGGCCTTCCTTCCGAGGTACCTCTGGGTACTGTCACCAGGCCTTCCTTCCGAGGTACCTCTGGGTACAGGCACCAGCCATTGCTTCTGAAGTAACTCTGGGTACAGTCACCAGGCCTTGTATCCAAGGTAACTCTGGGTACAGTCAGCGGGACTTCCTTCCGAGGTACTTCTTGGTATAGTCAGTAGGCCTGCCTTCTGAGGTACCTCTGGGTAATGTCTCCTGGGCTTCCTTCTCCAGTACCTTTGGGTACAGTCACCAGACCTTCATTCTCAGCTACCTCGGGGTACAGTCACCAGGCCTTCGTTCTGAGGTACCTCTGAGTAGAGTCAGCAGGCGTGCCTTCTCAGATGACTCTGGGTACTATCACCAGGCCTCTCTTCCGAGGTAACTCTGGGTACAGATAATCAGACCTTTCTTCCGAGATACCTCTCGGTAGAGTGACCAGGCCTTCCTTCCGAGATAACTCTGGGTACAGGCAGTCGGTCTTCCTTCTGAGCTACATCTGGGTGATGTCACCAGGCCTTCCTTCCGAGGTACCTCTGGGTACAGTCACCAGGCCTTCCCTTCACGGTTACTCTGGCTACACTCACAAGGCCTTCCTTCCGAGGTACCCCAGGGTACAGACACCGAACGTTTCTTCCGAGGTAAGTCTGGGTACAGTCACCAGGATTTCCTTCCGAGGTACCTCTGGGTTAGTCACCAGGCCTTCCTTCCGAGGTTCGTCTGGGTACAGTCACCAGGCCTTTATTCTGAGGTACCTCTGGGTACAGTCACCAGGCCTTCCTTCTGAGGTACCTCTGTTACAGTCACCAGGCCTTCCTTCTGAGTTACCTGTGGTTACAGTCACCAGACCTTCCTTCTCAGGTTCCTTTGGCTGCAGTCACCAGGCCTTTTTTCCGAGTACCTCTGAGCACAGTCATCAGCCTTTTCTCCCGAAGTACCTCTGGGAATAGTCACCAGGCCTTCCTTCTGAGGTACCTCTGGGTACAGTCAGCAGGCCTTCCTTCTCAGATACCTCTGGGCACAGTCACCAGGGCTTCCTTCTTAGGTACCTCTGAGTACAGTCACCAGCCTTCCTTCTGAGGTAGCTTTTGGTACACTTACCAGGTCTTCCTTTTGAGGTACATCTGTGGACTGTCACCAGGCCTTCCTGCTGAGGCACGTCTGGGTACACTCATTAGACACTCCTATTTAGGTACCTCTGGGTACAGTCACCAGGCCTTCCTTCCAAGGTATCTTTGGGTATATTCACCAGTCCTTCCTTCCGAGGTACCTCTGGGTACTGTCACCAGGCCTTCCTTCTGAGGTAAGTCTGGGTACAGTCAGTAGGCCTTCCTTCTGAGGTACATCTGGGAAATGTCACCAGGCCTTCCTTCCGAGGTATCTCTGGGTACAGTTACCAGGCCTTCATTCTCAGGCACCTCTGGGTACAGTCAATAGGCCTTCCTTCTGAGGTAGCTCTGGGTACAGTCACCAGGTCTTCCTTCCAAGGTATCTTTGGGTATATTCACCAGTCCTTCCTTCCGAGGTACCTCTGGGTACTGTCACCAGGCCTTCCTTCTGAGGTAAGTCTGGGTACAGTCAGTAGGCCTTCCTTCTGAGGTACATCTGGGAAATGTCACCAGGCCTTCCTTCCGAGGTATCTCTGGGTACAGTTACCAGGCCTTCATTCTCAGGCACCTCTGGGTACAGTCAATAGGCCTTCCTTCTGAGGTAGCTCTGGGTACAGTCACCAGGTCTTCCTTCCTAGTTACCTCTGCGTATAGACATCTGGCCTTCCTTCTGAGGTACCTCTGGGTACAGTCACCAGGGCTTCCTTCCGAGGTACCTCTGGGTACAGTCACCAGGGCTTCCTTCCGAGGTACCTCTGGGTACAGTCACCAGGCCTTCCTTCCGAGATACGTCAGTGTGCAGTCACCAGGCCGTCCTTCCCAGGTACCTCTGGGTACAGTCACCGGGCCTTCCTTCCAAAGAACCTCTGGGTACTGTCTCCAGGCCTTCCGTCTGAGGTAACTCTGGGTACAGTCACTGGACCTTTCTTCCGAGGTACCTCTGGGTACTGTCACCAGGCCTTCATTCCGAGGTAAATTTTTGTACTGTCACCTGGCCTTCCTTCCGAGGTACCTCTGGGTACAGTCACTAGGCCTTCCCTCTGAGGTACCTCTGAGTACAGTCAGCAGGCCTGCCTTCTCAGATACCTCTGGGTACTGTCACCAGACCTTCCTTCTGCGGTAGCTCTGGGTACAGACACCAGGGCTTCCTTCGGAGGTACCTCTGGGTAAGGTCATCAGGGCTTCCTTCCGAGGTATGTATGGGTAGAGTCACCAGGGCTTCCTTCTAAGGTACGTCTGAGTACAGTCACCAGGCCTTCCTTCCGAGGTATCTCTGGGTACAGGCATCAGGCCTTCCCTCCGAAGAACGTCTGGGTACAGTCATCAGGCCTTCGTACCGAGTTACCTCAGGGTACAGTCACCAGGCCTTCCTTCCGAGGTACCTCTGTGTTCAGTCACCAGTCCTTCCTTCCGAGGAACCTCTGGGTACAGTCACCAGGCCTTCTTTCCGAAGTACCTCTGGGAATAGTCACCAGGCCTTCGGTCTGAGGTACCTCTGGGTACAGTCAGCAGGCCTTCCTTCTCAGATACCTCTGGGCACAGTCACCAGGGCTTCCTTCTTAGGTACCTCTGAGTACAGTCACCAGCCTTTCTTCTGAGGTACCTTTTGGTACACTTACCAGGTCTTCCTTTTGAGGTACCTCTGTGGACTGTCACCAGGCCTTCCTGCTGAGGCACCTCTGGGTACACTCATTAGACACTCCTATTTAGGTACCTCTGGTACAGTCACCAGGCCTTCCTTCCAAGGTACCTTTGGGTATATTCACCAGAACTTCCTTCCGAGGTACCTCTGGGTACTGTCACCAGGCCTTCCCTCTGAGGTAAGTCTGGGTACAGTCAGTAGGCCTTCCTTCTGAGGTACATCTGGGAAATGTCACCAGGCCTTCCTTCCGAGGTATCTCTGGGTACAGTTACCAGGCCTTCATTCTCAGGCACCTCTGGGTACAGTCACCAGGCCTTCCTTCTGAGGTAGCTCTGGGTACTGTCACCAGGCCTTCCTTCTGAGTTACCTCTGCGTATAGTCACCAGGCCTTCCTTCTGAGGTACCTCTGGGTACAGTCACCAGACCTTCCTTCTGAGGTACCTCTGGGTACTGTCACCAGGTTTTCTTCTGAGGTAACTCTGCGTACTGTCACCAGGCCTTCCTTCCGAGGTAATTCTATGTTCAGTCAAGAGTCCTTCCTTCCGAGGAACCTCTGGGTACACTCACGAGGCCCTGTATCCGAGGTACGTCTGGGTACAGTCACCAGGCCGTCCTTCCGAGGTACCTCTGGGTATAGTCAGTAGGCCTTCCTTCTGAGGTACCTCTGGGTAATGTCTCCAGGGATTCTATCAACAGTACTTCTGGGTACAGTCAACAGGCCTTCATTCTCAGGTACCTCTGGGTAGAGTCACCAGCCCTTCATTCTCAGGTACCTCAGAGTACGGTCTCCAGGCCTTCTTTCCGAGGAAACTCTGGGTACAGTCACCAGAAATTCCTTCTGAGGTACCTCTGGGTATCGTCACCAGGCCTTTCTTCTGAGGTAACTCTGGGTACAGTCAGCAGGCCTTCCTCATCAAATACCTCTGGGCACAGTCACCAGGCCTTCCTTCTGAGGTACCTCTGGGTCCAGTCATCAGGCCTTCCTTCCTAGGTATGCATGGGCAGAGTCACCAGGCCTTCCTTCTGAGGTACCTCTGGGTATAGTCACCAGGCCTTCCTTCCGAGGTACGTCTGGGTACAGTCTCTAAGCCTTCCTTCCGAGGTTTGTCTTTGTACAGTTTCCAGGCCTTCCTTCTGAGGTACCTCTGGGTACAGTCACCACGCCTTCCTTCTTAGGTACCTCTGGGTATAGTTACCAGGCCTTCCTTCTCAGGTAAGCCTGGGTACTGTCACCAGGCCTTCCTTCCGAGGTACCTCTGGGTACTGTCACCAGGCCTTCCTTCCGAGGTACCTCTGGGTACAGGCACCAGCCATTGCTTCCGAAGTAACTCTGGGTACAGTCACCAGGCCTTGTATCCAAGGTAACTCTGGGTACAGTCAGCGGGACTTCCTTCCGAGGTACTTCTTGGTATAGTCAGTAGGCCTGCCTTCTGAGGTACCTCTGGGTAATGTCTCCTGGGCTTCCTTCTCCAGTACCTTTAGGTACAGTCACCAGACCTTCATTCTCAGCTACCTCTGGGTACAGTCACCAGGCCTTCGTTCTGAGGTACCTCTGAGTAGAGTCAGCAGGCGTGCCTTCTCAGATGACTCTGGGTACTATCACCAGGCCTCTCTTCCGAGGTAACTCTGGGTACAGATAATCAGACCTTTCTTCCGAGATACCTCTCGGTAGAGTGACCAGGCCTTCCTTCCGAGATAACTCTGGGTACAGTCAGTCGGTCTTCCTTCTGAGCTACATCTGGGTGATGTCACCAGGCCTTCCTTCCGAGGTACCTCTGGGTACAGTCACCAGGCCTTCCCTTCACGGTTACTCTGGCTACACTCACAAGGCCTTCCTTCCGAGGTACCCCAGGGTACAGACACCAAACGTTTCTTCCATGGTAACTCTGGGTACAGTCACCAGACCTGCCTTCCGAGGTACCTCTGTTTACTGTCACCTGTCCTTCCTTCCGAGGTAAGTCTGGGTACAGTCACCAGGATTTCCTTCCGAGGTACCTCTGGGTTAGTCACCAGGCCTTCCTTCCGAGGTACGTCTGGGTACAGTCACCAGGCCTTTATTCTGAGGTACCTCTGGGTACAGTCACCAGGCCTTCCTTCTGCGGTACCTCTGTTACAGTCACCAGGCCTTCCTTCTGAGATACCTGTGGTTACAGTCACCAGACCTTCCTTCTCAGGTTCCTTTGGCTGCAGTCACCAGACATTTTTTCCGAGTACCTCTGAGCACAGTCATCAGCCCTTTCTCCCGAAGTACCTCTGGGAATAGTCACCAGGCCTTCCTTCTGAGGTACCTCTGGGTACAGTCAGCAGGCCTTCCTTCTCAGATACCTCTGGGCACAGTCACGAGGGCTTCCTTCTTAGGTACCTCTGAGTACAGTCACCAGCCTTCCTTCTGAGGTACCTTTGGGTACACTTACCAGGTCTTCCTTTTGAGGTACATCTGTGGACTGTCACCAGGCCTTCCTGCTGAGGAACCTCTGGGTACACTCATTAGACACTCCTATTTAGGTACCTCTGGGTACAGTCACCAGGCCTTCCTTCCAAGGTATCTTTGGGTATATTCACCAGTCCTTCCTTCCGAGGTACCTCTGGGTACTGTCACCAGGCCTTCCTTCTGAGGTAAGTCTGGGTACAGTCAGTAGGCCTTCCTTCTGAGGTACATCTGGGAAATGTCACCAGGCCTTCCTTCCGAGGTATCTCTGGGTACAGTTACCAGGCCTTCATTCTCAGGCACCTCTGGGTACAGTCAATAGGCCTTCCTTCTGAGGTAGCTCTGGGTACAGTCACCAGGTCTTCCTTCCTAGTTACCTCTGCGTATAGACATCTGGCCTTCCTTCTGAGGTACCTCTGGGTACAGTCACCAGGGCTTCCTTCCGAGGTACCTCTGGGTACAGTCACCAGGGCTTCCTTCCGAGGTACCTCTGGGTACAGTCACCAGGCCTTCCTTCCGAGATACGTCAGTGTGCAGTCACCAGGCCGTCCTTCCCAGGTACCTCTGGGTACAGTCACCGGGCCTTCCTTCCAAAGAACCTCTGGGTACTGTCTCCAGGCCTTCCGTCTGAGGTAACTCTGGGTACAGTCACTGGACCTTTCTTCCGAGGTACCTCTGGGTACTGTCACCAGGCCTTCATTCCGAGGTAAATTTTTGTACTGTCACCTGGCCTTCCTTCCGAGGTACCTCTGGGTACAGTCACTAGGCCTTCCCTCTGAGGTACCTGTGAGTACAGTCAGCAGGCCTGCCTTCTCAGATACCTCTGGGTACTGTCACCAGACCTTCCTTCTGCGGTAGCTCTGGGTACAGACACCAGGGCTTCCTTCGGAGGTACCTCTGGGTAAGGTCATCAGGGCTTCCTTCCGAGGTATGTATGGGTAGAGTCACCAGGGCTTCCTTCTAAGGTACGTCTGAGTACAGTCACCAGGCCTTCCTTCCGAGGTATCTCTGGGTACAGGCATCAGGCCTTCCCTCCGAAGAACGTCTGGGTACAGTCATCAGGCCTTCGTACCGAGTTACCTCAGGGTACAGTCACCAGGCCTTCCTTCCGAGGTACCTCTGTGTTCAGTCACCAGTCCTTCCTTCCGAGGAACCTCTGGGTACAGTCACCAGGCCTTCTTTCCGAAGTACCTCTGGGAATAGTCACCAGGCCTTCGGTCTGAGGTACCTCTGGGTACAGTCAGCAGGCCTTCCTTCTCAGATACCTCTGGGCACAGTCACCAGGGCTTCCTTCTTAGGTACCTCTGAGTACAGTCACCAGCTTTTTTTCTGAGGTACCTTTTGGTACACTTACCAGGTCTTCCTTTTGAGGTACCTCTGTGGACTGTCACCAGGCCTTCCTGCTGAGGCACCTCTGGGTACACTCATTAGACACTCCTATTTAGGTACCTCTGGTACAGTCACCAGGCCTTCCTTCCAAGGTACCTTTGGGTATATTCACCAGAACTTCCTTCCGAGGTACCTCTGGGTACTGTCACCAGGCCTTCCTTCTGAGGTAAGTCTGGGTACAGTCAATAGGCCTTCCTTCTGAGGTACATCTGGGAAATGTCACCAGGCCTTCCTTCCGAGGTATCTCTGGGTACAGTTACCAGGCCTTCATTGTCAGGCACCTCTGGGTACAGTCACCAGGCCTTCCTTCTGAGGTAGCTCTGGGTACTGTCACCAGGCCTTCCTTCTGAGTTACCTCTGCGTATAGTCACCAGGCCTTCCTTCTGAGGTACCTCTGGGTACAGTCACCAGACCTTCCTTCTGAGGTACCTCTGGGTACTGTCACCAGGTTTTCCTTCTGAGGTAACTCTGCGTACTGTCACCAGGCCTTCCTTCCGAGGTAATTCTGTGTTCAGTCAAGAGTCCTTCCTTCCGAGGAACCTCTGGGTACACTCACGAGGCCCTGTATCCGAGGTACGTCTGGGTACAGTCACCAGGCCTTCCTTCCGAGGTACCTCTGGGTATAGTCAGTAGGCCTTCCTTCTGAGGTACCTCTGGGTAATGTCTCCAGGGATTCTATCTCCAGTACTTCTGGGTACAGTCAACAGGCCTTCATTCTCAGGTACCTCTGGGTAGAGTCACCAGCCCTTCATTCTCAGGTACCTCAGAGTACGGTCTCCAGGCCTTCTTTCCGAGGAACCTCTGGGTACAGTCACCAGACATTCCTTCTGAGGTACCTCTGGGTATCGTCACCAGGCCTTTCTTCTGAGGAAACTCTGGGTACAGTCAGCAGGCCTTCCTCCTCAAATACCTCTGGGCACAGTCACCAGGCCTTCCTTCTTAGGTACCTCTGGGTACAGTCACCAGGCCTTCCTTCTCAGTTACCTTTGGGTACACTTACCAGGTCTTCCTTCTGAGGTACCTCAGTGGACTGTCACCAGGCCTTCCTTCCAAGCTACCTCTGGGTATAGTCACCAGTCCTTCCTTCCGAGGTAACTCTGGGTACAGTCATCAGACCTTTTTTCCGAGGTAACTGTGGGTACAATCATCAGACCTTTCTTCCGAGATACCTCTGGGTAGAGTGACCAGGCCTTCCTTCCGAGGTACCTCTGAGTACAGTCAGTAGGACTTCCTTCTGAGGTACCTCTGGGTACAGTTACCAGGCCTTCCTTCTCAGGCACCTCTGGGTACAGTCACCAGGCCTTCCTTCTCAGGCACCTCTGGGTACAGTCACCAAGCCGTCCTTCCCAGTTACGACTGGGTACTGTCACCAGGCCTTCCTTCCGAGGTACCTCAGGGTACAGGCACCAGGTCTCGTATCCAAGGTACCTCTGGGTACAGTCACCAGGTCTTCCTTCCGAGGTACCTCTGGGTACAGTTACCAGGCCTTCATTCTCAGGCACCTCTGTTTACAGTCACCAGGCCTTCCTTCCGAGCTACCTCTGGGTACTGTCACCAGGCCTTCCTTCGCAGTTATCTCTGGGTACAGTCACCAGGCCTTCCCTCCAGGGTTACTCTGGGTACAGTCACCAGGCCTTCCTTCCAGGTACCTCTGGGTACAGTCCGTAGGCCTTCCTTCTGAGGTAACTCTGAGTACAGTCAGGAGGCCTGCCTTCTCAGACACTTCTGGGTACTGTCACCAGGTCTTCCTTCTGAGGTACCTCTGGGTCCAGTCATCAGGCCTTCCTTCCTAGGTATGCATGGGCAGAGTCACCAGGCCTTCCTTCTGAGGTACCTCTGGGTATAGTCACCAGGCCTTCCTTCCGAGGTACGTCTGGGTACAGTCTCTAAGCCTTCCTTCCGAGGTTTGTCTTTGTACAGTTTCCAGGCCTTCCTTCTGAGGTACCTCTGGGTACAGTCACCACGCCTTCCTTCTTAGGTACCTCTGGGTATAGTTACCAGGCCTTCCTTCTCAGGTACGCCTGGGTCCTGTCACCAGGCCTTCCTTCCGAGTTACCTCTGGGTACTGTCACCAGGCCTTCCTTCCGAGGTACCTCTGGGTACAGGCACCAGCCATTGCTTCTGAAGTAACTCTGGGTACAGTCACCAGGCCTTGTATCCAAGGTAACTCTGGGTACAGTCAGCGGGACTTCCTTCCGAGGTACTTCTTGGTATAGTCAGTAGGCCTGCCTTCTGAGGTACCTCTGGGTAATGTCTCCTGGGCTTCCTTCTCCAGTACCTTTGGGTACAGTCACCAGACCTTCATTCTCAGCTACCTCGGGGTACAGTCACCAGGCCTTCGTTCTGAGGTACCTCTGAGTAGAGTCAGCAGGCGTGCCTTCTCAGATGACTCTGGGTACTATCACCAGTCCTCTCTTCCGAGGTAACTCTGGGTACAGATAATCAGACCTTTCTTCTGAGATACCTCTCGGTAGAGTGACCAGGCCTTCCTTCCGAGATAACTCTGGGTACAGGCAGTCGGTCTTCCTTCTGAGGTACATCTGGGTGATGTCACCAGGCCTTCCTTCCGAGGTACCTCTGGGTACAGTCACCAGGCCTTCCCTTCACGGTTACTCTGGCTACACTCACAAGGCCTTCCTTCCGAGGTACCCCAGGGTACAGACACCAAACGTTTCTTCCGAGGTAAGTCTGGGTACAGTCACCAGGATTTCCTTCCGAGGTACCTCTGGGTTAGTCACCAGGCCTTCCTTCCGAGGTTCGTCTGGGTACAGTCACCAGGCCTTTATTCTGAGGTACCTCTGGGTACAGTCACCAGGCCTTCCTTCTGAGGTACCTCTGTTACAGTCACCAGGCCTTCCTTCTGAGATACCTGTGGTTACAGTCACCAGACCTTCCTTCTCAGGTTCCTTTGGCTGCAGTCACCAGGCCTTTTTTCCGAGTACCTCTGAGCACAGTCATCAGCCTTTTCTCCCGAAGTACCTCTGGGAATAGTCACCAGGCCTTCCTTCTGAGGTACCTCTGGGTACAGTCAGCAGGCCTTCCTTCTCAGATACCTCTGGGCACAGTCACCAGGGCTTCCTTCTTAGGTACCTCTGAGTACAGTCACCAGCCTTCCTTCTGAGGTAGCTTTTGGTACACTTACCAGGTCTTCCTTTTGAGGTACATCTGTGGACTGTCACCAGGCCTTCCTGCTGAGGCACGTCTGGGTACACTCATTAGACACTCCTATTTAGGTACCTCTGGGTACAGTCACCAGGCCTTCCTTCCAAGGTATCTTTGGGTATATTCACCAGTCCTTCCTTCCGAGGTACCTCTGGGTACTGTCACCAGGCCTTCCTTCTGAGGTAAGTCTGGGTACAGTCAGTAGGCCTTCCTTCTGAGGTACATCTGGGAAATGTCACCAGGCCTTCCTTCCGAGGTATCTCTGGGTACAGTTACCAGGCCTTCATTCTCAGGCACCTCTGGGTACAGTCAATAGGCCTTCCTTCTGAGGTAGCTCTGGGTACAGTCACCAGGTCTTCCTTCCTAGTTACCTCTGCGTATAGACATCTGGCCTTCCTTCTGAGGTACCTCTGGGTACAGTCACCAGGGCTTCCTTCCGAGGTACCTCTGGGTACAGTCACCAGGGCTTCCTTCCGAGGTACCTCTGGGTACAGTCACCAGGCCTTCCTTCCGAGATACGTCAGTGTGCAGTCACCAGGCCGTCCTTCCCAGGTACCTCTGGGTACAGTCACCGGGCCTTCCTTCCAAAGAACCTCTGGGTACTGTCTCCAGGCCTTCCGTCTGAGGTAACTCTGGGTACAGTCACTGGACCTTTCTTCCGAGGTACCTCTGGGTACTGTCACCAGGCCTTCATTCCGAGGTAAATTTTTGTACTGTCACCTGGCCTTCCTTCCGAGGTACCTCTGGGTACAGTCACTAGGCCTTCCCTCTGAGGTACCTCTGAGTACAGTCAGCAGGCCTGCCTTCTCAGATACCTCTGGGTACTGTCACCAGACCTTCCTTCTGCGGTAGCTCTGGGTACAGACACCAGGGCTTCCTTCGGAGGTACCTCTGGGTAAGGTCATCAGGGCTTCCTTCCGAGGTATGTATGGGTAGAGTCACCAGGGCTTCCTTCTAAGGTACGTCTGAGTACAGTCACCAGGCCTTCCTTCCGAGGTATCTCTGGGTACAGGCATCAGGCCTTCCCTCCGAAGAACGTCTGGGTACAGTCATCAGGCCTTCGTACCGAGTTACCTCAGGGTACAGTCACCAGGCCTTCCTTCCGAGGTACCTCTGTGTTCAGTCACCAGTCCTTCCTTCCGAGGAACCTCTGGGTACAGTCACCAGGCCTTCTTTCCGAAGTACCTCTGGGAATAGTCACCAGGCCTTCGGTCTGAGGTACCTCTGGGTACAGTCAGCAGGCCTTCCTTCTCAGATACCTCTGGGCACAGTCACCAGGGCTTCCTTCTTAGGTACCTCTGAGTACAGTCACCAGCCTTTCTTCTGAGGTACCTTTTGGTACACTTACCAGGTCTTCCTTTTGAGGTACCTCTGTGGACTGTCACCAGGCCTTCCTGCTGAGGCACCTCTGGGTACACTCATTAGACACTCCTATTTAGGTACCTCTGGTACAGTCACCAGGCCTTCCTTCCAAGGTACCTTTGGGTATATTCACCAGAACTTCCTTCCGAGGTACCTCTGGGTACTGTCACCAGGCCTTCCCTCTGAGGTAAGTCTGGGTACAGTCAGTAGGCCTTCCTTCTGAGGTACATCTGGGAAATGTCACCAGGCCTTCCTTCCGAGGTATCTCTGGGTACAGTTACCAGGCCTTCATTCTCAGGCACCTCTGGGTACAGTCACCAGGCCTTCCTTCTGAGGTAGCTCTGGGTACTGTCACCAGGCCTTCCTTCTGAGTTACCTCTGCGTATAGTCACCAGGCCTTCCTTCTGAGGTACCTCTGGGTACAGTCACCAGACCTTCCTTCTGAGGTACCTCTGGGTACTGTCACCAGGTTTTCCTACTGAGGTAACTCTGCGTACTGTCACCAGGCCTTCCTTCCGAGGTAATTCTATGTTCAGTCAAGAGTCCTTCCTTCCGAGGAACCTCTGGGTACACTCACGAGGCCCTGTATCCGAGGTACGTCTGGGTACAGTCACCAGGCCGTCCTTCCGAGGTACCTCTGGGTATAGTCAGTAGGCCTTCCTTCTGAGGTACCTCTGGGTAATGTCTCCAGGGATTCTATCAACAGTACTTCTGGGTACAGTCAACAGGCCTTCATTCTCAGGTACCTCTGGGTAGAGTCACCAGCCCTTCATTCTCAGGTACCTCAGAGTACGGTCTCCAGGCCTTCTTTCCGAGGAAACTCTGGGTACAGTCACCAGAAATTCCTTCTGAGGTACCTCTGGGTATCGTCACCAGGCCTTTCTTCTGAGGTAACTCTGGGTACAGTCAGCAGGCCTTCCTCATCAAATACCTCTGGGCACAGTCACCAGGCCTTCCTTCTGAGGTACCTCTGGGTCCAGTCATCAGGCCTTCCTTCCTAGGTATGCATGGGCAGAGTCACCAGGCCTTCCTTCTGAGGTACCTCTGGGTATAGTCACCAGGCCTTCCTTCCGAGGTACGTCTGGGTACAGTCTCTAAGCCTTCCTTCCGAGGTTTGTCTTTGTACAGTTTCCAGGCCTTCCTTCTGAGGTACCTCTGGGTACAGTCACCACGCCTTCCTTCTTAGGTACCTCTGGGTATAGTTACCAGGCCTTCCTTCTCAGGTAAGCCTGGGTACTGTCACCAGGCCTTCCTTCCGAGGTACCTCTGGGTACTGTCACCAGGCCTTCCTTCCGAGGTACCTCTGGGTACAGGCACCAGCCATTGCTTCCGAAGTAACTCTGGGTACAGTCACCAGGCCTTGTATCCAAGGTAACTCTGGGTACAGTCAGCGGGACTTCCTTCCGAGGTACTTCTTGGTATAGTCAGTAGGCCTGCCTTCTGAGGTACCTCTGGGTAATGTCTCCTGGGCTTCCTTCTCCAGTACCTTTGGGTACAGTCACCAGACCTTCATTCTCAGCTACCTCTGGGTACAGTCACCAGGCCTTCGTTCTGAGGTACCTCTGAGTAGAGTCAGCAGGCGTGCCTTCTCAGATGACTCTGGGTACTATCACCAGGCCTCTCTTCCGAGGTAACTCTGGGTACAGATAATCAGACCTTTCTTCCGAGATACCTCTCGGTAGAGTGACCAGGCCTTCCTTCCGAGATAACTCTGGGTACAGTCAGTCGGTCTTCCTTCTGAGCTACATCTGGGTGATGTCACCAGGCCTTCCTTCCGAGGTACCTCTGGGTACAGTCACCAGGCCTTCCCTTCACGGTTACTCTGGCTACACTCACAAGGCCTTCCTTCCGAGGTACCCCAGGGTACAGACACCAAACGTTTCTTCCATGGTAACTCTGGGTACAGTCACCAGACCTGCCTTCCGAGGTACCTCTGTTTACTGTCACCTGTCCTTCCTTCCGAGGTAAGTCTGGGTACAGTCACCAGGATTTCCTTCCGAGGTACCTCTGGGTTAGTCACCAGGCCTTCCTTCCGAGGTACGTCTGGGTACAGTCACCAGGCCTTTATTCTGAGGTACCTCTGGGTACAGTCACCAGGCCTTCCTTCTGCGGTACCTCTGTTACAGTCACCAGGCCTTCCTTCTGAGATACCTGTGGTTACAGTCACCAGACCTTCCTTCTCAGGTTCCTTTGGCTGCAGTCACCAGACATTTTTTCCGAGTACCTCTGAGCACAGTCATCAGCCCTTTCTCCCGAAGTACCTCTGGGAATAGTCACCAGGCCTTCCTTCTGAGGTACCTCTGGGTACAGTCAGCAGGCCTTCCTTCTCAGATACCTCTGGGCACAGTCACGAGGGCTTCCTTCTTAGGTACCTCTGAGTACAGTCACCAGCCTTCCTTCTGAGGTACCTTTGGGTACACTTACCAGGTCTTCCTTTTGAGGTACATCTGTGGACTGTCACCAGGCCTTCCTGCTGAGGAACCTCTGGGTACACTCATTAGACACTCCTATTTAGGTACCTCTGGGTACAGTCACCAGGCCTTCCTTCCAAGGTATCTTTGGGTATATTCACCAGTCCTTCCTTCCGAGGTACCTCTGGGTACTGTCACCAGGCCTTCCTTCTGAGGTAAGTCTGGGTACAGTCAGTAGGCCTTCCTTCTGAGGTACATCTGGGAAATGTCACCAGGCCTTCCTTCCGAGGTATCTCTGGGTACAGTTACCAGGCCTTCATTCTCAGGCACCTCTGGGTACAGTCAATAGGCCTTCCTTCTGAGGTAGCTCTGGGTACAGTCACCAGGTCTTCCTTCCTAGTTACCTCTGCGTATAGACATCTGGCCTTCCTTCTGAGGTACCTCTGGGTACAGTCACCAGGGCTTCCTTCCGAGGTACCTCTGGGTACAGTCACCAGGGCTTCCTTCCGAGGTACCTCTGGGTACAGTCACCAGGCCTTCCTTCCGAGATACGTCAGTGTGCAGTCACCAGGCCGTCCTTCCCAGGTACCTCTGGGTACAGTCACCGGGCCTTCCTTCCAAAGAACCTCTGGGTACTGTCTCCAGGCCTTCCGTCTGAGGTAACTCTGGGTACAGTCACTGGACCTTTCTTCCGAGGTACCTCTGGGTACTGTCACCAGGCCTTCATTCCGAGGTAAATTTTTGTACTGTCACCTGGCCTTCCTTCCGAGGTACCTCTGGGTACAGTCACTAGGCCTTCCCTCTGAGGTACCTCTGAGTACAGTCAGCAGGCCTGCCTTCTCAGATACCTCTGGGTACTGTCACCAGACCTTCCTTCTGCGGTAGCTCTGGGTACAGACACCAGGGCTTCCTTCGGAGGTACCTCTGGGTAAGGTCATCAGGGCTTCCTTCCGAGGTATGTATGGGTAGAGTCACCAGGGCTTCCTTCTAAGGTACGTCTGAGTACAGTCACCAGGCCTTCCTTCCGAGGTATCTCTGGGTACAGGCATCAGGCCTTCCCTCCGAAGAACGTCTGGGTACAGTCATCAGGCCTTCGTACCGAGTTACCTCAGGGTACAGTCACCAGGCCTTCCTTCCGAGGTACCTCTGTGTTCAGTCACCAGTCCTTCCTTCCGAGGAACCTCTGGGTACAGTCACCAGGCCTTCTTTCCGAAGTACCTCTGGGAATAGTCACCAGGCCTTCGGTCTGAGGTACCTCTGGGTACAGTCAGCAGGCCTTCCTTCTCAGATACCTCTGGGCACAGTCACCAGGGCTTCCTTCTTAGGTACCTCTGAGTACAGTCACCAGCTTTTTTTCTGAGGTACCTTTTGGTACACTTACCAGGTCTTCCTTTTGAGGTACCTCTGTGGACTGTCACCAGGCCTTCCTGCTGAGGCACCTCTGGGTACACTCATTAGACACTCCTATTTAGGTACCTCTGGTACAGTCACCAGGCCTTCCTTCCAAGGTACCTTTGGGTATATTCACCAGAACTTCCTTCCGAGGTACCTCTGGGTACTGTCACCAGGCCTTCCTTCTGAGGTAAGTCTGGGTACAGTCAATAGGCCTTCCTTCTGAGGTACATCTGGGAAATGTCACCAGGCCTTCCTTCCGAGGTATCTCTGGGTACAGTTACCAGGCCTTCATTCTCAGGCACCTCTGGGTACAGTCACCAGGCCTTCCTTCTGAGGTAGCTCTGGGTACTGTCACCAGGCCTTCCTTCTGAGTTACCTCTGCGTATAGTCACCAGGCCTTCCTTCTGAGGTACCTCTGGGTACAGTCACCAGACCTTCCTTCTGAGGTACCTCTGGGTACTGTCACCAGGTTTTCCTTCTGAGGTAACTCTGCGTACTGTCACCAGGCCTTCCTTCCGAGGTAATTCTGTGTTCAGTCAAGAGTCCTTCCTTCCGAGGAACCTCTGGGTACACTCACGAGGCCCTGTATCCGAGGTACGTCTGGGTACAGTCACCAGGCCTTCCTTCCGAGGTACCTCTGGGTATAGTCAGTAGGTCTTCCTTCTGAGGTACCTCTGGGTAATGTCTCCAGGGATTCTATCTCCAGTACTTCTGGGTACAGTCAACAGGCCTTCATTCTCAGGTACCTCTGGGTAGAGTCACCAGCCCTTCATTCTCAGGTACCTCAGAGTACGGTCTCCAGGCCTTCTTTCCGAGGAACCTCTGGGTACAGTCACCAGACATTCCTTCTGAGGTACCTCTGGGTATCGTCACCAGGCCTTTCTTCTGAGGAAACTCTGGGTACAGTCAGCAGGCCTTCCTCCTCAAATACCTCTGGGCACAGTCACCAGGCCTTCCTTCTTAGGTACCTCTGGGTACAGTCACCAGGCCTTCCTTCTCAGTTACCTTTGGGTACACTTACCAGGTCTTCCTTCTGAGGTACCTCAGTGGACTGTCACCAGGCCTTCCTTCCAAGCTACCTCTGGGTATAGTCACCAGTCCTTCCTTCCGAGGTAACTCTGGGTACAGTCATCAGACCTTTTTTCCGAGGTAACTGTGGGTACAATCATCAGACCTTTCTTCCGAGATACCTCTGGGTAGAGTGACCAGGCCTTCCTTCCGAGGTACCTCTGAGTACAGTCAGTAGGACTTCCTTCTGAGGTACCTCTGGGTACAGTTACCAGGCCTTCCTTCTCAGGCACCTCTGGGTACAGTCACCAGGCCTTCCTTCTCAGGCACCTCTGGGTACAGTCACCAAGCCGTCCTTCCCAGTTACGACTGGGTACTGTCACCAGGCCTTCCTTCCGAGGTACCTCAGGGTACAGGCACCAGGTCTCGTATGCAAGGTACCTCTGGGTACAGTCACCAGGTCTTCCTTCCGAGGTACCTCTGGGTACAGTTACCAGGCCTTCATTCTCAGGCACCTCTGTTTACAGTCACCAGGCCTTCCTTCCGAGCTACCTCTGGGTACTGTCACCAGGCCTTCCTTCGCAGTTATCTCTGGGTACAGTCACCAGGCCTTCCCTCCAGGGTTACTCTGGGTACAGTCACCAGGCCTTCCTTCCAGGTACCTCTGGGTACAGTCCGTAGGCCTTCCTTCTGAGGTAACTCTGAGTACAGTCAGGAGGCCTGCCTTCTCAGACACTTCTGGGTACTGTCACCAGGTCTTCCTTCTGAGGTACCTCTGGGTCCAGTCATCAGGCCTTCCTTCCTAGGTATGCATGGGCAGAGTCACCAGGCCTTCCTTCTGAGGTACCTCTGGGTATAGTCACCAGGCCTTCCTTCCGAGGTACGTCTGGGTACAGTCTCTAAGCCTTCCTTCCGAGGTTTGTCTTTGTACAGTTTCCAGGCCTTCCTTCTGAGGTACCTCTGGGTACAGTCACCACGCCTTCCTTCTTAGGTACCTCTGGGTATAGTTACCAGGCCTTCCTTCTCAGGTACGCCTGGGTCCTGTCACCAGGCCTTCCTTCCGAGGTACCTCTGGGTACTGTCACCAGGCCTTCCTTCCGAGGTACCTCTGGGTACAGGCACCAGCCATTGCTTCTGAAGTAACTCTGGGTACAGTCACCAGGCCTTGTATCCAAGGTAACTCTGGGTACAGTCAGCGGGACTTCCTTCCGAGGTACTTCTTGGTATAGTCAGTAGGCCTGCCTTCTGAGGTACCTCTGGGTAATGTCTCCTGGGCTTCCTTCTCCAGTACCTTTGGGTACAGTCACCAGACCTTCATTCTCAGCTACCTCGGGGTACAGTCACCAGGCCTTCGTTCTGAGGTACCTCTGAGTAGAGTCAGCAGGCGTGCCTTCTCAGATGACTCTGGGTACTATCACCAGTCCTCTCTTCCGAGGTAACTCTGGGTACAGATAATCAGACCTTTCTTCTGAGATACCTCTCGGTAGAGTGACCAGGCCTTCCTTCCGAGATAACTCTGGGTACAGGCAGTCGGTCTTCCTTCTGAGGTACATCTGGGTGATGTCACCAGGCCTTCCTTCCGAGGTACCTCTGGGTACAGTCACCAGGCCTTCCCTTCACGGTTACTCTGGCTACACTCACAAGGCCTTCCTTCCGAGGTACCCCAGGGTACAGACACCAAACGTTTCTTCCGAGGTAAGTCTGGGTACAGTCACCAGGATTTCCTTCCGAGGTACCTCTGGGTTAGTCACCAGGCCTTCCTTCCGAGGTTCGTCTGGGTACAGTCACCAGACCTTTATTCTGAGGTACCTCTGGGTACAGTCACCAGGCCTTCCTTCTGAGGTACCTCTGTTACAGTCAACAGTCCTTCTTTCCGAGGAACCTCTGGGTACAGTCACCAGACCTTCCTTCTGAGGTACCTCTGGGTATTGTCACCAGGCCTTTCTTCTGAGGGAACTCTGGGTACAGTCAGCAGGCCTTCCTCCTCAAATACCTCTGGGCACAGTCACCAGGCCTTCCTTCTTAGGTACCTCTGGGTACAGTCACCAGGCCTTCCTTCTCAGTTACCTTTGGGTACACTTACCAGGTCTGCCTTCTGAGGTACCTCAGTGGACTGTCACCAGGCCTTCCTTCCAAGCTACCTCTGGGTATAGTCACCAGTCCTTCCTTCCGAGGTAACTCTGGGTACAGTCATCAGACCTTTTTTCCGAGGTAACTGTGGGTACAATCATCAGACCTTTCTTCCGAGATACCTCTGGGTAGAGTGACCAGGCCTTCCTTCCGAGGTACCTCTGAGTACAGTCAGTAGGCCTTCCTTCTGAGGTACCTCTGGGTACAGTTACCAGGCCTTCCTTCTCAGGCACCTCTGGGTACAGTCACCAGGCCTTCCTTCTCAGGCACCTCTGGGTACAGTCACCAAGCCGTCCTTCCCAGTTACGACTGGGTACTGTCACCAGGCCTTCCTTCCGAGGTACCTCAGGGTACAGGCACCAGGTCTCGTATCCAAGGTACTTCTGGGTACAGTCACCAGGTCTTCCTTCCGAGCTACCTCTGGGTACAGTTACCAGGCCTTCATTCTCAGGCACCTCTGTTTACAGTCACCAGGCCTTCCTTCCGAGCTACCTCTGGGTACTGTCACCAGGCCTTCCTTCGCAGTTATCTCTGGGTACAGTCACCAGGCCTTCCCTCCAGGGTTACTCTGGGTACAGTCACCAGGCCTTCCTTCCAGGTACCTCTGGGTACAGTCCGTAGGCCTTCCTTCTGAGGTAACTCTGAGTACAGTCAGGAGGCCTGCCTTCTCAGACACTTCTGGGTACTGTCACCAGGCCTTCCTTCTGAGGTACCTAAGGGTCCAGTCATCAGGCATTCCTTCCTAGGTATGCATGGGCAGAGTCACCAGGCCTTCCTTCTGAGATACCTCTGGGTATAGTCACCAGGCCTTCCTTCCGAGGTACGTCTGGGTACAGTCTCTAAGCCTTCCTTCCGAGGTTTGTCTTTGTACAGTTTCCAGGCCTTCCTTCTGAGGTACCTCTGGGTACAGTCACCACGCCTTCCTTCTTAGGTACCTCTGGGTATAGTTACCAGGCCTTCCTTCTCAGGTACGCCTGGGTACTGTCACCAGGCGTTCCTTCCGAGGTACCTCTGGGTACAGGCACCAGCCATTGCTTCCGAAGTAACTCTGGGTACAGTCACCAGGCCTTGTATCCAAGGTAACTCTGGGTACAGTCAGCGGGACTTCCTTCCGAGGTACTTCTTGTTATAGTCAGTAGGCCTGCCTTCTGAGGTACCTCTGGGTAATGTCTCCTGGGCTTCCTTCTCCAGTACCTTTGGGTACAGTCACCAGACCTTCATTCTCAGCTACCTCTGGGTACAGTCACCAGGCCTTCGTTCTGAGGTACCTCTGAGTAGAGTCAGCAGGCGTGCCTTCTCAGATGACTCTGGGTACTATCACCAGGCCTCTCTTCCGAGGTAACTCTGGGTACAGATAATCAGACCTTTCTTCCGAGATACCTCTCGGTAGAGTGACCAGGCCTTCCTTCCGAGATAACTCTGGGTACAGTCAGTCGGTCTTCCTTCTGAGCTACATCTGGGTGATGTCACCAGGCCTTCCTTCCGAGGTACCTCTGGGTACAGTCACCAGGCCTTCCCTTCACGGTTACTCTGGCTACACTCACAAGGCCTTCCTTCCGAGGTACCCCAGGGTACAGACACCAAACGTTTCTTCCATGGTAACTCTGGGTACAGTCACCAGACCTGCCTTCCGAGGTACCTCTGTTTACTGTCACCTGTCCTTACTTCCGAGGTAAGTCTGGGTACAGTCACCAGGATTTCCTTCCGAGGTACCTCTGGGTTAGTCACCAGGCCTTCCTTCCGAGGTACGTCTGGGTACAGTCACCAGGCCTTTATTCTGAGGTACCTCTGGGTACAGTCACCAGGCCTTCCTTCTGCGGTACCTCTGTTACAGTCACCAGGCCTTCCTTCTGAGATACCTGTGGTTACAGTCACCAGACCTTCCTTCTCAGGTTCCTTTGGCTGCAGTCACCAGACATTTTTCCGAGTACCTCTGAGCACAGTCATCAGCCCTTTCTCCCGAAGTACCTCTGGGAATAGTCACCAGGCCTTCCTTCTGAGGTACCTCTGGGTACAGTCAGCAGGCCTTCCTTCTCAGATACCTCTGGGCACAGTCACGAGGCCTTCCTTCTTAGGTACCTCTGAGTACAGTCACCAGCCTTCCTTCTGAGGTACCTTTGGGTACACTTACCAGGTCTTCCTTTTGAGGTACATCTGTGGACTGTCACCAGGCCTTCCTGCTGAGGCACCTCTGGGTACACTCATTAGACACTCCTATTTAGGTACCTCTGGGTACAGTCACCAGGCCTTCCTTCCAAGGTATCTTTGGGTATATTCACCAGTCCTTCCTTCCGAGGTACCTCTGGGTACTGTCACCAGGCCTTCCTTCTGAGGTAAGTCTGGGTACAGTCAGTAGGCCTTCCTTCTGAGGTACATCTGGGAAATGTCACCAGGCCTTCCTTCCGAGGTATCTCTGGGTACAGTTACCAGGCCTTCATTCTCAGGCACCTCTGGGAACAGTCAATAGGCCTTCCTTCTGAGGTAGCTCTGGGTACAGTCACCAGGTCTTCCTTCCTAGTTACCTCTGCGTATAGACATCTGGCCTTCCTTCTGAGGTACCTCTGTGTACAGTCACCAGGGCTTCCTTCCGAGGTACCTCTGGGTACAGTCACCAGGGCTTCCTTCCGAGGTACGACAGTGTACAGTCACCAGGCCTTCCTTCCGAGATACGTCAGTGTGCAGTCACCAGGCCGTCCTTCCCAGGTACCTGTGGTTACAGTCACCGGGCCTTCCTTCCAAAGAACCTCTGGGTACTGTCTCTAGGCCTTCCGTCTGAGGTAACTCTGGGTACAGTCACTGGACCTTTCTTCCGAGGTACCTCTGGGTACTGTCACCAGGCCTTCATTCCGAGGTAAATTTTTGTACTGTCACCTGGCCTTCCTTCCGAGGTACCTCTGGGTACAGTCACTAGGCCTTCCCTCTGAGGTACCTCTGAGTACAGTCAGCAGGCCTGCCTTCTCAGATACCTCTGGGTACTGTCACCAGACTTTCCTTCTGCGGTAGCTCTGGGTACAGACACCAGGGCTTCCTTCGGAGGTACCTCTGGGTAAGGTCATCAGGGCTTCCTTCCGAGGTATGTATGGGTAGAGTCACCAGGGCTTCCTTCTAAGGTACGTCTGAGTACAGTCACCAGGCCTTCCTTCCGAGGTATCTCTGGGTACAGGCATCAGGCCTTCCCTCCGAAGAACGTCTGGGTACAGTCATCAGGCCTTCGTACCGAGTTACATCAGGGTACAGTCACCAGGCTTTCCTTCCGAGGTACCTCTGTGTTCAGTCACCAGTCCTTCCTTCCGAGGAACCTCTGGGTACAGTCACCAGGCCTTCTTTCCGAAGTACCTCTGGGAATAGTCACCAGGCCTTCGGTCTGAGGTACCTCTGGGTACAGTCAGCAGGCCTTCCTTCTCAGATACCTCTGGGAACAGTCACCAGGGCTTCCTTCTTAGGTACCTCTGAGTACAGTCACCAGCTTTTCTTCTGAGGTACCTTTTGGTACACTTACCAGGTCTTCCTTTTGAGGTACCTCTGTGGACTGTCACCAGGCCTTCCTGCTGAGGCACCTCTGGGTACACTCATTAGACACTCCTATTTAGGTACCTCTGGTACAGTCACCAGGCCTTCCTTCCAAGGTACCTTTGGGTATATTCACCAGAACTTCCTTCCGAGGTACCTCTGGGTACTGTCACCAGGCCTTCCTTCTGAGGTAAGTCTGGGTACAGTCAATAGGCCTTCCTTCTGAGGTACATCTGGGAAATGTCACCAGGCCTTCCTTCCGAGGTATCTCTGGGTACAGTTACCAGGCCTTCATTGTCAGGCACCTCTGGGTACAGTCACCAGGCCTTCCTTCTGAGGTAGCTCTGGGTACTGTCACCAGGCCTTCCTTCTGAGTTACCTCTGCGTATAGTCACCAGGCCTTCCTTCTGAGGTACCTCTGGGTACAGTCACCAGACCTTCCTTCTGAGGTACCTCTGGGTACTGTCACCAGGTTTTCCTTCTGAGGTAACTCTGCGTACTGTCACCAGGCCTTCCTTCCGAGGTAATTCTGTGTTCAGTCAAGAGTCCTTCCTTCCGAGGAACCTCTGGGTACACTCACGAGGCCCTGTATCCGAGGTACGTCTGGGTACAGTCACCAGGCCTTCCTTCCGAGGTACCTCTGGGTATAGTCAGTAGGCCTTCCTTCTGAGGTACCTCTGGGTAATGTCTCCAGGGATTCTATCTCCAGTACTTCTGGGTACAGTCAACAGGCCTTCATTCTCAGGTACCTCTGGGTAGAGTCACCAGCCCTTCATTCTCAGGTACCTCAGAGTACGGTCTCCAGGCCTTCTTTCCGAGGAACCTCTTGGTACAGTCACCAGACCTTCCTTCTGAGGTACCTCTGGGTATCGTCACCAGGCCTTTCTTCTGAGGTAACTCTGGGTACAGTCAGCAGGCCTTCCTCCTCAAATACCTCTGGGCACAGTCACCAGGCCTTCCTTCCTAGGTACCTCTGGGTACAGTCACCAGGCCTTCCTTCTCAGTTACCTTTGGGTACACTTACCAGGTCTTCCTTCTGAGGTACCTCAGTGGACTGTCACCAGGCCTTCCTTCCAAGCTACCTCTGGGTATAGTCACCAGTCCTTCCTTCCGAGGTAACTCTGGGTACAGTCATCAGACCTTTTTTCCGAGGTAACTGTGGGTACAATCATCAGACCTTTCTTTCGAGATACCTCTGGGTAGAGTGACCAGGTCTTCCTTCCGAGGTACCTCTGAGTACAGTCAGTAGGCCTTCCTTCTGAGGTACCTCTGGGTACAGTTACCAGGCCTTCCTTCTCAGGCACCTCTGGGTACAGTCACCAGGCCTTCCTTCTCAGGCACCTCTGGGTACAGTCACCAAGCCGTCCTTCCCAGTTACGACTGGGTACTGTCACCAGGCCTTCCTTCCGAGGTACCTCAGGGTACAGGCACCAGGGCTCGTATCCAAGGTACCTCTGGGTACAGTCACCAGGCCTTCCTTCCGAGGTACCTCTGGGTACAGTTACCAGGCCTTCATTCTCAGGCACCTCTGTTTACAGTCACCAGGCCTTCCTTCCGAGCTACCTCTGGGTACTGTCACCAGGCCTTCCTTCGCAGTTATCTCTGGGTACAGTCACCAGGCCTTCCCTCCAGGGTTACTCTGGGTACAGTCACCAGGCCTTCCTTCCAGGTACCTCTGGGTACAGTCCGTAGGCCTTCCTTCTGAGGTAACTCTGAGTACAGTCAGGAGGCCTGCCTTCTCAGACACTTCTGGGTACTGTCACCAGGCCTTCCTTCTGAGGTACCTCTGGGTCCAGTCATCAGGCCTTCCTTCCTAGGTATGCATGGGCAGAGTCACCAGGCCTTCCTTCTGAGGTACCTCTGGGTATAGTCACCAGGCCTTCCTTCCGAGGTACGTCTGGTTACAGTCTCTAAGCCTTCCTTCCGAGGTTTGTCTTTGTACACTTTCCAGGCCTTCCTTCTGAGGTACCTCTGGGTACAGTCACCACGCCTTCCTTCTTAGGTACCTCTGGGTATAGTTACCAGGCCTTCCTTCTCAGGTACGCCTGGGTACTGTCACCAGGCCTTCCTTCCGAGGTACCTCTGGATACTGTCACCAGGCCTTCCTTCTGAGGTAGCTCTGGGTACACTCACCAAGCCTTCCTTCCCAGTTACGCCTGGGTACTGTCACCAGGCCTTCCTTCCGAGGTACCTCTGGGTACTGTCACCAGGCCTTCCTTCCGAGGTACCTCTGGGTACAGGCACCAGCCATTGCTTCCGAAGTAACTCTGGGTACAGTCACTAGGCCTTGTATCCAAGGTAACTCTGGGTACAGTCAGCGGGACTTCCTTCCGAGGTACGTCTTGGTATAGTCAGTAGGCCTTCCTTCTGAGGTACCTCTGGGTATAGTCACCAGGCCTTCCTTCCGAGGTACGTCTGGGTACAGTCTCTAAGCCTTCCTTCCGAGGTTTGTCTTTGTACAGTTTCCAGGCCTTCCTTCTGAGGTACCTCTGGGTACAGTCACCACGCCTTCCTTCTTAGGTACCTCTGGGTACAGTCACCAGGCCTTCCTTCTCAGGTACGCCTGGGTACTGTCACCAGGCCTTCCTTCCGAGGTACCTCTGGGTACTGTCACCAGGCCTTCCTTCCGAGGTACCCCTGGGTACAGGCACCAGCCATTGCTTCCGAAGTAACTCTGGGTACAGTCACCAGGCCTTGTATCCAAGGTAACTCTGGGTACAGTCAGCGGGACTTCCTTCCGAGGTACTTCTTGGTATAGTCAGTAGGCCTGCCTTCTGAGGTACCTCTGGGTAATGTCTCCTGGGCTTCCTTCTCCAGTACCTTTGGGTACAGTCACCAGACCTTCATTCTCAGCTACCTCGGGGTACAGTCACCAGGCCTTCGTTCTGAGGTACCTCTGAGTAGAGTCAGCAGGCGTGCCTTCTCAGATGACTCTGGGTACTATCACCAGGCCTCTCTTCCGAGGTAACTCTGGGTACAGATAATCAGACCTTTCTTCCGAGATACCTCTCGGTAGAGTGACCAGGCCTTCCTTCCGAGGTACCTCTGGGTACAGTCACCAGGCCTTCCCTTCACGGTTACTCTGGCTACACTCACAAGGCCTTCCTTCCGAGGTACCCCAGGGTACAGACACCAAACGTTTCTTCCATGGTAACTCTGGGTACAGTCACCAGACCTGCCTTCCGAAGTACCTCTGTTTACTGTCACCTGTCCTTCCTTCCGAGGTAAGTCTGGGTACAGTCACCAGGATTTCCTTCCGAGGTACCTCTGGGTTAGTCACCAGGCCTTCCTTCCGAGGTACGTCTGGGTACAGTCACCAGGCCTTTATTCTGAGGTACCTCTGGGTACAGTCACCAGGCCTTCCTTCTGAGATACCTGTGGTTACAGTCACCAGACCTTCCTTCTCAGGTTCCTTTGGCTGCAGTCACCAGGCCTTTTTTCCGAGTATCTCTGAGCACAGTCATCAGCCCTTTCTCCCGAGGTACCTCTGGGAATAGTCACCAGGCCTTCCTTCTGAGGTACCTCTGGGTACAGTCAGCAGGCCTTCCTTCTCAGATACCTCTGGGCACAGTCACGAGGGCTTCCTTCTTAGGTACCTCTGAGTACAGTCACCAGCCTTCCTTCTGAGGTAGCTTTTGGTACACTTACCAGGTCTTCCTTTTGAGGTACATCTGTGGACTGTCACCAGGCCTTCCTGCTGAGGCACCTCTGGGTACACTCATTAGACACTCCTATTTAGGTACCTCTGGGTACAGTCACCAGGCCTTCCTTCCAAGGTATCTTTGGGTATATTCACCAGTCCTTCCTTCCGAGGTACCTCCGGGTACTATCACCAGGCCTCCCTTCTGAGGTAAGTCTGGGTACAGTCAGTAGGCCTTCCTTCTGAGGTACATCTGGGAAATGTCACCAGGCCTTCCTTCTGAGGTATCTCTGGGTACAGTTACCAGGCCTTCATTCTCAGGCACCTCTGGGTACAGTCAATAGGCCTTGCTTCTGAGGTAGCTCTGGGTACAGTCACCAGACCTTCCTTCTGAGGTACCCCTGGGTACTGTCACCAGGTTTTCCTTCTGAGGTAACTCTGCGTACTGTCACCAGGCCTTCCTTCCGAGGTAATTCTGTGTTCAGTCAAGAGTCCTTCCTTCCGAGGAACCTCTGGGTACACTCACGAGGCCCTGTATCCGAGGTACGTCTGGGTACAGTCACCAGGCCTTCCTTCCGAGGTACCTCTGGGTATAGTCAGTAGGCCTTCCTTCTGAGGTACCTCTGGGTAATGTCTCCAGGGATTCTATCTCCAGTACTTCTGGGTACAGTCAACAGGCCTTCATTCTCAGGTACCTCTGGGTAGAGTCACCAGCCCTTCATTCTCAGGTACCTCAGAGTACGGTCTCCAGGCCTTCTTTCCGAGGAACCTCTGGGTACAGTCACCAGACCTTCCTTCTGAGGTACCTCTGGGTATCGTCACCAGGCCTTTCTTCTGAGGTAACTCTGGGTACAGTCAGCAGGCCTTCCTCCTCAAATACCTCTGGGCACAGTCACCAGGCCTTCCTTCTTAGGTACCTCTGGGTACAGTCACCAGGCCTTCCTTCTCAGTTACCTTTGGGTACACTTACCAGGTCTTCCTTCTGAGGTACCTCAGTGGACTGTCACCAGGCCTTCCTTCCAAGCTACCTCTGGGTATAGTCACCAGTTCTTCCTTCCGAGGTAACTCTGGGTACAGTCATCAGACCTTTTTTCCGAGGTAACTGTGGGTACAATCATCAGACCTTTCTTCCGAGATACCTCTGGGTAGAGTGACCAGGCCTTCCTTCCGAGGTACCTCTGAGTACAGTCAGTAGGCCTTCCTTCTGAGGTACCTCTGGGTACAGTTACCAGGCCTTCCTTCTCAGGCACCTCTGGGTACAGTCACCAGGCCTTCCTTCTCAGGCACCTCTGGGTACAGTCACCAAGCCGTCCTTCCCAGTTACGACTGGGTACTGTCACCAGGCCTTCCTTCCGAGGTACCTCAGGGTACAGGCACCAGGCCTCGTATCCAAGGTACCTCTGGGTACAGTCACCAGGCCTTCCTTCCGAGGTACCTCTGGGTACAGTTACCAGGCCTTCATTCTCAGGCACCTCTGTTTACAGTCACCAGGCCTTCCTTCCGAGCTACCTCTGGGTACTGTCACCAGGCCTTCCTTCGCAGTTATCTCTGGGTACAGTCACCAGGCCTTCCCTCCAGGGTTACTCTGGGTACAGTCACCAGGCCTTCCTTCCAGGTACCTCTGGGTACAGTCCGTAGGCCTTCCTTCTGAGATAACTCTGAGTACAGTCAGGAGGCCTGCCTTCTCAGACACTTCTGGGTACTGTCACCAGGCCTTCCTTCTGAGGTACCTCTGGGTCCAGTCATCAGGCCCTCCTTCCTAGGTATGCATGGGCAGAGTCACCAGGCCTTCCTTCTGAGGTACCTCTGGGTATAGTCACCAGGCCTTCCTTCCGAGGTACGTCTGGGTACAGTCTCTAAGCCTTCCTTCCGAGGTTTGTCTTTGTACAGTTTCCAGGCCTTCCTTCTGAGGTACCTCTGGGTACAGTCACCACGCCTTCCTTCTTAGGTACCTCTGGGTATAGTTACCAGGCCTTCCTTCTCAGGTACGCCTGGGTACTGTCACCAGGCCTTCCTTCCGAGGTACCTCTGGGTACTGTCACCAGGCCTTCCTTCCGAGGTACCTCTGGGTACAGGCACCAGCCATTGCTTCCGAAGTAACTCTGGGTACAGTCACCAGGCCTTGTATCCAAGGTAACTCTGGGTACAGTCAGCGGGACTTCCTTCCGAGGTACTTCTTGGTATAGTCAGTAGGCCTGCCTTCTGAGGTACCTCTGGGTAATGTCTCCTGGGCTTCCTTCTCCAGTACCTTTGGGTACAGTCACCAGACCTTCATTCTCAGCTACCTCGGGGTACAGTCACCAGGCCTTCGTTCTGAGGTACCTCTGAGTAGAGTCAGCAGGCGTGCCTTCTCAGATGACTCTGGGTACTATCACCAGGCCTCTCTTCCGAGGTAACTCTGGGTACAGATAATCAGACCTTTCTTCCGAGATACCTCTCGGTAGAGTGACCAGGCCTTCCTTCCGAGGTACCTCTGGGTACAGTCACCAGGCCTTCCCTTCACGGTTACTCTGGCTACACTCACAAGGCCTTCCTTCCGAGGTACCCCAGGGTACAGACACCAAACGTTTCTTCCATGGTAACTCTGGGTACAGTCACCAGACCTGCCTTCCGAAGTACCTCTGTTTACTGTCACCTGTCCTTCCTTCCGAGGTAAGTCTGGGTACAGTCACCAGGATTTCCTTCCGAGGTACCTCTGGGTTAGTCACCAGGCCTTCCTTCCGAGGTACGTCTGGGTACAGTCACCAGGCCTTTATTCTGAGGTACCTCTGGGTACAGTCACCAGGCCTTCCTTCTGAGATACCTGTGGTTACAGTCACCAGACCTTCCTTCTCAGGTTCCTTTGGCTGCAGTCACCAGGCCTTTTTTCCGAGTATCTCTGAGCACAGTCATCAGCCCTTTCTCCCGAGGTACCTCTGGGAATAGTCACCAGGCCTTCCTTCTGAGGTACCTCTGGGTACAGTCAGCAGGCCTTCCTTCTCAGATACCTCTGGGCACAGTCACGAGGGCTTCCTTCTTAGGTACCTCTGAGTACAGTCACCAGCCTTCCTTCTGAGGTAGCTTTTGGTACACTTACCAGGTCTTCCTTTTGAGGTACATCTGTGGACTGTCACCAGGCCTTCCTGCTGAGGCACCTCTGGGTACACTCATTAGACACTCCTATTTAGGTACCTCTGGGTACAGTCACCAGGCCTTCCTTCCAAGGTATCTTTGGATATATTCACCAGTCCTTCCTTCCGAGGTACCTCCGGGTACTGTCACCAGGCCTCCCTTCTGAGGTAAGTCTGGGTACAGTCAGTAGGCCTTCCTTCTGAGGTACATCTGGGAAATGTCACCAGGCCTTCCTTCTGAGGTATCTCTGGGTACAGTTACCAGGCCTTCATTCTCAGGCACCTCTGGGTACAGTCAATAGGCCTTGCTTCTGAGGTAGCTCTGGGTACAGTCACCAGACCTTCCTTCTGAGGTACCCCTGGGTACTGTCACCAGGTTTTCCTTCTGAGGTAACTCTGCGTACTGTCACCAGGCCTTCCTTCCGAGGTAATTCTGTGTTCAGTCAAGAGTCCTTCCTTCCGAGGAACCTCTGGGTACACTCACGAGGCCCTGTATCCGAGGTACGTCTGGGTACAGTCACCAGGCCTTCCTTCCGAGGTACCTCTGGGTATAGTCAGTAGGCCTTCCTTCTGAGGTACCTCTGGGTAATGTCTCCAGGGATTCTATCTCCAGTACTTCTGGGTACAGTCAACAGGCCTTCATTCTCAGGTACCTCTGGGTAGAGTCACCAGCCCTTCATTCTCAGGTACCTCAGAGTACGGTCTCCAGGCCTTCTTTCCGAGGAACCTCTGGGTACAGTCACCAGACCTTCCTTCTGAGGTACCTCTGGGTATCGTCACCAGGCCTTTCTTCTGAGGTAACTCTGGGTACAGTCAGCAGGCCTTCCTCCTCAAATACCTCTGGGCACAGTCACCAGGCCTTCCTTCTTAGGTACCTCTGGGTACAGTCACCAGGCCTTCCTTCTCAGTTACCTTTGGGTACACTTACCAGGTCTTCCTTCTGAGGTACCTCAGTGGACTGTCACCAGGCCTTCCTTCCAAGCTACCTCTGGGTATAGTCACCAGTTCTTCCTTCCGAGGTAACTCTGGGTACAGTCATCAGACCTTTTTTCCGAGGTAACTGTGGGTACAATCATCAGACCTTTCTTCCGAGATACCTCTGGGTAGAGTGACCAGGCCTTCCTTCCGAGGTACCTCTGAGTACAGTCAGTAGGCCTTCCTTCTGAGGTACCTCTGGGTACAGTTACCAGGCCTTCCTTCTCAGGCACCTCTGGGTACAGTCACCAGGCCTTCCTTCTCAGGCACCTCTGGGTACAGTCACCAAGCCGTCCTTCCCAGTTACGACTGGGTACTGTCACCAGGCCTTCCTTCCGAGGTACCTCAGGGTACAGGCACCAGGCCTCGTATCCAAGGTACCTCTGGGTACAGTCACCAGGCCTTCCTTCCGAGGTACCTCTGGGTACAGTTACCAGGCCTTCATTCTCAGGCACCTCTGTTTACAGTCACCAGGCCTTCCTTCCGAGCTACCTCTGGGTACTGTCACCAGGCCTTCCTTCGCAGTTATCTCTGGGTACAGTCACCAGGCCTTCCCTCCAGGGTTACTCTGGGTACAGTCACCAGGCCTTCCTTCCAGGTACCTCTGGGTACAGTCCGTAGGCCTTCCTTCTGAGATAACTCTGAGTACAGTCACGAGGCCTGCCTTCTCAGACACTTCTGGGTACTGTCACCAGGCCTTCCTTCTGAGGTACCTCTGGGTCCAGTCATCAGGCCCTCCTTCCTAGGTATGCATGGGCAGAGTCACCAGGCCTTCCTTCTGAGGTACCTCTGGGTATAGTCACCAGGCCTTCCTTCCGAGGTACGTCTGGGTACAGTCTCTAAGCCTTCCTTCCGAGGTTTGTCTTTGTACAGTTTCCAGGCCTTCCTTCTGAGGTACCTCTGGGTACAGTCACCACGCCTTCCTTCTTAGGTACCTCTGGGTATAGTTACCAGGCCTTCCTTCTCAGGTACGCCTGGGTACTGTCACCAGGCCTTCCTTCCGAGGTACCTCTGGGTACTGTCACCAGGCCTGCCTTCCGAGGTACCTCTGGGTACAGGCACCAGCCATTGCTTCCGAAGTAACTCTGGGTACAGTCACCAGGCCTTGTATCCAAGGTAACTCTGGGTACAGTCAGCGGGACTTCCTTCCGAGGTACTTCTTGGTATAGTCAGTAGGCCTGCCTTCTGAGGTACCTCTGGGTAATGTCTCCTGGGCTTCCTTCTCCAGTACCTTTGGGTACAGTCACCAGACCTTCATTCTCAGCTACCTCGGGGTACAGTCACCAGGCCTTCGTTCTGAGGTACCTCTGAGTAGAGTCAGCAGGCGTGCCTTCTCAGATGACTCTGGGTACTATCACCAGTCCTCTCTTCCGAGGTAACTCTGGGTACAGATAATCAGACCTTTCTTCCGAGATACCTCTCGGTAGAGTGACCAGGCCTTCCTTCCGAGATAACTCTGGGTACAGGCAGTCGGTCTTCCTTCTGAGGTACATCTGGGTGATGTCACCAGGCCTTCCTTCCGAGGTACCTCTGGGTACAGTCACCAGGCCTTCCCTTCACGGTTACTCTGGCTACACTCACAAGGCCTTCCTTCCGAGGTACCCCAGGGTACAGACACCAAACGTTTCTTCCATGGTAACTCTGGGTACAGTCACCAGACCTGCCTTCCGAGGTACCTCTGTTTACTGTCACCTGTCCTTCCTTCCGAGGTAAGTCTGGGTACAGTCACCAGGATTTCCTTCCGAGGTACCTCTGGGTTAGTCACCAGGCCTTCCTTCCGAGGTACGTCTGGGTACAGTCACCAGGCCTTTATTCTGAGGTACCTCTGGGTACAGTCACCAGGCCTTCCTTCTGAGATTCCTGTGGTTACAGTCACCAGACCTTCCTTCTCAGGTTCCTTTGGCTGCAGTCACCAGGCCTTTTTTCCGAGTATCTCTGAGCACAGTCATCAGCCCTTTCTCCCGAGGTACCTCTGGGAATAGTCACCAGGCCTTCCTTCTGAGGTACCTCTGGGTACAGTCAGCAGGCCTTCCTTCTCAGATACCTCTGGGCACAGTCACGAGGGCTTCCTTCTTAGGTACCTCTGAGTACAGTCACCAGCCTTCCTTCTGAGGTACCTTTTGGTACACTTACCAGGTCTTCCTTTTGAGGTACATCTGTGGACTGTCACCAGGCCTTCCTGCTGAGGCACCTCTGGGTACACTCATTAGACACTCCTATTTAGGTACCTCTGGGTACAGTCACCAGGCCTTCCTTCCAAGGTATCTTTGGGTATATTGACCAGTCCTTCCTTCCGAGGTACCTCTGGGTACTGTCACCAGGCCTCCCTTCTGAGGTAAGTCTGGGTACAGTCAGTAGGCCTTCCTTCTGAGGTACATCTGGGAAATGTCACCAGGCCTTCCTTCTGAGGTATCTCTGGGTACAGTTACCAGGCCTTCATTCTCAGGCACCTCTGGGTACAGTCAATAGGCCTTCCTTCTGAGGTAGCTCTGGGTAGAGTCACCAGGTCTTCCTTCTTAGTTACCTCTGCGTATAGACATCTGGCCTTCCTTCTGAGGTACCTCTGGGTACAGTCACCAGGGCTTCCTTCCGAGGTACCTCTGGGTACAGTCACCAGGGCTTCCTTCCGAGGTACGACAGTGTACAGTCACCAGGCCTTCCTTCCGAGATACGTCAGTGTGCAGTCACCAGGCCGTCCTTCCCAGGTACCTGTGGTTACAGTCACCGGGCCTTCCTTCCAAAGAACCTCTGGGTACTGTCTCCAGGCCTTCCGTCTGAGGTAACTCTGGGTACAGTCACTGGACCTTTCTTCCGAGGTACCTCTGGGTACTGTCACCAGGCCTTCATTCCGAGGTAAATTTTTGTACTGTCACCTGGCCTTCCTTCCGAGGTACCTCTGGGTACAGTCACTAGGCCTTCCCTCTGAGGTACCTCTGAGTACAGTCAGCAGGCCTGCCTTCTCAGATACCTCTGGGCACTGTCACCAGACCTTCCTTCTGCGGTAGCTCTGGGTACAGACACCAGGGCTTCCTTCGGAGGTACCTCTGGGTAAGGTCATCAGGGCTTCCTTCCGAGGTATGTATGGGTAGAGTCACCAGGGCTTCCTTCTAAGGTACGTCTGAGTACAGTCACCAGGCCTTCCTTCCGAGGTATCTCTGGGTACAGGCATCAGGCCTTCCCTCCGAAGAAGGTCTGGGTACAGTCATCAGGCCTTCGTACCGAGTTACCTCAGGGTACAGTCACCAGGCCTTCCTTCCGAGGTACCTCTGTGTTCAGTCACCAGTCCTTCCTTCCGAGGAACCTCTGGGTACAGTCACCAGGCCTTCTTTCCGAAGTACCTCTGGGAATAGTCACCAGGCCTTCGGTCTGAGGTACCTCTGGGTACAGTCAGCAGGCCTTCCTTCTCAGATACCTCTGGGCACAGTCACCAGGGCTTCCTTCTTAGGTACCTCTGAGTACAGTCACCAGCCTTTCTTCTGAGGTACCTTTTGGTACACTTACCAGGTCTTCCTTTTGAGGTACCTCTGTGGACTGTCACCAGGCCTTCCTGCTGAGGCACCTCTGGGTACACTCATTAGACACTCCTATTTAGGTACCTCTGGTACAGTCACCAGGCCTTCCTTCCAAGGTACCTTTGGGTATATTCACCAGAACTTCCTTCCGAGGTACCTCTGGGTACTGTCACCAGGCCTTCCTTCTGAGGTAAGTCTGGGTACAGTCAATAGGCCTTCCTTCTGAGGTACATCTGGGAAATGTCACCAGGCCTTCCTTCCGAGGTATCTCTGGGTACAGTTACCAGGCCTTCATTGTCAGGCACCTCTGGGTACAGTCACCAGGCCTTCCTTCTGAGGTAGCTCTGGGTACTGTCACCAGGCCTTCCTTCTGAGTTACCTCTGCGTATAGTCACCAGGCCTTCCTTCTGAGGTACCTCTGGGTACAGTCACCAGACCTTCCTTCTGAGGTACCTCTGGGTACTGTCACCAGGTTTTCCTTCTGAGGTAACTCTGCGTACTGTCACCAGGCCTTCCTTCCGAGGTAATTCTGTGTTCAGTCAAGAGTCCTTCCTTCCGAGGAACCTCTGGGTACACTCACGAGGCCCTGTATCCGAGGTACGTCTGGGTACAGTCACCAGGCCTTCCTTCCGAGGTACCTCTGGGTATAGTCAGTAGGCCTTCCTTCTGAGGTACCTCTGGGTAATGTCTCCAGGGATCCTATCTCCAGTACTTCTGGGTACAGTCAACAGGCCTTCATTCTCAGGTACCTCTGGGTAGAGTCACCAGCCCTTCATTCTCAGGTACCTCAGAGTACGGTCTCCAGGCCTTCTTTCCGAGGAACCTCTGGGTACAGTCACCAGACCTTCCTTCTGAGGTACCTCTGGGTATCGTCACCAGGCCTTTCTTCTGAGGTAACTCTGGGTACAGTCAGCAGGCCTTCCTCCTCAAATACCTCTGGGCACAGTCACCAGGCCTTCCTTCTTAGGTACCTCTGGGTACAGTCACCAGGCCTTCCTTCTCAGTTACCTTTGGGTACACTTACCAGGTCTTCCTTCTGAGGTACCTCAGTGGACTGTCACCAGGCCTTCCTTCCAAGCTACCTCTGGGTATAGTCACCAGTCCTTCCTTCCGAGGTAACTCTGGGTACAGTCATCAGACCTTTTTTCCGAGGTAACTTTGGGTACAATCATCAGACCTTTCTTCCGAGATATCTCTGGGTAGAGTGACCAGGCCTTCCTTCCGAGGTAACTCTGAGTACAGTCAGTAGGCCTTCCTTCTGAGGCACCTCTGGGTACAGTTACCAGGCCTTCTTCTCAGGCACCTCTGGGTACAGTCACCAGGCCTTCCTTCTCAGGCACCTCTGGGTACAGTCACCAAGCCGTCCTTCCCAGTTACGACTGGGTACTGTCACCAGGCCTTCCTTCCGAGGTACCTCAGGGTACAGGCACCAGGCCTCGTATCCAAGGTACCTCTGGGTACAGTCACCAGGCCTTCCTTCCGAGGTACCTCTGGGTACAGTTACCAGGCCTTCCCTCCAGGGTTACTCTGGGTACAGTCACCAGGCCTTCCTTCCAGGTACCTCTGGGTACAGTCCGTAGGCCTTCCTTCTGAGGTAACTCTGAGTACAGTCAGGAGGCCTGCCTTCTCAGACACTTCTGGGTACTGTCACCAGGCCTTCCTTCTGAGGTACCTCTGGGTCCAGTCATCAGGCCTACCTTCCTAGGTATGCATGGGCAGAGTCACCAGGCCTTCCTTCTGAGGTACCTCTGGGTATAGTCACCAGGCATTCCTTCTGAGGTACGTCTGGGTACAGTCTCTAAGCCTTCCTTCCGAGGTTTGTCTTTGTACAGTTTCCAGACCTTCCTTCTGAGGTACCTCTGGGTACAGTCACCACGCCTTCCTTCTTAGGTACCTCTGGGTATAGTTACCAGGCCTTCCTTCTCAGGTACGCCTGGGTATTGTCACCAGGCCTTCCTTCCGAGGTACCTCTGTGTTCAGTCACCAGTCCTTCCTTCCGAGGAACCTCTGGGTACAGTCACCAGGCCTTCTTTCCGAAGTACCTCTGGGAATAGTCACCAGGCCTTCGGTCTGAGGTACCTCTGGGTACAGTCAGCAGGCCTTCCTTCTCAGATACCTCTGGGCACAGTCACCAGGGCTTCCTTCTTAGGTACCTCTGAGTACAGTCACCAGCCTTTCTTCTGAGGTACCTTTTGGTACACTTACCAGGTCTTCCTTTTGAGGTACCTCTGTGGACTGTCACCAGGCCTTCCTGCTGAGGCACCTCTGGGTACACTCATTAGACACTCCTATTTAGGTACCTCTGGGTACAGTCACCAGGCCTTCCTTCCAAGGTACCTTTGGGTATATTCACCAGAACTTCCTTCCGAGGTACCTCTGGGTACTGTCACCAGGCCTTCCTTCTGAGGTAAGTCTAGGTACAGTCAATAGGCCTTCCTTCTGAGGTACATCTGGGAAATGTCACCAGGCCTTCCTTCCGAGGTATCTCTGGGTACAGTTACCAGGCCTTCATTGTCAGGCACCTCTGGGTACAGTCACCAGGCCTTCCTTCTGAGGTAGCTCTGGGTACTGTCACCAGGCCTTCCTTCTGAGTTACCTCTGCGTATAGTCACCAGGCCTTCCTTCTGAGGTACCTCTGGGTACAGTCACCAGACCTTCCTTCTGAGGTACCTCTGGGTACTGTCACCAGGTTTTCCTTCTGAGGTAACTCTGCGTACTGTCACCAGGCCTTCCTTCCGAGGTAATTCTGTGTTCAGTCAAGAGTCCTTCCTTCCGAGGAACCTCTGGGTACACTCACGAGGCCCTGTATCCGAGGTACGTCTGGGTACAGTCACCAGGCCTTCCTTCCGAGGTACCTCTGGGTATAGTCAGTAGGCCTTCCTTCTGAGGTACCTCTGGGTAATGTCTCCAGGGATTCTATCTCCAGTACTTCTGGGTACAGTCAACAGGCCTTCATTCTCAGGTACCTCTGGGTAGAGTCACCAGCCCTTCATTCTCAGGTACCTCAGAGTACGGTCTCCAGGCCTTCTTTCCGAGGAACCTCTGGGTACAGTCACCAGACCTTCCTTCTGAGGTACCTCTGGGTATCGTCACCAGGCCTTTCCTCTGAGGTAACTCTGGGTACAGTCAGCAGGCCTTCCTCCTCAAATACCTCTGGGCACAGTCACCAGGCCTTCCTTCTTAGGTACCTCTGGGTACAGTCACCAGGCCTTCCTTCTCAGTTACCTTTGGGTACACTTACCAGGTCTTCCTTCTGAGGTACCTCAGTGGACTGTCACCAGGCCTTCCTTCCAAGCTACCTCTGGGTATAGTCACCAGTCCTTCCTTCCGAGGTAACTCTGGGTACAGTCATCAGACCTTTTTTCCGAGGTAACTTTGGGTACAATCATCAGACCTTTCTTCCGAGATACCTCTGGGTAGAGTGACCAGGCCTTCCTTCCGAGGTACCTCTGAGTACAGTCAGTAGGCCTTCCTTCTGAGGTACCTCTGGGTACAGTTACCAGGCCTTCTTCTCAGGCACCTCTGGGTACAGTCACCAGGCCTTCCTTCTCAGGCACCTCTGGGTACAGTCACCAAGACGTCCTTCCCAGTTACGACTGGGTACTGTCACCAGGCCTTCCTTCCGAGGTACCTCAGGGTACAGGCACCAGGCCTCGTATCCAAGGTACCTCTGGGTACAGTCACCAGGCCTTCCTTCCGAGGTACCTCTGGGTACAGTTACCAGGCCTTCCCTCCAGGGTTACTCTGGGTACAGTCACCAGGCCTTCCTTCCAGGTACCTCTTGGTACAGTCCGTAGGCCTTCCTTCTGAGGTAACTCTGAGTACAGTCAGGAGGCCTGCCTTCTCAGACACTTCTGGGTACTGTCACCAGGCCTTCCTTCTGAGGTACCTCTGGTTCCAGTCATCAGGCCTTCCTTCCTAGGTATGCATGATCAGAGTCACCAGGCCTTCCTTCTGAGGTACCTCTGGGTATAGTCACCAGGCATTCCTTCCGAGGTACGTCTGGGTACAGTCTCTAAGCCTTCCTTCCGAGGTTTGTCTTTGTACAGTTTCCAGGCCTTCCTTCTGAGGTACCTCTGGGTACAGTCACCACGCCTTCCTTCTTAGGTACCTCTGGGTATAGTTACCAGGCCTTCCTTCTCAGGTACGCCTGGGTATTGTCACCAGGCCTTCCTTCCGAGGTACCTCTGGGTACTGTCACCAGGCCTTCCTTCCGAGGTACCTCTGGGTACAGGCACCAGCCATTGCTTCTGAAGTAACTCTGGGTACAGTCACCAGGCCTTGTATCCAAGGTAACTCTGGGTACAGTCAGCGGGACTTCCTTCCGAGGTACTTCTTGGTATAGTCAGTAGGCCTGCCTTCTGAGGTACCTCTGGGTAATGTCTCCTGGGCTTCCTTCTCCAGTACCTTTGGGTACAGTCACCAGACCTTCATTCTCAGCTACCTCGGGGTACAGTCACCAGGCCTTCGTTCTGAGGTACCTCTGAGTAGAGTCAGCAGGCGTGCCTTCTCAGATGACTCTGGGTACTATCACCAGGCCTCTCTTCCGAGGTAACTCTGGGTACAGATAATCAGACCTTTCTTCCGAGATACCTCTCGGTAGAGTGACCAGGCCTTCCTTCCGAGATAACTCTGGGTACAGGCAGTCGGTCTTCCTTCTGAGCTACATCTGGGTGATGTCACCAGGCCTTCCTTCCGAGGTACCTCTGGGTACAGTCACCAGGCCTTCCCTTCACGGTTACTCTGGCTACACTCACAAGGCCTTCCTTCCGAAGTACCCCAGGGTACAGACACCAAACGTTTCTTCCATGGTAACTCTGGGTACAGTCACCAGACCTGCCTTCCGAGGTACCTCTGTTTACTGTCACCTGTCCTTCCTTCCGAGGTAAGTCTGGGTACAGTCACCAGGATTTCCTTCCGAGGTACCTCTGGGTTAGTCACCAGGCCTTCCTTCCGAGGTACGTCTGGGTACAGTCACCAGGCCTTTATTCTGAGGTACCTCTGGGTACAGTCACCAGGCCTTCCTTCTGAGATACCTGTGGTTACAGTCACCAGACCTTCCTTCTCAGGTTCCTTTGGCTGCAGTCACCAGGCCTTTTTTCCGAGTATCTCTGAGCACAGTCATCACCCCTTTCTCCCGAGGTACCTCTGGGAATAGTCACCAGGCCTTCCTTCTGAGGTACCTCTGGGTACAGTCAGCAGGCCTTCCTTCTCAGATACCTCTGGGCACAGTCACGAGGGCTTCCTTCTTAGGTACCTCTGAGTAAAGTCACCAGCCTTCCTTCTGAGGTAGCTTTTGGTACACTTACCAGGTCTTACTTTTGAGGTACATCTGTGGACTGTCACCAGGCCTTCCTGCTGAGGCACCTCTGGGTACACTCATTAGACACTCCTATTTAGGTACCTCTGGGTACAGTCACCAGGCCTTCCTTCCAAGGTATCTTTGGGTATATTGACCAGTCCTTCCTTCCGAGGTACCTCTGGGTACTGTCACCAGGCCTCCCTTTTGAGGTAAGTCTGGGTACAGTCAGTAGGCCTTCCTTCTGAGGTACATCTGGGAAATGTCACCAGGCCTTCCTTCTGAGGTATCTCTGGGTACAGTTACCAGGCCTTCATTCTCAGGCACCTCTGGGTACAGTCAATAGGCCTTCCTTCTGAGGTAGCTCTGGGTACAGTCACCAGGTCTTCCTTCCTAGTTACCTCTGCGTATAGACATCTGGCCTTCCTTCTGAGGTACCTCTGGGTACAGTCACCAGGGCTTCCTTCCGAGGTACCTCTGGGTACAGTCACCAGGGCTTCCTTCCGAGGTACGACAGTGTACAGTCACCAGGCCTTCCTTCCGAGATACGTCAGTGTGCAGTCACCAGGCCGTCCTTCCCAGGTACCTCTGGGTACAGTCACCGGGCCTTCCTTCCAAAGAACCTCTGGGTACTGTCTCCAGGCCTTCCGTCTGAGGTAACTCTGGGTACAGTCACTGGACCTTTCTTCCGAGGTACCTCTGGGTACTGTCACCAGGCCTTCATTCCGAGGTAAATTTTTGTACTGTCACCTGGCCTTCCTTCCGAGGTACCTCTGGGTACAGTCACTAGGCCTTCCCTCTGAGGTACCTCTGAGTACAGTCAGCAAGCCTGCCTTCTCAGATACCTCTGGGTACTGTCACCAGACCTTCCTTCTGCGGTAGCTCTGGGTACAGACACCAGGGCTTCCTTCGGAGGTACCTCTGGGTAAGGTCATCAGGGCTTCCTTCCGAGGTATGTATGGGTAGAGTCACCAGGGCTTCCTTCTAAGGTACGTCTGAGTACAGTCACCAGGCCTTCCTTCCGAGGTATCTCTGGGTACAGGCATCAGGCCTTCCCTCTGAAGAACGTCTGGGTACAGTCATCAGGCCTTCGTAAAGAGTTACCTCAGGGTACAGTCACCAGGCCTTCCTTCCGAGGTACCTCTGTGTTCAGTCACCAGTCCTTCCTTCCGAGGAATCTCTGGGTACAGTCACCAGGCCTTCTTTCCGAAGTACCTCTGGGAATAGTCACCAGGCCTTCGGTCTGAGGTACCTCTGGGTACAGTCAGCAGGCCTTCCTTCTCAGATACCTCTGGGCACAGTCACCAGGGCTTCCTTCTTAGGTACCTCTGAGTACAGTCACCAGCCTTTCTTCTGAGGTACCTTTTGGTACACTTACCAGGTCTTCCTTTTGAGGTACCTCTGTGGACTGTCACCAGGCCTTCCTGCTGAGGCACCTCTGGGTACACTCATTAGACACTCCTATTTAGGTACCTCTGGTACAGTCACCAGGCCTTCCTTCCAAGGTACCTTTGGGTATATTCACCAGAACTTCCTTCCGAGGTACCTCTGGGTACTGTCACCAGGCCTTCCTTCTGAGGTAAGTCTGGGTACAGTCAATAGGCCTTCCTTCTGAGGTACATCTGGGAAATGTCACCAGACCTTCCTTCCGAGGTATCTCTGGGTACAGTTACCAGGCCTTCATTGTCAGGCACCTCTGGGTACAGTCACCAGGCCTTCCTTCTGAGGTAGCTCTGGGTACTGTCACCAGGCCTTCCTTCTGAGTTACCTCTGCGTATAGTCACCAGGCCTTCCTTCTGAGGTACCTCTGGGTACAGTCACCAGACCTTCCTTCTGAGGTACCTCTGGGTACTGTCACCAGGTTTTCCTTCTGAGGTAACTCTGCGTACTGTCACCAGGCCTTCCTTCCGAGGTAATTCTGTGTTCAGTCAAGAGTCCTTCCTTCCGAGGAACCTCTGGGTACACTCACGAGGCCCTGTATCCGAGGTACGTCTGGGTACAGTCACCAGGCCTTCCTTCCGAGGTACCTCTGGGTATAGTCAGTAGGCCTTCCTTCTGAGGTACCTCTGGGTAATGTCTCCAGGGATTCTATCTCCAGTACTTCTGGGTACAGTCAACAGGCCTTCATTCTCAGGTACCTCTGGGTAGAGTCACCAGCCCTTCATTCTCAGGTACCTCAGAGTACGGTCTCCAGGCCTTCTTTCCGAGGAACCTCTGGGTACAGTCACCAGACCTTCCTTCTGAGGTACCTCTGGGTATCGTCACCAGGCCTTTCCTCTGAGGTAACTCTGGGTACAGTCAGCAGGCCTTCCTCCTCAAATACCTCTGGGCACAGTCACCAGGCCTTCCTTCTTAGGTACCTCTGGGTACAGTCACCAGGCCTTCCTTCTCAGTTACCTTTGGGTACACTTACCAGGTCTTCCTTCTGAGGTACCTCAGTGGACTGTCACCAGGCCTTCCTTCCAAGCTACCTCTGGGTATAGTCACCAGTCCTTCCTTCCGAGGTAACTCTGGGTACAGTCATCAGACCTTTTTTCCGAGGTAACTGTGGGTACAATCATCAGAACTTTCTTCCGAGATACCTCTGGGTAGAGTGACCAGGCCTTCCTTCCGAGGTACCTCTGAGTACAGTCAGTAGGCCTTCCTTCTGAGGTACCTCTGGGTACAGTCACCACGCCTTCCTTCTTAGGTACCTCTGGGTATAGTTACCAGGCCTTCCTTCTCAGGTACGCCTGGGTACTGTCACCAGGCCTTCCTTCCGAGGTACCTCTGGGTACTGTCACAAGGCCTTCCTTCTGAGGTAGCTCTGGGTACAGTCACCAAACCTTCCTTCCCAGTTACGCCTGGGTACTGTCACCAGGCCTTCCTTCCGAGGTACTTCTGGGTACTGTCACCAGGCCTTCCTTCCGAGGTACCTCTGGGTACAGGCACCAGCCATTGCTTCCGAAGTAACTCTGGGTACAGTCACCAGGCCTTGTATCCAAGGTAACTCTGGGTACAGTCAGCGGGACTTCCTTCCGAGGTACTTCTTGGTATAGTCAGTAGGCCTGCCTTCTGAGGTACCTCTGGGTAATGTCTCCTGGGCTTCCTTCTCCAGTACCTTTGGGTACAGTCACCAGACCTTCATTCTCAGCTACCTCGGGGTACAGTCACCAGGCCTTCGTTCTGAGGTACCTCTGAGTAGAGTCAGCAGGCGTGCCTTCTCAGATGACTCTGGGTACTATCACCAGGTCTCTCTTCCGAGGTAACTCTGGGTACAGATAATCAGACCTTTCTTCCGAGATACCTCTCGGTAGAGTGACCAGGCCTTCCTTCCGAGATAACTCTGGGTACAGGCAGTCGGTCTTCCTTCTGAGGTACATCTGGGTGATGTCACCAGGCCTTCCTTCCGAGGTACCTCTGGGTACAGTCACCAGGCCTTCCCTTCACGGTTACTCTGGCTACACTCACAAGGCCTTCCTTCCGAGGTACCCCAGGGTACAGACACCAAACGTTTCTTCCATGGTAACTCTGGGTACAGTCACCAGACCTGCCTTCCGAGGTACCTCTGTTTACTGTCACCTGTCCTTCCTTCCGAGGTAAGTCTGGGTACAGTCACCAGGATTTCCTTCCGAAGTACCTCTGGGTTAGTCACCAGGCCTTCCTTCCGAGGTACGTCTGGGTACAGTCACCAGGCCTTTATTCTGAGGTACCTCTGGGTACAGTCACCAGGCCTTCCTTCTGAGATACCTGTGGTTACAGTCACCAGACCTTCCTTCTCAGGTTCCTTTGGCTGCAGTCACCAGGCCTTTTTTCCGAGTACCTCTGAGCACAGTCATCAGCCCTTTCTCCCGAAGTACCTCTGGGAATAGTCACCAGGCCTTCCTTCTGAGGTACCTCTGGGTACAGTCAGCAGGCCTTCCTTCTCAGATACCTCTGGGCACAGTCACGAGGGCTTCCTTCTTAGGTACCTCTGAGTACAGTCACCAGCCTTCCTTCTTAGGTAGCTTTTGGTACACTTACCAGGTCTTCCTTTTGAGGTACATCTGTGGACTGTCACCAGGCCTTCCTGCTGAGGCACCTCTGGGTACACTCATTAGACACTCCTATTTAGGTACCTCTGGGTACAGTCACCAGGCCTTCCTTCCAAGGTATCTTTGGGTATATTCACCAGTCCTTCCTTCCGAGGTACCTCTGGGTACTGTCACCAGGCCTCCCTTCTGAGGTAAGTCTGGGTACAGTCAGTAGGCCTTCCTTCTGAGGTACATCTGGGAAATGTCACCAGGCCTTCCTTCTGAGGTATCTCTGGGTACAGTTACCAGGCCTTCATTCTCAGGCACCTCTGGGTACAGTCAATAGGCCTTCCTTCTGAGGTAGCTCTGGGTACAGTCACCAGGTCTTCCTTCCTAGTTACCTCTGCGTATAGACATCTGGCCTTCCTTCTGAGGTACCTCTGTGTACAGTCACCAGGGCTTCCTTCCGAGGTACCTCTGGGTACAGTCACCAGGGCTTCCTTCCGAGGTACGACAGTGTACAGTCACCAGGCCTTCCTTCTGAGATACGTCAGTGTGCAGTCACCAGGCCGTCCTTCCCAGGTACCTCTGGGTACCGTCACCAGGCCTTCCCTTCACGGTTACTCTGGCTACACTCACAAGGCCTTCCTTCCGAGGTACCCCAGGGTACAGACACCAAACGTTTCTTCCATGGTAACTCTGGGTACAGTCACCAGAGCTGCCTTCCGAGGTACCTCTGTTTACTGTCACCTGTCCTTCCTTCCGAGGTAAGTCTGGGTACAGTCACCAGGATTTCCTTCCGAGGTACCTCTGGGTTAGTCACCAGGCCTTCCTTCCGAGGTACGTCTGGGTACAGTCACCAGGCCTTTATTCTGAGGTACCTCTGGGTACAGTCACCAGGCCTTCCTTCTGAGGTACCTCTGTTACAGTCACCAGGCCTTCCTTCTGAGATACCTGTGGTTACAGTCACCAGACCTTCCTTCTCAGGTTCCTTTGGCTGCAGTCACCAGGCCTTTTTTCCGAGTACCTCTGAGCACAGTCATCAGCCCTTTCTCCCGAAGTACCTCTGGGAATAGTCACCAGGCCTTCCTTCTGAGGTACCTCTGGGTACAGTCAGCAGGCCTTCCTTCTCAGATACCTCTGGGCACAGTCACGAGGGCTTCCTTCTTAGGTACCTCTGAGTACAGTCACCAGCCTTCCTTCTGAGGTAGCTTTTGGTACACTTACCAGGTCTTCCTTTTGAGGTACATCTGTGGACTGTCACCAGGCCTTCCTGCTGAGGCACCTCTGGGTACACTCATTAGACACTCCTATTTAGGTACCTCTGGGTACAGTCACCAGGCCTTCCTTCCAAGGTATCTTTGGGTATATTCACCAGTCCTTCCTTCCGAGGTACCTCTGGGTACTGTCACGAGGCCCTTCTTCTGAGGTAAGTCTGGGTACAGTCAGTAGGCCTTCCTTCTGAGGTACATCTGGGAAATGTCACCAGGCCTTCCTTCCGAGGTATCTCTGGGTACAGTTACCAGGCCTTCATTCTCAGGCACCTCTGGGTACAGTCAATAGGCCTTCCTTCTGAGGTAGCTCTGGGTACAGTCACCAGGCCTTCCTTCCTGGTTACCTCTGCGTATAGACATCTGGCCTTCCTTCTGAGGTACCTCTGGGTACAGTCACCAGGGCTTTCTTCCGAGGTACCTCTGGGTACAGTCACCAGGGCTTCCTTCCGAGGTACGACAGTGTACAGTCACCAGGCCTTCCTTCCGAGATACATCAGTGTGCAGTCACCAGGCCGTCCTTCCCAGGTACCTCTGGGTACAGTCACCGGGCCTTCCTTCCAAAGAACCTCTGGGTACTGTCTCCAGGCCTTCCGTCTGAGGTAACTCTGGGTACAGTCACTGGACCTTTCTTCCGAGGTACCTCTGGGTACTGTCACCAGGCCTTCATTCCGAGGTAAATTTTTGTACTGTCACCTGGCCTTCCTTCCGAGGTACCTCTGGGTACAGTCACTAGGCCTTCCCTCTGAGGTACCTCTGAGTACAGTCAGCAGGCCTGCCTTCTCAGATACCTCTGGGTACTGTCAGCAGACCTTCCTTCTGCGGTAGCTCTGGGTACAGACACCAGGGCTTCCTTTGGAGGTACCTCTGGGTACTGTCACCAGGCCTTCCTTCTGAGTTACCTCTGCGTATAGTCACCAGGCCTTCCTTCTGAGGTACCTCTGGGTACAGTCACCAGACCTTCCTTCTGAGGTACCTCTGGGTACAGTCACCAGGTTTTCCTTCTGAGGTAACTCTGCGTACTGTCACCAGGCCTTCCTTCCGAGGTAATTCTGTGTTCAGTCAAGAGTCCTTCCTTCCGAGGAACCTCTGGGTACACCCACGAGGCCCTGTATCCGAGGTACGTCTGGGTACAGTCACCAGGCCTTCCTTCCGGGGTACCTCTGGGTATAGTCAGTAGGCCTTCCTTCTGAGGTACCTCTGGGTAATGTCTCCAGGGATTCTATCTCCAGTACTTCTGGGTACAGTCAACAGGCCTTCATTCTCAGGTACCTCTGAGTAGAGTTACCAGCCCTTCATTCTCAGGTACCTCAGAGTACGGTCTCCAGGCCTTCTTTCCGAGGAACCTCTGGGTACAGTCACCAGACCTTCCTTCTGAGGTACCTCTGGGTATCGTCACCAGGCCTTTCTTCTGAGGTAACTCTGGGTACAGTCAGCAGGCCTTCCTCCTCAAATACCTCTGGGCACAGTCACCAGGCCTTCCTTCTTAGCTACCTCTGGGTACAGTCACCAGGCCTTCCTTCTCAGTTACCTTTGGGTACACTTACCAGGTCTTCCTTCTGAGGTACCTCAGTGGACTGTCACCAGGCCTTCCTTCCAAGCTACCTCTGGGTATAGTCACCAGTTCTTCCTTCCGAGGTAACTCTGGGTACAGTCATCAGACCTTTTTTCCGAGGTAACTGTGGGTACAATCATCAGACCTTTCTTTCGAGATACCTCTGGGTAGAGTGACCAGGCCTTCCTTCCGAGGTACCTCTGAGTACAGTCAGTAGGCCTTCCTTCTGAGGTACCTCTGGGTACAGTTACCAGGCCTTCCTTCTCAGGCACCTCTGGGTACAGTCACCAGGCCTTCCTTCTCAGGCACCTCTGGGTACAGTCACCAAGCCGTCCTTCCCAGTTACGACTGGGTACTGTCACCAGGCCTTCCTTCCGAGGTACCTCAGGGTACAGGCACCAGGCCTCGTATCCAAGGTACCTCTGGGTACAGTCACCAGGCCTTCCTTCCGAGGTACCTCTGGGTACAGTTACCAGGCCTTCATTCTCAGGCACCTCTGTTTACAGTCACCAGGCCTTCCTTCCGAGCTACCTCTGGGTACTGTCACCAGGCCTTCCTTCGCAGTTATCTCTGGGTACAGTCACCAGGCCTTCCCTCCAGGGTTACTCTGGGTACAGTCACCAGGCCGTCCTTCCAGGTACCTCTGGGTACAGTCCGTAGGCCTTCCTTCTGAGGTAACTCTGAGTACAGTCAGGAGGCCTGCCTTCTCAGACACTTCTGGGTACTGTCACCAGGCCTTCCTTCTGAGGTACCTCTGGGTCCAGTCATCAGGCCTTCCTTCCTAGGTATGCATGGGCAGAGTCACCAGGCCTTCCTTCTGAGGTACCTCTGGGTATAGTCACCAGGCCTTCCTTCCGAGGTACGTCTGGGTACAGTCTCTAAGCCTTCCTTCCGAGGTTTGTCTTTGTACAGTTTCCAGGCCTTCCTTCTGAGGTACCTCTGGGTACAGTCACCACGCCTTCCTTCTTAGGTACCTCTGGGTATAGTTACCAGGCCTTCCTTCTCAGGTACGCCTGGGTACTGTCACCAGGCCTTCCTTCCGAGGTACCTCTGGGTACTGTCACAAGGCCTTCCTTCTGAGGTAGCTCTGGGTACAGTCACCAAACCTTCCTTCCCAGTTACGCCTGGGTACTGTCACCAGGCCTTCCTTCCGAGGTACTTCTGGGTACTGTCACCAGGCCTTCCTTCCGAGGTACCTCTGGGTACAGGCACCAGCCATTGCTTCCGAAGTAACTCTGGGTACAGTCACCAGGCCTTGTATCCAAGGTAACTCTGGGTACAGTCAGCGGGACTTCCTTCCGAGGTACTTCTTGGTATAGTCAGTAGGCCTGCCTTCTGAGGTACCTCTGGGTAATGTCTCCTGGGCTTCCTTCTCCAGTACCTTTGGGTACAGTCACCAGACCTTCATTCTCAGCTACCTCGGGGTACAGTCACCAGGCCTTCGTTCTGAGGTACCTCTGAGTAGAGTCAGCAGGCGTGCCTTCTCAGATGACTCTGGGTACTATCACCAGGTCTCTCTTCCGAGGTAACTCTGGGTACAGATAATCAGACCTTTCTTCCGAGATACCTCTCGGTAGAGTGACCAGGCCTTCCTTCCGAGATAACTCTGGGTACAGGCAGTCGGTCTTCCTTCTGAGGTACATCTGGGTGATGTCACCAGGCCTTCCTTCCGAGGTACCTCTGGGTACAGTCACCAGGCCTTCCCTTCACGGTTACTCTGGCTACACTCACAAGGCCTTCCTTCCGAGGTACCCCAGGGTACAGACACCAAACGTTTCTTCCATGGTAACTCTGGGTACAGTCACCAGACCTGCCTTCCGAGGTACCTCTGTTTACTGTCACCTGTCCTTCCTTGCGAGGTAAGTCTGGGTACAGTCACCAGGATTTCCTTCCGAGGTACCTCTGGGTTAGTCACCAGGCCTTCCTTCCGAGGTACGTCTGGGTACAGTCACCAGGCCTTTATTCTGAGGTACCTCTGGGTACAGTCACCAGGCCTTCCTTCTGAGATACCTGTGGTTACAGTCACCAGACCTTCCTTCTCAGGTTCCTTTGGCTGCAGTCACCAGGCCTTTTTTCCGAGTACCTCTGAGCACAGTCATCAGCCCTTTCTCCCGAAGTACCTCTGGGAATAGTCACCAGGCCTTCCTTCTGAGGTACCTCTGGGTACAGTCAGCAGGCCTTCCTTCTCAGATACCTCTGGGCACAGTCACGAGGGCTTCCTTCTTAGGTACCTCTGAGTACAGTCACCAGCCTTTCTTCTGAGGTAGCTTTTGGTACACTTACCAGGTCTTCCTTTTGAGGTACATCTGTGGACTGTCACCAGGCCTTCCTGCTGAGGCACCTCTGGGTACACTCATTAGACACTCCTATTTAGGTACCTCTGGGTACAGTCACCAGGCCTTCCTTCCAAGGTATCTTTGGGTATATTCACCAGTCCTTCCTTCCGAGGTACCTCTGGGTACTGTCACCAGGCCTCCCTTCTGAGGTAAGTCTGGGTACAGTCAGTAGGCCTTCCTTCTGAGGTACATCTGAGAAATGTCACCAGGCCTTCCTTCTGAGGTATCTCTGGGTACAGTTACCAGGCCTTCATTCTCAGGCACCTCTGGGTACAGTCAATAGGCCTTCCTTCTGAGGTAGCTCTGGGTGCAGTCACCAGGTCTTCCTTCCTAGTTACCTCTGCGTATAGACATCTGGCCTTCCTTCTGAGGTACCTCTGTGTACAGTCACCAGGGCTTCCTTCCGAGGTACCTCTGGGTACAGTCACCAGGGCTTCCTTCCGAGGTACGACAGTGTACAGTCACCAGGCCTTCCTTCTGAGATACGTCAGTGTGCAGTCACCAGGCCGTCCTTCCCAGGTACCTCTGGGTACAGTCACCGGGCCTTCCTTCCAAAGAACCTCTGGGTACTGTCTCCAGGCCTTCCGTCTGAGGTAACTCTGGGTACAGTCACTGGACCTTTCTTCCGAGGTACCTCTGGGTACTGTCACCAGGCCTTCATTCCGAGGTAAATTTTTGTACTGTCACCTGGCCTTCCTTCCGAGGTACCTCTGGGTACAGTCACTAGGCCTTCCCTCTGAGGTACCTCTGAGTACAGTCAGCAGGCCTGCCTTCTCAGATACCTCTGGGTACTGTCACCAGACCTTCCTTCTGCGGTAGCTCTGGGTACAGACACCAGGGCTTCCTTCGGAGGTACCTCTGGGTAAGGTCATCAGGGCTTCCTTCCGAGGTATGTATGGGTAGAGTCACCAGGGCTTCCTTCTAAGGTACGTCTGAGTACAGTCACCAGGCCTTCCTTCCGAGGTATCTCTGGGTACAGGCATCAGGCCTTCCCTCCGAAGAACGTCTGGGTACAGTCATCAGGCCTTCGTAAAGAGTTACCTCAGGGTACAGTCACCAGGCCTTCCTTCCGAGGTACCTCTGTGTTCAGTCACCAGTCCTTCCTTCCGAGGAACGTCTGGGTACAGTCACCAGGCCTTCTTTCCGAAGTACCTCTGGGAATAGTCACCAGGCCTTCGGTCTGAGGTACCTCTGGGTACAGTCAGCAGGCCTTCCTTCTCAGATACCTCTGGGCACAGTCACCAGTGCTTCCTTCTTAGCTACCTCTGAGTACAGTCACCAGCCTTTCTTCTGAGGTACCTTTTGGTACACTTACCAGGTCTTCCTTTTGAGGTACCTCTGTGGACTGTCACCAGGCCTTCCTGCTGAGGCACCTCTGGGTACACTCATTAGACACTCCTATTTAGGTACCTCTGGTACAGTCACCAGGCCTTCCTTCCAAGGTACCTTTGGGTATATTCACCAGAACTTCCTTCCGAGGTACCTCTGGGTACTGTCACCAGGCCTTCCTTCTGAGGTAAGTCTGGGTACAGTCAATAGGCCTTCCTTCTGAGGTACATCTGGGAAATGTCACCAGGCCTTCCTTCCGAGGTATCTCTGGGTACAGTTACCAGGCCTTCATTCTCAGGCACCTCTGGGTACAGTCACCAGGCCTTCCTTCTGAGGTAGCTCTGGGTACTGTCACCAGGCCTTCCTTCTGAGTTACCTCTGCGTATAGTCACCAGGCCTTCCTTCTGAGGTACCTCTGGGTACAGTCACCAGACCTTCCTTCTGAGGTACCTCTGGGTACTGTCACAAGGTTTTCCTTCTGAGGTAACTCTGCGTACTGTCACCAGGTCTTCCTTCCGAGGTAATTCTGTGTTCAGTCAAGAGTCCTTCCTTCCAAGGAACCTCTGGGTACACTCAAGAGGCCCTGTATCCGAGGTACGCCTGGGTACAGTCACCAGGCCTTCCTTCCGAGGTACCTCTGGGTATAGTCAGTAGGCCTTCCTTCTGAGGTACCTCTGGGTAATGTCTCCAGGGATTCTATCTCCAGTACTTCTGGGTACAGTCAACAGGCCTTCATTCTCAGGTACCTCTGGGTAGAGTCACCAGCCCTTCATTCTCAGGTACCTCAGAGTACGGTCTCCAGGCCTTCTTTCCGAGGAACCTCTGGGTACAGTCACCAGACCTTCCTTCTGAGGTACCTCTGGGTATCGTCACCAGGCCTTTCTTCTGAGGTAACTCTGGGTACAGTCAGCAGGCCTTCCTCCTCAAATACCTCTGGGCACAGTCACCAGGCCTTCCTTCTTAGGTACCTCTGGGTACAGTCACCAGGCCTTCCTTCTCAGTTACCTTTGGGTACACTTACCAGGTCTTCCTTCTGAGGTACCTCAGTGGACTGTCACCAGGCCTTCCTTCCAAGCTACCTCTGGGTATAGTCACCAGTCCTTCCTTCCGAGGTAACTCTGGGTACAGTCATCAGACCTTTTTTCCGAGGTAACTGTGGGTACAATCATCAGACCTTTCTTCCGAGATACCTCTGGGTAGAGTGACCAGGCCTTCCTTCCAAGGTACCTCTGAGTACAGTCAGTAGGCCTTCCTTCTGAGGTACCTCTGGGTACAGTTACCAGGCCTTCCTTCTCAGGCACCTCTGGGTACAGTCACAGGCCTTCCTTCTCAGGCACCTCTGGGTACAGTCACCAAGCCGTCCTTCCCAGTTACGACTGGGTACTGTCACCAGGCCTTCCTTCCGAGGTACCTCAGGGTACATGCACCAGGCCTCGTATCCAAGGTACCTCTGGGTACAGTCACCAGGCCTTCCTTCCGAGGTACCTCTGGGTACAGTTACCAGGCCTTCATTCTCAGGCACCTCTGTTTACAGTCACCAGGCCTTCCTTCCGAGCTACCTCTGGGTACTGTCACCAGGCCTTCCTTCGCAGTTATCTCTGGGTACAGTCACCAGGCCTTCCCTCCAGGGTTACTCTGGGTACAGTCACCAGGCCTTCCTTCCAGGTACCTCTGGGTACAGTCCGTAGGCCTTCCTTCTGAGGTAACTCTGAGTACAGTCAGGAGGCCTGCCTTCTCAGACACTTCTGGGTACTGTCACCAGGCCTTCCTTCTGAGGTACCTCTGGGTCCCGTCATCAGGCCTTCCTTCCTAGGTATGCATGGGCAGAGTCACCAGGCCTTCCTTCTGAGGTACCTCTGGGTATAGTCACCAGGCCTTCCTTCCGAGGTACGTCTGGGTACAGTCTCTAAGCCTTCCTTCCGAGGTTTGTCTTTGTACAGTTTCCAGGCCTTCCTTCTGAGGTACCTCTGGGTACAGTCACCACGCCTTCCTTCTTAGGTACCTCTGGGTATAGTTACCAGGCCTTCCTTCTGAGGTACCTCTGGGTACTGTCACCAGGCCTTCCTTCCGAGGTACCTCTGGGTACAGGCACCAGCCATTGCTTCCGAAGTAACTCTGGGTACAGTCACCAGGCCTTTTATCCAAGGTAACTCTGGGTACAGTCAGCGGGACTTCCTTCCGAGGTACTTCTTGGTATAGTCAGTAGGCCTGCCTTCTGAGGTACCTCTGGGTAATGTCTCCTGGGCTTCCTTCTCCAGTACCTTTGGGTACAGTCACCAGACCTTCATTCTAAGCTACCTCGGGGTACAGTCACGAGGCCTTCGTTCTGAGGTACCTCTGAGTAGAGTCAGCAGGCGTGCCTTCTCAGATGACTCTGGGTACTATCACCAGGCCTCTCTTCCGAGGTAACTCTGGGTACAGATAATCAGACCTTTCTTCTGAGATACCTCTCGGTAGAGTGACCAGGCCTTCCTTCCGAGATAACTCTGGGTACAGTCAGTCGGTCTTCCTTCTGAGCTACATCTGGGTGATGTCACCAGGCCTTCCTTCCGAGGTACCTCTGGGTACAGTCACCAGGCCTTCCCTTCACGGTTACTCTGGCTACACTCACAAGGCCTTCCTTCCGAGGTACCCCAGGGTACAGACACCAAACGTTTCTTCCATGGTAACTCTGGGTACAGTCACCAGACCTGCCTTCCGAGGTACCTCTGTTTACTGTCACCAGTCCTTCCTTCCGAGGTAAGTCTGGGTACAGTCACCAGGATTTCCTTCCGAGGTACCTCTGGGTTAGTCACCAGGCCTTCCTTCCGAGGTACGTCTGGGTACAGTCACCAGGCCTTTATTCTGAGGTACCTCTGGGTACAGTCACCAGGCCTTCCTTCTGAGGTACCTCTGTTACAGTCACCAGGCCTTCCTTCTGAGATACCTGTGGTTACAGTCACCAGACCTTCCTTCTCAGGTTCCTTTGGCTGCAGTCACCAGGCCTTTTTTCCGAGTACCTCTGAGCACAGTCATCAGCCCTTTCTCCCGAAGTACCTCTGGGAATAGTCACCAGGCCTTCCTTCTGAGGTACCTCTGGGTACAGTCAGCAGGCCTTCCTTCTCAGATACCTCTGGGCACAGTCACCAGGGCTTCCTTCTTAGGTACCTCTGAGTACAGTCACCAGCCTTCCTTCTGAGGTAGCTTTTGGTACACTTACCAGGTCTTCCTTTTGAGGTACATCTGTGGACTGTCACCAGGCCTTCCTGCTGAGGCACCTCTGGGTACACTCATTAGACACTCCTATTTAGGTACCTCTGGGTACAGTCACCAGGCCTTCCTTCCAAGGTATCTTTGGGTATATTCACCAGTCCTTCCTTCCGAGGTACCTCTGGGTACTGTCACGAGGCCCTCCTTCTGAGGTAAGTCTGGGTACAGTCAGTAGGCCTTCCTTCTGAGGTACATCTGGGAAATGTCACCAGGCCTTCCTTCCGAGGTATCTCTGGGTACAGTTACCAGGCCTTCATTCTCAGGCACCTCTGGGTACAGTCAATAGGCCTTCCTTCTGAGGTAGCTCTGGGTACAGTCACCAGGCCTTCCTTCCTGGTTACCTCTGCGTATAGACATCTGGCCTTCCTTCTGAGGTACCTCTGGGTACAGTCACCATGGCTTTCTTCCGAGGTACCTCTGGGTACAGTCACCAGGGCTTCCTTCCGAGGTACGACAGTGTACAGTCACCAGGCCTTCCTTCCGAGATACATCAGTGTGCAGTCACCAGGCCGTCCTTCCCAGGTACCTCTGGGTACAGTCACCGGGCCTTCCTTCCAAAGAACCTCTGGGTACTGTCTCCAGGCCTTCCGTCTGAGGTAACTCTGGGTACAGTCACTGGACCTTTCTTCCGAGGTACCTCTGGGTACTGTCACCAGGCCTTCATTCCGAGGTAAATTTTTGTACTGTCACCTGGCCTTCCTTCCGAGGTACCTCTGGGTACAGTCACTAGGCCTTCCCTCTGAGGTACCTCTGAGTACAGTCAGCAGGCCTGCCTTCTCAGATACCTCTGGGTACTGTCAGCAGACCTTCCTTCTGCGGTAGTTCTGGGTACAGACACCAGGGCTTCCTTCGGAGGTACCTCTGGGTAAGGTCATCAGGGCTTTCTTCCGAGGTATGTATGGGTAGAGTCACCAGGGCTTCCTTCTAAGGTACGTCTGAGTACAGTCACCAGGCCTTCCTTCCGAGGTATCTCTGGGTACAGGCATCAGGCCTTCCCTCCGAAGAACGTCTGGGTACACTCATCAGGCCTTCGTACCGAGTTACCTCAGGGTACAGTCACCAGGCCTTCCTTCCGAGGTACCTCTGTGTTCAGTCACCAGTCCTTCCGAGGAACCTCTGGGTATAGTCACCAGGCCTTCTTTCCGAAGTACCTCTGGGAATAGTCACCAGGCCTTCGGTCTGAGGTACCTCTGGGTACAGTCAGCAGGCCTTCCTTCTCAGATACCTCTGGGCACAGTCACCAGGGCTTCCTTCTTAGGTACCTCTGAGTACAGTCACCAGCCTTTCTTCTGAGGTACCTTTTGGTACACTTACCAGGTCTTCCTTTTGAGGTACCTCTGTGGACTGTCACCAGGCCTTCCTGCTGAGGCACCTCTGGGTACACTCATTAGACACTCCTATTTAGGTACCTCTGGTACAGTCACCAGGCCTTCCTTCCAAGGTACCTTTGGGTATATTCACCAGAACTTCCTTCCGAGGTACCTCTGGGTACTGTCACCAGGCCTTCCTTCTGAGGTAAGTCTGGGTACAGTCAATAGGTCTTCCTTCTGAGGTACATCTGGGAAATGTCACCAGGCCTTCCTTCCGAGGTATCTCTGGGTACAGTTACCAGGCCTTCATTCTCAGGCACCTCTGGGTAGAGTCACCAGGCCTTCCTTCTGAGGTAGCTCTGGGTACTGTCACCAGGCCTTCCTTCTGAGTTACCTCTGCGTATAGTCACCAGGCCTTCCTTCTGAGGTACCTCTGGGTACAGTCACCAGACCTTCCTACTGAGGTAACTCTGCGTACTGTCACCAGGCCTTCCTTCCGAGGTAATTCTGTGTTCAGTCAAGAGTCCTTCCTTCCGAGGAACCTCTGGGTACACTCACGAGGCCCTGTATCCGAGGTACGTCTGGGTACAGTCACCAGGCCTTCCTTCCGAGGTATCTCTGGGTACAGTTACCAGGCCTTCATTGTCAGGCACCTCTGGGTACAGTCACCAGGCCTTCCTTCTGAGGTAGCTCTGGGTACTGTCACCAGGCCTTCCTTCTGAGTTACCTTTGCGTATAGTCACCAGGCCTTCGTTCTGAGGTACCTCTGGGTACAGTCACCAGACCTTCCTTCTGAGGTACCTCTGGGTACAGTCACCAGGTTTTCCTTCTGAGGTAACTCTGCGTACTGTCACCAGGCCTTCCTTCCGAGGTAATTCTGTGTTCAGTCAAGAGTCCTTCCTTCCGAGGAACCTCTGGGTACACTCACGAGGCCCTGTATCCGAGGTACGTCTGGGTACAGTCACCAGGCCTTCCTTCCGAGGTACCTCTGGGTATAGTCAGTAGGCCTTCCTTCTGAGGTACCTCTGGGTAATGTCTCCAGGGATTCTATCTCCAGTACTTCTGGGTACAGTCAACAGGCCTTCATTCTCAGGTACCTCTGGGTAGAGTTACCAGCCCTTCATTCTCAGGTACCTCAGAGTACGGTCTCCAGGCCTTCTTTCCGAGGAACCTCTGGGTACAGTCACCAGACCTTCCTTCTGAGGTACCTCTGGGTATCGTCACCAGGCCTTTCTTCTGAGGTAACTCTGGGTACAGTCAGCAGGCCTTCCTCCTCAAATACCTCTGGGCACAGTCACCAGGCCTTCCTTCTTAGGTACCTCTGGGTACAGTCACCAGGCCTTCCTTCTCAGTTACCTTTGGGTACACTTACCAGGTCTTCCTTCTGAGGTACCTCAGTGGACTGTCACCAGGCCTTCCTTCCAAGCTACCTCTGGGTATAGTCACCAGTCCTTCCTTCCGAGGTCCCTCTGGGTACTGTCACCAGGCCTTTCTTCTGAGGTACCTCTGGGTACAGTCACCAGGCCTTCCTTCCGAGGTACCTCTGGGTACAGTTACCAGGCCTTCATTCTCAGGCAACTCTGTTTACAGTCACCAGGCCTTCCTTCCGAGCTACCTCTGGGTACTGTCACCAGGCCTTCCTTCGCAGTTATCTCTGGGTACAGTCACCAGGCCTTCCCTCCAGGGTTACTCTGGGTACAGTCACCAGGCCTTCCTTCCAGGTACCTCTGGGTACAGTCCGTAGGCCTTCCTTCTGAGATAACTCTGAGTACAGTCAGGAGGCCTGCCTTCTCAGACACTTCTGGGTACTGTCACCAGGCCTTCCTTCTGAGGTACCTCTGGGTCCAGTCATCAGGCCTTCCTTCCTAGGTATGCATGGGCAGAGTCACCAGGCCTTCCTTCTGAGGTACCTCTGGGTATAGTCACCAGGCCTTCCTTCCGAGGTACGTCTGGGTACAGTCTCTAAGCCTTCCTTCCGAGGTTTGTCTTTGTACAGTTTCCAGGCCTTCCTTCTGAGGTACCTCTGGGTACAGTCACCACGCCTTCCTTCTTAGGTACCTCTGGGTATAGTTACCAGGCCTTCCTTCTCAGGTACGCCTCGGTACTGTCACCAGGCCTTCCTTCCGAGGTACCTCTGGGTACTGTCACCAGGCCTTCCTTCCGAGGTACCTCTGGGTACAGGCACCAGCCATTGCTTCCGAAGTAACTCTGGGTACAGTCACCAGGCCTTGTATCCAAGGTAACTCTGGGTACAGTCAGCGGTACTTCCTTCCGAGGTACTTCTTGGTATAGTCAGTAGGCCTGCCTTCTGAGGTACCTCTGGGTAATGTCTCCTGGGCTTCCTTCTCCAGTACCTTTGGGTACAGTCACCAGACCTTCATTCTCAGCTACCTCGGAGTACAGTCACCAGGCCTTCGTTCTGAGGTACCTCTGAGTAGAGTCAGCAGGCGTGCCTTCTCAGATGACTCTGGGTACTATCACCAGGCCTCTCTTCCGAGGTAACTCTGGGTACAGATAATCAGACCTTTCTTCCGAGATACCTCTCGGTAGAGTGAACAGGCCTTCCTTCCGAGATAACTCTGGGTACAGTCAGTCGGTCTTCCTTCTGAGCTACATCTGGGTGATGTCACCAGGCCTTCCTTCCGAGGTACCTCTGGGTACAGTCACCAGGCCTTCCCTTCACGGTTACTCTGGCTACACTCACAAGGCCTTCCTTCCGAGGTACCCCAGGGTACAGACACCAAACGTTTCTTCCATGGTAACTCTGGGTACAGTCACCAGACCTGCCTTCCGAGGTACCTCTGTTTACTGTCACCTGTCCTTCCTTCCGAGGTAAGTCTGGGTACAGTCACCAGGATTTCCTTCCGAGGTACCTCTGGGTTAGTCACCAGGACTTCCTTCCGAGGTACGTCTGGGTACAGTCACCAGGCCTTTATTCTGAGGTACCTCTGGGTACAGTCACCAGGCCTTCCTTCTGAGGTACCTCTGTTACAGTCACCAGGCCTTCCTTCTGAGATACCTGTGGTTACAGTCACCAGACCTTCCTTCTCAGGTTCCTTTGGCTGCAGTCACCAGGCCTTTTTTCCGAGTACCTCTGAGCACAGTCATCAGCCCTTTCTCCCGAAGTACCTCTGGGAATAGTCACCAGGCCTTCCTTCTGAGGTACCTCTGGGTACAGTCAGCAGGCCTTCCTTCTCAGATACCTCTGGGCACAGTCACGAGGGCTTCCTTCTTAGGTACCTCTGAGTACAGTCACCAGCCTTCCTTCTGAGGTAGCTTTTGGTACACTTACCAGGTCTTCCTTTTGAGGTACATCTGTGGACTGTCACCAGGCCTTCCTGCTGAGGCACCTCTGGGTACACTCATTAGACACTCCTATTTAGGTACCTCTGGGTACAGTCACCAGGCCTTCCTTCCAAGGTATCTTTGGGTATATTCACCAGTCCTTCCTTCCGACGTACCTCTGGGTACTGTCACCAGGCCTTCCTTCTGAGGTAAGTCTGGGTACAGTCAGTAGGCCTTCCTTCTGAGGTACATCTGGGAAATGTCACCAGGCCTTCCTTCCGAGGTATCTCTGGGTACAGTTACCAGGCCTTCATTCTCAGGCACCTCTGGGTACAGTCAATAGGCCTTCCTTCTGAGGTACCTCTGGGTACAGTCACCAGGGCTTCCTTCCGAGGTACCTCTGGGTACAGTCACCAGGGCTTCCTTCCGAGGTACGACAGTGTACAGTCACCAGGCCTTCCTTCCGAGATACATCAGTGTGCAGTCACCAGGCCGTCCTTCCCAGGTACCTCTGGGTACAGTCACCGGGCCTTCCTTCCAAAGAACCTCTGGGTACTGTCTCAAGGCCTTCCGTCTGAGGTAACTCTGGGTACAGTCACTGGACCTTTCTTCCGAGGTACCTCTGGGTACTGTCACCAGGCCTTCATTCCGAGGTAAATTTTTGTACTGTCACCTGGCCTTCCTTCCGAGGTACCTCTGGGTACAGTCACTAGGCCTTCCCTCTGAGGTACCTCTGAGTACAGTAAGCAGGCCTGCCTTCTCAGATACCTCTGGGTACTGTCACCAGACCTTCCTTCTGCGGTAGCTCTGGGTACAGACACCAGGGCTTCCTTCGGAAGTACCTCTGGGTAAGGTCATCAGGGCTTCCTTCCGAGGTATGTATGGGTAGAGTAACCAGGGCTTCCTTCTAAGGTACGTCTGAGTACAGTCACCAGGCCTTCCTTCCGAGGTATCTCTGGGTACAGGCATCAGGCCTTCCCTCCGAAGAACGTCTGGGAACAGTCATCAGGCCTTCGTACCGAGTTACCTCAGGGTACAGTCACCAGGCCTTCCTTCCGAGGTACCTCTGTGTTCAGTCACCAGTCCTTCCGAGGAACCTCTGGGTACAGTCACCAGGCCTTCTTTCCGAAGTACCTCTGGGAATAGTCACCAGGCCTTCGGTCTGAGGTACCTCTGGGTACAGTCAGCAGGCCTTCCTTCTCAGATACCTCTGGGCACAGTCACCAGGGCTTCCTTCTTAGGTACCTCTGAGTACAGTCACCAGCCTTTCTTCTGAGGTACCTTTTGGTACACTTACCAGGTCTTCCTTTTGAGGTACCTCTGTGGACTGTCACCAGGCCTTCCTGCTGAGGCACCTCTGGGTACACTCATTAGACACTCCTATTTAGGTACCTCTGGTACAGTCACCAGGCCTTCCTTCCAAGGTACCTTTGGGTATATTCACCAGAACTTCCTTCCGAGGTACCTCTGGGTACTGTCACCAGGCCTTCCTTCTGAGGTAAGTCTGGGTACAGTCAATAGGCCTTCCTTCTGAGGTACATCTGGGAAATGTCACCAGGCCTTCCTTCCGAGGTATCTCTGGGTACAGTTACCAGGCCTTCATTGTCAGGCACCTCTGGGTACAGTCACCAGGCCTTCCTTCTGAGGTAGCTCTGGGTACTGTCACCAGGCCTTCCTTCTGAGTTACATCTGCGTATAGTCACCAGGCCTTCCTTCTGAGGTACCTCTGGGTACAGTCACCAGACCTTCCTTCTGAGGTACCCCTGGGTACTGTTACCAGGTTTTCCTTCTGAGGTAACTCTGCGTACTGTCACCAGGCCTTCCTTCCGAGGTACCTCTGGGTATAGTCAGTAGGCCTTCCTTCTGAGGTACCTCTGGGTAATGTCTCCAGGGATTCTATCTCCAGTACTTCTGGGTACAGTCAACAGGCCTTCATTCTCAGGTACCTCTGGGTAGAGTTACCAGCCCTTCATTCTCAGGTACCTCAGAGTACGGTCTCCAGGCCTTCTTTCCGAGGAACCTCTGGGTACAGTCACCAGACCTTCCTTCTGAGGTACCTCTGGGTATCATCACCAGGTCTTTCTTCTGAGGTAACTCTGGGTACAGTCAGCAGGCCTTCCTCTTCAAATACCTCTGGGCACAGTCACCAGGCCTTCCTTCTTAGGTACCTCTGGGTACAGTCACCAGGCCTTCCTTCTCAGTTACCTTTGGGTACACTTACCAGGTCTTCCTTCTGAGGTACCTCAGTGGACTGTCACCAGGCCTTCCTTCCAAGCTACCTCTGGGTATAGTCACCAGTCCTTCCTTCCGAGGTAACTCTGGGTACAGTCATCAGACTTTTTCCGAGGTAACTGTGCGTACAATCATCAGACCTTTCTTTCGAGATACCTATGGGTAGAGTGACCAGGCCTTCCTTCCGAGGTACCTCTGAGTACAGTCAGTAGGCCTTCCTTCTGAGGTACCTCTGGGTACAGTTACCAGGCCTTCCTTCTCAGGCACCTCTGGGTACAGTCACCAGGCCTTCCTTCTCAGGCACCTCTGGGTACAGTCACCAAGCCGTCCTTCCCAGTAACGACTGGGTACTGTCACCAGGCCTTCCTTCCGAGGTACCTCAGGGTACAGGCACCAGGCCTCGTATCCAAGGTACCTCTGGGTACAGTCACCAGGCCTTCCTTCCGAGGTACCTCTGGGTACAGTTACCAGGCCTTCATTCTCAGGCACCTCTGTTTACAGTCACCAGGCCTTCCTTCCGAGCTACCTCTGGGTACTGTCACCAGGCCTTCCTTCGCAGTTATCTCTGGGTACAGTCACCAGGCCTTCCCTCCAGGGTTACTCTGGGTACAGTCACCAGGCCTTCCTTCCAGGTACCTCTGGGTACAGTCCGTAGGCCTTCCTTCTGATGTAACTCTGAGTACAGTCAGGAGGCCTGCCTTCTCAGACACTTCTGGGTACTGTCACCAGGCCTTCCTTCTGAGGTACCTCTGGGTCCAGTCATCAGGCCTTCCTTCCTAGGTATGCATGGGTAGAGTCACCAGGCCTTCCTTCTGAGGTACCTCTGGGTATAGTCACCAGGCCTTCCTTCCGAGGTACGTCTGGGTACAGTCTCTAAGCCTTCCTTCCGAGGTTTGTCTTTGTACAGTTTCCAGGCCTTCCTTCTGAGGTACCTCTGGGTACAGTCACCACGCCTTCCTTCTTAGGTACCTCTGGGTATAGTTACCAGGCCTTCCTTCTCAGGTACGCCTCGGTACTGTCACCAGGCCTTCCTTCCGAGGTACCTCTGGGTACTGTCACCAGGCCTTCCTTCCGAGGTACCTCTGGGTACAGGCACCAGCCATTGCTTCCGAAGTAACTCTGGGTACAGTCACCAGGCCTTGTATCCAAGGTAACTCTGGGTACAGTCAGCGGGACTTCCTTCCGAGGTACTTCTTGGTATAGTCAGTAGGCCTGCCTTCTGAGGTACCTCTGGGTAATGTCTCCTGGGCTTCCTTCTCCAGTACCTTTGGGTACAGTCACCAGACCTTCATTCTCAGCTACCTCGGGGTACAGTCACCAGGCCTTCGTTCTGAGGTACCTCTGAGTAGAGTCAGCAGGCGTGCCTTCTCAGATGACTCTGGGTACTATCACCAGGCCTCTCTTCCGAGGTAACTCTGGGTACAGATAATCAGACCTTTCTTCCGAGATACCTCTCGATAGAGTGACCAGGCCTTCCTTCCGAGATAACTCTGGGTACAGTCAGTCGGTCTTCCTTCTGAGCTACATCTGGGTGATGTCACCAGGCCTTCCTTCCGAGGTACCTCTGGGTACAGTCACCAGGCCTTCCCTTCACGGTTACTCTGGCTACACTCACAAGGCCTTCCTTCCGAGGTACCCCAGGGTACAGACACCAAACGTTTCTTCCATGGTAACTCTGGGTACAGTCACCAGACCTGCCTTCCGAGGTACCTCTGTTTACTGTCACCTGTCCTTCCTTCCGAGGTAAGTCTGGGTACAGTCACCAGGATTTCCTTCTGAGGTACCTCTGGGTTAGTCACCAGGCCTTCCTTCTGAGGTACCTCTGGGTACAGTCACCAGGGCTTCCTTCCGAGGTACCTCTGGGTACAGTCACCAGGGCTTCCTTCCGAGGTACGACAGTGTACAGTCACCAGGCCTTCCTTCCGAGATACATCAGTGTGCAGTCACCAGGCCGTCCTTCCCAGGTACCTCTGGGTACAGTCACCGGGCCTTCCTTCCAAAGAACCTCTGGGTACTGTCTCAAGGCCTTCCGTCTGAGGTAACTCTGGGTACAGTCACTGGACCTTTCTTCCGAGGTACCTCTGGGTACTGTCACCAGGCCTTCATTCCGAGGTAAATTTTTATACTGCCACCTGGCCTTCCTTCCGAGGTACCTCTGGGTACAGTCACTAGGCCTTCCCTCTGAGGTACCTGTGAGTACAGTCAGCAGGCCTGCCTTCTCAGATACCTCTGGGTACTGTCAGCAGACCTTCCTTCTGCGGTAGCTCTGGGTACAGACACCAGGGCTTCCTTCGGAAGTACCTCTGGGTAAGGTCATCAGGGCTTCCTTCCGAGGTATGTATGGGTAGAGTCACCAGGGCTTCCTTCTAAGGTACGTCTGAGTACAGTCACCAGGCCTTCCTTCCGAGGTATCTCTGGGTGCAGGCATCAGGCCTTCCCTCCGAAGAACGTCTGGGTACAGTCATCAGGCCTTCGTACCGAGTTACCTCAGGGTACAGTCACCAGGCCTTCCTTCCGAGGTACCTCTGTGTTCAGTCACCAGTCCTTCCTTCCGAGGAACCTCTGGGTACAGTCACCAGGCCTTCTTTCCGAAGTACCTCTGGGAATAGTCACCAGGCCTTCGGTCTGAGGTACCTCTGGGTACAGTCAGCAGGCCTTCCTTCTCAGATACCTCTGGGCACAGTCACCAGGGCTTCCTTCTTAGGTACCTCTGAGTACAGTCACCAGCCTTTCTTCTCAGGTACCTTTTGGTACACTTACCAGGTCTTCCTTTTGAGGTACCTCTGTGGACTGTCACCAGGCCTTCCTGCTGAGGCACCTCTGGGTACAGTCACCAAGCCGTCCTTCCCAGTTACGACTGGGTACTGTCACCAGGCCTTCCTTCCGAGGTACGTCAGGGTACAGGCACCAGGCCTCGTATCCAAGGTACCTCTGGGTACAGTCACCAGGCCTTCCTTCTCAGGCACCTCTGGGTACAGTCACCAGGCCTTCCTTCTCAGGCACCTCTGGGTACAGTCACCAAGCCGTCCTTCCCAGTTACGACTGGGTACTGTCACCAGGCCTTCCTTCCGAGGTACCTCAGGGTACAGGCACCAGGCCTCGTATCCAAGGTACCTCTGGGTACAGTCACCAGGCCTTCCTTCCGAGGTACCTCTGGGTACAGTTACCAGGCCTTCATTCTCAGGCACCTCTGTTTACAGTCACCAGGCCTTCCTTCCGAGCTACCTCTGGGTACTGTCACCAGGCCTTCCTTCGCAGTTATCTCTGGGTACAGTCACCAGGCCTTCCCTCCAGGGTTACTCTGGGTACAGTCACCAGGCCTTCCTTCCAGGTACCTCTGGGTACAGCCCGTAGGCCTTCCTTCTGAGGTAACTCTGAGTACAGTCAGGAGGCCTGCCTTCTCAGACACTTCTGGGTACTGTCACCAGGCCTTCCTTCTGAGGTACCTCTGGGTCCAGTCATCAGGCCTTCCTTCCTAGGTATGCATGGGCAGAGTCACCAGGCCTTCCTTCTGAGGTACCTCTGGGTATAGTCACCAGGCCTTCCTTCCGAGGTACGTCTGGGTACAGTCTCTAAGCCTTCCTTCCGAGGTTTGTCTTTGTACAGTTTCCAGGCCTTCCTTCTGAGGTACCTCTGGGTACAGTCACCACGCCTTCCTTCTTAGGTACCTCTGGGTATAGTTACCAGGCCTTCCTTCTCAGGTACGCCTGGGTACTGTCACCAGGCCTTCCTTCTGAGGTACCTCTGGGTACTGTCACCAGGCCTTCCTTCCGAGGTACCTCTGGGTACAGGCACCAGCCATTGCTTCCGAAGTAACTCTGGGTACAGTCACCAGGCCTTGTATCCAAGGTAACTCTGGGTACAGTCAGCGGGACTTCCTTCCGAGGTACTTCTCGGTATAGTCAGTAGGCCTGCCTTCTGAGGTACCTCTGGGTAATGTCTCCTGGGCTTCCTTCTCCAGTACCTTTGGGTACAGTCACCAGACCTTCATTCTCAGCTACCTCGGGGTACAGTCACCAGGCCTTCGTTCTGAGGTACCTCTGAGTAGAGTCAGCAGGTGTGCCTTCTCAGATGACTCTGGGTAGTATCACCAGGCCTCTCTTCCGAGGTAACTCTGGGTACAGATAATCAGACCTTTCTTCTGAGATACCTCTCGGTAGAGTGACCAGGCCTTCCTTCCGAGATAACTCTGGGTACAGTCAGTCGGTCTTCCTTCTGAGCTACATCTGGGTGATGTCACCAGGCCTTCCTTCCGAGGTACCTCTGGGTACAGTCACCAGGCCTTCCCTTCACGGTTACTCTGGCTACACTCACAAGGCCTTCCTTCCGAGGTACCCCAGGGTACAGACACCAAACGTTTCTTCCATGGTAACTCTGGGTACAGTCACCAGACCTGCCTTCCGAGGTACCTCTGTTTACTGTCACCTGTCCTTCCTTCCGAGGTAAGTCTGGGTACAGTCACCAGGATTTCCTTCCGAGGTACCTCTGGGTTAGTCACCAGGCCTTCCTTCCGAGGTATGTCTGGGTACAGTCACCAGGCCTTTATTCTGAGGTACCTCTGGGTACAGTCACCAGGCCTTCCTTCTGAGGTACCTCTGTTACAGTCACCAGGCCTTCCTTCTGAGATACCTGTGGTTACAGTCACCAGACCTTCCTTCTCAGGTTCCTTTGGCTGCAGTCACCAGGCCTTTTTTCCGAGTACCTCTGAGCACAGTCATCAGCCCTTTCTCCCGAAGTACCTCTGGGAATAGTCACCAGGCCTTCCTTCTGAGGTACCTCTGGGTACAGTCAGCAGGCCTTCATTCTCAGATACCTCTGGGCACAGTCACGAGGGCTTCCTTCTTAGGTACCTCTGAGTACAGTCACCAGCCTTCCTTCTGAGGTAGCTTTTGGTACACTTACCAGGTCTTCCTTTTGAGGTACATCTGTGGACTGTCACCAGGCCTTCCTGCTGAGGCACCTCTGGGTACACTCATTAGACACTCCTATTTAGGTACCTCTGGGTACAGTCACCAGGCCTTCCTTCCAAGGTATCTTTGAGTATATTCACCAGTCCTTCCTTCCGACGTACCTCTGGGTACTGTCTCCAGGCCTTCCGTCTGAGGTAACTCTGGGTACAGTCACTGGACCTTTCTTCCGAGGTACCTCTGGGTACTGTCACCAGGCCTTCATTCCGAGGTAAATTTTTGTACTGTCACCTGGCCTTCCTTCCGAGGTACCTCTGGGTACAGTCACTAGGCCTTCCCTCTGAGGTACCTCTGAGTACAGTCAGCAGGCCTGCCTTCTCAGATACCTCTGGGTACTGTCACCAGACCTTCCTTCTGCGGTAGCTCTGGGTACAGACACCAGGGCTTCCTTCGGAGGTACCTCTGGGTACTGTCACCAGGCCTTCCTTCTGAGTTACCTCTGCGTATAGTCACCAGGCCTTCGTTCTGAGGTACCTCTGGGTACAGTCACCAGACCTTCCTTCTGAGGTACCTCTGGGTACAGTCACCAGGTTTTCCTTCTGAGGTAACTCTGCGTACTGTCACCAGGCCTTCCTTCCGAGGTAATTCTGTGTTCAGTCAAGAGTCCTTCCTTCCGAGGAACCTCTGGGTACACTCACGAGGCCCTGTATCCGAGGTACGTCTGGGTACAGTCACCAGGCCTTCCTTCCGAGGTACCTCTGGGTATAGTCAGTAGGCCTTCCTTCTGAGGTACCTCTGGGTAATGTCTCCAGGGATTCTATCTCCAGTACTTCTGGGTACAGTCAACAGGCCTTCATTCTCAGGTACCTCTGGGTAGAGTTACCAGCCCTTCATTCTCAGGTACCTCAGAGTACGGTCTCCAGGCCTTCTTTCCGAGGAACCTCTGGGTACAGTCACCAGACCTTCCTTCTGAGGTACCTCTGGGTATCGTCACCAGGCCTTTCTTCTGAGGTAACTCTGGGTACAGTCAGCAGGCCTTCCTCCTCAAATACCTCTGGGCACAGTCACCAGGCCTTCCTTCTTAGGTACCTCTGGGTACAGTCACCAGGCCTTCCTTCTCAGTTACCTTTGGGTACACTTACCAGGTCTTCCTTCTGAGGTACCTCAGTGGACTGTCACCAGGCCTTCCTTCCAAGCTACCTCTGGGTATAGTCACCAGTCCTTCCTTCCGAGGTAACTCTGGGTACAGTCATCAGACCTTTTTTCCGAGGTAACTGTGGGTACAATCATCAGACCTTTCTTTCGAGATACCTCTGGGTAGAGTGACCAGGCCTTCCTTCCGAGGTACCTCTGAGTACAGTCAGTAGGCCTTCCTTCTGAGGTACCTCTGGGTACAGTTACCAGGCCTTCCTTCTCAGGCACCTCTGGGTACAGTCACCAGGCCTTCCTTCTCAGGCACCTCTGGGTACAGTCACCAAGCCGTCCTTCCCACTTACGACTGGGTACTGTCACCAGGCCTTCCTTCCGAGGTACCTCAGGGTACAGGCACCAGGCCTCGTATCCAAGGTACCTCTGGGTACAGTCACCAGGCCTTCCTTCCGAGGTACCTCTGGGTACAGTTACCAGGCCTTCATTCTCAGGCACCTCTGTTTACAGTCACCAGGCCTTCCTTCCGAGCTACCTCTGGGTACTGTCACCAGGCCTTCCTTCGCAGTTATCTCTGGGTACAGTCACCAGGCCTTCCCTCCAGGGTTACTCTGGGTACAGTCACCAGGCCTTCCTTCCAGGTACCTCTGGGTACAGTCCGTAGGCCTTCCTTCTGATGTAACTCTGAGTACAGTCAGGAGGCCTGCCTTCTCAGACACTTCTGGGTACTGTCACCAGGCCTTCCTTCTGAGGTACCTCTGGGTCCAGTCATCAGGCCTTCCTTCCTAGGTATGCATGGGCAGAGTCACCAGGCCTTCCTTCTGAGGTACCTCTGGGTATAGTCACCAGGCCTTCCTTCCGAGGTACGTCTGGGTACAGTCTCTAAGCCTTCCTTCCGAGGTTTGTCTTTGTACAGTTTCCAGGCCTTCCTTCTGAGGTACCTCTGGGTACAGTCACCACGCCTTCCTTCTTAGGTACCTCTGGGTATAGTTACCAGGCCTTCCTTCTCAGGTACGCCTGGGTACTGTCACCAGGCCTTCCTTCCGAGGTACCTCTGGGTACTGTCACAAGGCCTTCCTTCTGAGGTAGCTCTGGGTACAGTCACCAAACCTTCCTTCCCAGTTACGCCTGGGTACTGTCACCAGGCCTTCCTTCCGAGGTACGTCAGGGTACAGGCACCAGGCCTCGTATCCAAGGTCCCTCTGGGTACAGTCACCAGGCCTTCCTTCTCAGGCACCTCTGGGTACAGTCACCAGGCCTTCCTTCTCAGGCACCTCTGGGTACAGTCACCAAGCCGTCCTTCCCAGTTACGACTGGGTACTGTCACCAGGCCTTCCTTCCGAGGTACCTCAGGGTACAGGCACCAGGCCTCGTATCCAAGGTACCTCTGGGTACAGTCACCAGGCCTTCCTTCCGAGGTACCTCTGGGTACAGTTACCAGGCCTTCATTCTCAGGCACCTCTGTTTACAGTCACCAGGCCTTCCTTCCGAGCTACCTCTGGGTACTGTCACCAGGCCTTCCTTCGCAGTTATCTCTGGGTACAGTCACCAGGCCTTCCCTCCAGGGTTACTCTGGGTACAGTCACCAGGCCTTCCTTCCAGGTACCTCTGGGTACAGCCCGTAGGCCTTCCTTCTGAGGTAACTCTGAGTACAGTCAGGAGGCCTGCCTTCTCAGACACTTCTGGGTACTGTCACCAGGCCTTCCTTCTGAGGTACCTCTGGGTCCAGTCATCAGGCCTTCCTTCCTAGGTATGCATGGGCAGAGTCACCAGGCCTTCCTTCTGAGGTACCTCTGGGTATAGTCACCAGGCCTTCCTTCCGAGGTACGTCTGGGTACAGTCTCTAAGCCTTCCTTCCGAGGTTTGTCTTTGTACAGTTTCCAGGCCTTCCTTCTGAGGTACCTCTGGGTACAGTCACCACGCCTTCCTTCTTAGGTACCTCTGGGTATAGTTACCAGGCCTTCCTTCTCAGGTACGCCTGGGTACTGTCACCAGGCCTTCCTTCCGAGGTACCTCTGGGTACTGTCACCAGGCCTTGTATCCAAGGTAACTGTGGGTACAGTCAGCGGGACTTCCTTCCGAGGTACTTCTCGGTATAGTCAGTAGGCCTGCCTTCTGAGGTACCTCTGGGTAATGTCTCCTGGGCTTCCTTCTCCAGTACCTTTGGGTACAGTCACCAGACCTTCATTCTCAGCTACCTCGGGGTACAGTCACCAGGCCTTCGTTCTGAGGTACCTCTGAGTAGAGTCAGCAGGTGTGCCTTCTCAGATGACTCTGGGTAGTATCACCAGGCCTCTCTTCCGAGGTAACTCTGGGTACAGATAATCAGACCTTTCTTCTGAGATACCTCTCGGTAGAGTGACCAGGCCTTCCTTCCGAGATAACTCTGGGTACAGTCAGTCGGTCTTCCTTCTGAGCTACATCTGGGTGATGTCACCAGGCCTTCCTTCCGAGGTACCTCTGGGTACAGTCACCAGGCCTTCCCTTCACGGTTACTCTGGCTACACTCACAAGGCCTTCCTTCCGAGGTACCCCAGGGTACAGACACCAAACGTTTCTTCCATGGTAACTCTGGGTACAGTCACCAGACCTGCCTTCCGAGGTACCTCTGTTTACTGTCACCTGTCCTTCCTTCCGAGGTAAGTCTGGGTACAGTCACCAGGATTTAATTCCGAGGTACCTCTGGGTTAGTCACCAGGCCTTCCTTCCGAGGTACGTCTGGGTACAGTCACCAGGCCTTTATTCTGAGGTACCTCTGGGTACAGTCACCAGGCCTTCCTTCTGAGGTACCTCTGTTACAGTCACCAGGCCTTCCTTCTGAGATACCTGTGGTTACAGTCACCAGACCTTCCTTCTCAGGTTCCTTTGGCTGCAGTCACCAGGCCTTTTTTCCGAGTACCTCTGAGCACAGTCATCAGCCCTTTCTCCCGAAGTACCTCTGGGAATAGTCACCAGGCCTTCCTTCTGAGGTACCTCTGGGTACAGTCAGCAGGCCTTCCTTCTCAGATACCTCTGGGCACAGTCACGAGGGCTTCCTTCTTAGGTACCTCTGAGTACAGTCACCAGCCTTCCTTCTGAGGTAGCTTTTGGTACACTTACCAGGTCTTCCTTTTGAGGTACATCTGTGGACTGTCACCAGGCCTTCCTGCTGAGGCACCTCTGGGTACACTCATTAGACACTCCTATTTAGGTACCTCTGGGTACAGTCACCAGGCCTTCCTTCCAAGGTATCTTTGAGTATATTCACCAGTCCTTCCTTCCGACGTACCTCTGGGTACTGTCACCAGGCCTTCCTTCTGAGGTAAGTCTGGGTACAGTCAGTAGGCCTTCCTTCTGAGGTACATCTGGGAAATGTCACCAGGCCTTCCTTCCGAGGTATCTCTGGGTACAGTTACCAGGCCTTCATTCTCAGGCACCTCTGGGTACAGTCAATAGGCCTTCCTTCTGAGGTAGCTCTGGGTACAGTCACCAGGCCTTCCTTCCTAGTTACCTCTGCGTATAGACATCTGGCCTTCCTTCTGAGGTACCTCTGGGTACAGTCACCAGGGCTTCCTTCCGAGGTACCTCTGGGTACAGTCACCAGGGCTTCCTTCCGAGGTACGACAGTGTACAGTCACCAGGCCTTCCTTCCGAGATACGTCAGTGTGCAGTCACCAGGCCGTCCTTCCCAGGTACCTCTGGGTACAGTCACCGGGCCTTCCTTCCAAAGAACCTCTGGGTACTGTCTCCAGGCCTTCCGTCTGAGGTAACTCTGGGTACAGTCACTGGACCTTTCTTCCGAGGTACCTCTGGGTACTGTCACCAGGCCTTCATTCCGAGGTAAATTTTTGTACTGTCACCTGGCCTTCCTTCCGAGGTACCTCTGGGTACAGTCACTAGGCCTTCCCTCTGAGGTACCTCTGAGTACAGTCAGCAGGCCTGCCTTCTCAGATACCTCTGGGTACTGTCACCAGACCTTCCTTCTGCGGTAGCTCTGGGTACAGACACCAGGGCTTCCTTCGGAGGTACCTCTTGGTACTGTCACCAGGCCTTCCTTCTGAGTTACCTCTGCGTATAGTCACCAGGCCTTCGTTCTGAGGTACCTCTGGGTACAGTCACCAGACCTTCCTTCTGAGGTACCTCTGGGTACAGTCACCAGGTTTTCCTTCTGAGGTAACTCTGCGTACTGTCACCAGGCCTTCCTTCCGAGGTAATTCTGTGTTCAGTCAAGAGTCCTTCCTTCCGAGGAACCTCTGGGTACACTCACGAGGCCCTGTATCCGAGGTACGTCTGGGTACAGTCACCAGGCCTTCCTTCCGAGGTACCTCTGGGTATAGTCAGTAGGCCTTCCTTCTGAGGTACCTCTGGGTAATGTCTCCAGGGATTCTATCTCCAGTACTTCTGGGTACAGTCAACAGGCCTTCATTCTCAGGTACCTCTGGGTAGAGTTACCAGCCCTTCATTCTCAGGTACCTCAGAGTACGGTCTCCAGGCCTTCTTTCCGAGGAACCTCTGGGTACAGTCACCAGACCTTCCTTCTGAGGTACCTCTGGGTATCGTCACCAGGCCTTTCTTCTGAGGTAACTCTGGGTACAGTCAGCAGGCCTTCCTCCTCAAATACCTCTGGGCACAGTCACCAGGCCTTCCTTCTTAGGTACCTCTGGGTACAGTCACCAGGCCTTCCTTCTCAGTTACCTTTGGGTACACTTACCAGGTCTTCCTTCTGAGGTACCTCAGTGGACTGTCACCAGGCCTTCCTTCCAAGCTACCTCTGGGTATAGTCACCAGTCCTTCCTTCCGAGGTAACTCTGGGTACAGTCATCAGACCTTTTTTCCGAGGTAACTGTGGGTACAATCATCAGACCTTTCTTTCGAGATACCTCTGGGTAGAGTGACCAGGCCTTCCTTCCGAGGTACCTCTGAGTACAGTCAGTAGGCCTTCCTTCTGAGGTACCTCTGGGTACAGTTACCAGGCCTTCCTTCTCAGGCACCTCTGGGTACAGTCACCAGGCCTTCCTTCTCAGGCACCTCTGGGTACAGTCACAAAGCCGTCCTTCCCAGTTACGACTGGGTACTGTCACCAGGCCTTCCTTCCGAGGTACCTCAGGGTACAGGCACCAGGCCTCGTATCCAAGGTACCTCTGGGTACAGTCACCAGGCCTTCCTTCCGAGGTACCTCTGGGTACAGTTACCAGGCCTTCATTCTCAGGCACCTCTGTTTACAGTCACCAGGCCTTCCTTCCGAGCTACCTCTGGGTACTGTCACCAGGCCTTCCTTCGCAGTTATCTCTGGGTACAGTCACCAGGCCTTCCCTCCAGGGTTACTCTGGGTACAGTCACCAGGCCTTCCTTCCAGGTACCTCTGGGTACAGTCCGTAGGCCTTCCTTCTGAGGTAACTCTGAGTACAGTCAGGAGGCCTGCCTTCTCAGACACTTCTGGGTACTGTCACCAGGCCTTCCTTCTGAGGTACCTCTGGGTCCAGTCATCAGGCCTTCCTTCCTAGGTATGCATGGGCAGAGTCACCAGGCCTTCCTTCTGAGGTACCTCTGGGTATAGTCACCAGGCCTTCCTTCCGAGGTACGTCTGGGTACAGTCTCTAAGCCTTCCTTCCGAGGTTTGTCTTTGTACAGTTTCCAGGCCTTCCTTCTGAGCTACCTCTGGGTACAGTCACCACGCCTTCCTTCTTAGGTACCTCTGGGTATAGTTACCAGGCCTTCCTTCTCAGGTACGCCTGGGTACTGTCACCAGGCCTTCCTTCCGAGGTACCTCTGGGTACTGTCACAAGGCCTTCCTTCTGAGGTAGCTCTGGGTACAGTCACCAAACCTTCCTTCCCAGTTACGCCTGGGTACTGTCACCAGGCCTTCCTTCCGAGGTACCTCTGGGTACTGTCACCAGGCATTCCTTCCGAGGTACCTCTGGGTACAGGCACCAGCCATTGTTTCCGAAGTAACTCTGGGTACAGTCACCAGGCCTTCCTTCCAGGTACCTCTGGGTACAGTCCGTAGGCCTTCCTTCTGAGGTAACTCTGAGTACAGTCAGGAGGCCTGCCTTCTCAGACACTTCTGGGTACTGTCACCAGGCCTTCCTTCTGAGGTACCTCTGGGTCCAGTCATCAGGCCTTCCTTCCTAGGTATGCATGGGCAGAGTCACCAGGCCTTCCTTCTGAGGTACCTCTGGGTATAGTCACCAGGCCTTCCTTCCGAGGTACGTCTGGGTACAGTCTCTAAGCCTTCCTTCCGAGGTTTGTCTTTGTACAGTTTCCAGGCCTTCCTTCTGAGGTACCTCTGGGTACAGTCACCACGCCTTCCTTCTTAGGTACCTCTGGGTATAGTTACCAGGCCTTCCTTCTCAGGTACGCCTCGGTACTGTCACCAGGCCTTCCTTCCGAGGTACCTCTGGGTACTGTCACCAGGCCTTCCTTCCGAGGTACCTCTGGGTACAGGCACCAGCCATTGCTTCCGAAGTAACTGTGGGTACAGTCACCAGGCCTTGTATCCAAGGTAACTCTGGGTACAGTCAGCGGGACTTCCTTCCGAGGTACTTCTTGGTATAGTCAGTAGGCCTGCCTTCTGAGGTACCTCTGGGTAATGTCTCCTGGGCTTCCTTCTCCAGTACCTTTGGGTACAGTCACCAGACCTTCATTCTCAGCTACCTCGGAGTACAGTCACCAGGCCTTCGTTCTGAGGTACCTCTGAGTAGAGTCAGCAGGCGTGCCTTCTCAGATGACTCTGGGTACTATCACCAGGCCTCTCTTCCGAGGTAACTCTGGGTACAGATAATCAGACCTTTCTTCCGAGATACCTCTCGGTAGAGTGACCAGGCCTTCCTTCCGAGATAACTCTGGGTACAGTCAGTCGGTCTTCCTTCTGAGCTACATCTGGGTGATGTCACCAGGCCTTCCTTCCGAGGTACCTCTGGGTACAGTCACCAGGCCTTCCCTTCACGGTTACTCTGGCTACACTCACAAGGCCTTCCTTCCGAGGTACCCCAGGGTACAGACACCAAACGTTTCTTCCATGGTAACTCTGGGTACAGTCACCAGACCTGCCTTCCGAGGTACCTCTGTTTACTGTCACCTGTCCTTCCTTCCGAGGTAAGTCTGGGTACAGTCACCAGGATTTCCTTCCGAGGTACCTCTGGGTTAGTCACCAGGCCTTCCTTCCGAGGTACGTCTGGGTACAGTCACCAGGCCTTTATTCTGAGGTACCTCTGGGTACAGTCACCAGGCCTTCCTTCTGAGGTACCTCTGTTACAGTCACCAGGCCTTCCTTCTGAGATACCTGTGGTTACAGTCACCAGACCTTCCTTCTCAGGTTCCTTTGGCTGCAGTCACCAGGCCTTTTTTCCGAGTACCTCTGAGCACAGTCATCAGCCCTTTCTCCCGAAGTACCTCTGGGAATAGTCACCAGGCCTTCCTTCTGAGGTACCTCTGGGTACAGTCAGCAGGCCTTCCTTCTCAGATACCTCTGGGCACAGTCACGAGGGCTTCCTTCTTAGGTACCTCTGAGTACAGTCACCAGCCTTCCTTCTGAGGTACCTTTTGGTACACTTACCAGGTCTTCCTTTTGAGGTACATCTGTGGACTGTCACCAGGCCTTCCTGCTGAGGCACCTCTGGGTACACTCATTAGACACTCCTATTTAGGTACCTCTGGGTACAGTCACCAGGCCTTCCTTCCAAGGTATCTTTGGGGATATTCACCAGTCCTTCCTTCCGAGGTACCTCTGGGTACTGTCACCAGGCCTTCCTTCTGAGGTAAGTCTGGGTACAGTCAGTAGGCCTTCCTTCTGAGGTACATCTGGGAAATGTCACCAGGCCTTCCTTCCGAGGTATCTCTGGGTACAGTTACCAGGCCTTCATTCTCAGGCACCTCTGGGTACAGTCAATAGGCCTTCCTTCTGAGGTAGCTCTGGGTACAGTCACCAGACCTTCCTTCCTAGTTACCTCTGCGTATAGACATCTGGCCTTCCTTCTGAGGTACCTCTGGGTACAGTCACCAGGGCTTCCTTCCGAGGTACCTCTGGGTACAGTCACCAGGGCTTCCTTCCGAGGTACGACAGTGTACAGTCACCAGGCCTTCCTTCCGAGATCCATCAGTGTGCAGTCACCAGGCCGTCCTTCCCAGGTACCTCTGGGTACAGTCACCGGGCCTTCCTTCCAAAGAACCTCTGGGTACTGTCTCAAGGCCTTCCGTCTGAGGTAACTCTGGGTACAGTCACTGGACCTTTCTTCCGAGGTACCTCTGGGTACTGTCACCAGACCTTCATTCCGAGGTAAATTTTTGTACTGTCACCTGGCCTTCCTTCCGAGGTACCTCTGGGTACAGTCACTAGGCCTTCCCTCTGAGGTACCTCTGAGTACAGTCAGCAGGCCTGCCTTCTCAGATACCTCTGGGTACTGTCAGCAGACCTTCCTTCTGCGGTAGCTCTGGGTACAGACACCAGGGCTTCCTTCGGAAGTACCTCTGGGTAAGGTCATCAGGGCTTCCTTCCGAGGTATGTATGGGTAGAGTCACCAGGGCTTCCTTCTAAGGTACGTCTGAGTACAGTCACCAGGCCTTCCTTCCGAGGTATCTCTGGGTACAGGCATCAGGCCTTCCCTCCGAAGAACGTCTGGGAACAGTCATCAGGCCTTCGTACCGAGTTACCTCAGGGTACAGTCACCAGGCCTTCCTTCCGAGGTACCTCTGTGTTCAGTCACCAGTCCTTCCGAGGAACCTCTGGGTAGAGTCACCAGGCCTTTTTTCCGAAGTACCTCTAGGAATAGTCACCAGGCCTTCGGTCTGAGGTACCTCTGGGTACAGTCAGCAGGCCTTCCTTCTCAGATACCTCTGGGCACAGTCACCAGGGCTTCCTTCTTAGGTACCTCTGAGTACAGTCACCAGGCCTTCCTCCCGAGGTACCTCTGGGTACAGTTACCAGGCCTTCATTCTCAGGCACCTCTGTTTACAGTCACCAGGCCTTCCTTCCGAGCTACCTCTGGGTACTGTCACCAGGCCTTCCTTCGCAGTTATCTCTGGGTACAGTCACCAGGCCTTCCCTCCAGGGTTACTCTGGGTACAGTCACCAGGCCTTCCTTCCAGGTACCTCTGGGTACAGTCCGTAGGCCTTCCTTCTGAGGTAACTCTGAGTACAGTCAGGACGCCTGCCTTCTCATACACTTCTGGGTACTGTCACCAGGCCTTCCTTCTGAGGTACCTCTGGGTCCCGTCATCAGGCCTTCCTTCCTAGGTATGCATGGGCAGAGTCACCAGGCCTTCCTTCTGAGGTACCTCTGGGTATAGTCACCAGGCCTTCCTTCCGAGGTACGTCTGGGTACAGTCTCTAAGCCTTCCTTCCGAGGTTTGTCTTTGTACAGTTTCCAGGCCTTCCTTCTGAGGTACCTCTGGGTACAGTCACCACGCCTTCCTTCTTAGGTACCTCTGGGTATAGTTACCAGGCCTTCCTTCTCAGGTACGCCTGGGTACTGTCACCAGGCCTTCCTTCTGAGGTACCTCTGGGTACTGTCACCAGGCCTTCCTTCCGAGGTACCTCTGGGTACAGGCACCAGCCATTGCTCCCGAAGTAACTCTGGGTACAGTCACCAGGCCTTTTATCCAAGGTAACTCTGGGTACAGTCAGCGGGACTTCCTTCCGAGGTACTTCTTGGTATAGTCAGTAGGCCTGCCTTCTGAGGTACCTCTGGGTAATGTCTCCTGGGCTTCCTTCTCCAGTACCTTTGGGTACAGTCACCAGACCTTCATTCTAAGCTACCTCGGGGTACAGTCACGAGGCCTTCGTTCTGAGGTACCTCTGAGTAGAGTCAGCAGGCGTGCCTTCTCAGATGACTCTGGGTACTATCACCAGGCCTCTCTTCCGAGGTAACTCTGGGTACAGATAATCAGACCTTTCTTCTGAGATACCTCTCGGTAGAGTGACCAGGCCTTCCTTCCGAGATAACTCTGGGTACAGTCAGTCGGTCTTCCTTCTGAGCTACATCTGGGTGATGTCACCAGGCCTTCCTTCCGAGGTACCTCTGGGTACAGTCACCAGGCCTTCCCTTCACGGTTACTCTGGCTACACTCACAAGGCCTTCCTTCCGAGGTACCCCAGGGTACAGACACCAAACGTTTCTTCCATGGTAACTCTGGGTACAGTCACCAGACCTGCCTTCCGAGGTACCTCTGTTTACTGTCACCTGTCCTTCCTTCCGAGGTAAGTCTGGGTACAGTCACCAGGATTTCCTTCCGAGGTACCTCTGGGTTAGTCACCAGGCCTTCCTTCCGAGGTACGTCTGGGTACAGTCACCAGGCCTTTATTCTGAGGTACCTCTGGGTACAGTCACCAGGCCTTCCTTCTGAGGTACCTCTGTTACAGTCACCAGGCCTTCCTTCTGAGATACCTGTGGTTACAATCACCAGACCTTCCTTCTCAGGTTCCTTTGGCTGCAGTCACCAGGCCTTTTTTCCGAGTACCTCTGAGCACAGTCATCAGCCCTTTCTCCCGAAGTACCTCTGGGAATAGTCACCAGGCCTTCCTTCTGAGGTACCTCTGGGTACAGTCAGCAGGCCTTCCTTCTCAGATACCTCTGGACACAGTCACGAGGGCTTCCTTCTTAGGTACCTCTGAGTACAGTCACCAGCCTTCCTTCTGAGGTACCTTTTGGTACACTTACCAGGTCTTCCTTTTGAGGTACATCTGTGGACTGTCACCAGGCCTTCCTGCTGAGGCACCTCTGGGTACACTCATTAGACACTCCTATTTAGGTACCTCTGGGTACAGTCACCAGGCCTTCCTTCCAAGGTATCTTTGGGTATATTCACCAGTCCTTCCTTCCAAGGTACCTCTGGGTACTGTCACGAGGCCCTCCTTCTGAGCTAAGTCTGGGTACAGTCAGTAGGCCTTCCTTCTGAGGTACATCTGGGAAATGTCACCAGGCCTTCCTTCCGAGGTATCTCTGGGTACAGTTACCAGGCCTTCATTCTCAGGCACCTCTGGGTACAGTCAATAGGCCTTCCTTCTGAGGTAGCTCTGGGTACAGTCACCAGGCCTTCCTTCCTGGTTACCTCTGCGTATAGACATCTGGCCTTCCTTCTGAGGTACCTCTGGGTACAGTCACCAGGGCTTTCTTCCGAGGTACCTCTGGGTACAGTCACCAGGGCTTCCTTCCGAGGTACGACAGTGTACAGTCACCAGGCCTTCCTTCCGAGATACATCAGTGTGCAGTCACCAGGCCGTCCTTCCCAGGTACCTCTGGGTACAGTCACCGGGCCTTCCTTCCAAAGAACCTCTGGGTACTGTCTCAAGGCCTTCCGTCTGAGGTAACTCTGGGTACAGTCACTGGACCTTTCTTCCGAGGTACCTCTGGGTACTGTCACCAGGCCTTCATTCCGAGGTAAATTTTTGTACTGTCACCTGGCCTTCCTTCCGAGGTACCTCTGGGTACAGTCACTAGGCCTTCCCTCTGAGGTACCTCTGAGTACAGTCAGCAGGCCTGCCTTCTCAGATACCTCTGGGTACTGTCAGCAGACCTTCCTTCTGCGGTAGCTCTGGGTACAGACACCAGGGCTTCCTTCGGAGGTACCTCTGGGTAAGGTCATCAGGGCTTTCTTCCGAGGTATGTATGGGTAGAGTCACCAGGGCTTCCTTCTAAGGTACGTCTGAGTACAGTCACCAGGCCTTCCTTCCGAGCTATCTCTGGGTACAGGCATCAGGCCTTCCCTCCGAAGAACGTCTGGGTACAGTCATCAGGCCTTCGTACCGAGTTACCTCAGGGTACAGTCACCAGGCCTTCCTTCCGAGGTACCTCTGTGTTCAGTCACCAGTCCTTCCGAGGAACCTCTGGGTACAGTCACCAGGCCTTCTTTCCGAAGTACCTCTGGGAATAGTCACCAGGCCTTCGGTCTGAGGTACCTCTGGGTACAGTCAGCAGGCCTTCCTTCTCAGATACCTCTGGGCACAGTCACCAGGGCTTCCTTCTTAGGTACCTCTGAGTACAGTCACCAGCCTTTCTTCTGAGGTACCTTTTGGTACACTTACCAGGTCTTCCTTTTGAGGTACCTCTGTGGACTGTCACCAGGCCTTCCTGCTGAGGCACCTCTGGGTACACTCATTGGACACTCCTATTTAGGTACCTCTGGTACAGTCACCAGGCCTTCCTTCCAAGGTACCTTTGGGTATATTCACCAGAACTTCCTTCCGAGGTACCTCTGGGTACTGTCACCAGGCCTTCCTTCTGAGGTAAGTCTGGGTACAGTCAATAGGTCTTCCTTCTGAGGTACATCTGGGAAATGTCACCAGGCCTTCCTTCCGAGGTATCTCTGGGTACAGTTACCAGGCCTTCATTCTCAGGCACCTCTGGGTACAGTCACCAGGCCTTCCTTCTGAGGTAGCTCTGGGTACTGTCACCAGGCCTTCCTTCTGAGTTACCTCTGCGTATAGTCACCAGGCCTTCCTTCTGAGGTACCTCTGGGTACAGTCACCAGACCTTCCTTCTGAGGTACCTCTGGGTACTGTCACCAGGTTTTCCTACTGAGGTAACTCTGCGTACTGTCACCAGGCCTTCCTTCCGAGGTAATTCTGTGTTCAGTCAAGAGTCCTTCCTTCCGAGGAACCTCCGGGTACACTCACGAGGCCCTGTATCCGAGGTACGTCTGGGTACAGTCACCAGGCCTTCCTTCCGAGGTATCTCTGGGTACAGTTACCAGGCCTTCATTGTCAGGCACCTCTGGGTACAGTCACCAGGCCTTCCTTCTGAGGTAGCTCTGGGTACTGTCACCAGGCCTTCCTTCTGAGTTACCTCTGCGTATACTCACCAGGCCTTCCTTCTGAGGTACCTCTGGGTACAGTCACCAGACCTTCCTTCTGAGGTACCTCTGGGTACAGTCACCAGGTTTTCCTTCTGAGGTAACTCTGCGTACTGTCACCAGGCCTTCCTTCCGAGGTAATTCTGTGTTCAGTCAAGAGTCCTTCCTTCCAAGGAACCTCTGGGTACACTCACGAGGCCCTGTATCCGAGGTACGTCTGGGTACAGTCACCAGGCCTTCCTTCCGAGGTACCTCTGGGTATAGTCAGTAGGCCTTCCTTCTGAGGTACCTCTGGGTAATGTCTCCAGGGATTCTATCTCCAGTACTTCTGGGTACAGTCAACAGGCCTTCATTCTCAGGTACCTCTGGGTAGAGTTACCAGCCCTTCATTCTCAGGTATCTCAGAGTACGGTCTCCAGGCCTTCTTTCCGAGGAACCTCTGGGTACAGTCACCAGACCTTCCTTCTGAGGTACCTCTGGGTATCGTCACCAGGCCTTTCTTCTGAGGTAACTCTGGGTACAGTCAGCAGGCCTTCCTCCTCAAATACCTCTGGGCACAGTCACCAGGCCTTCCTTCTTAGGTACCTCTGGGTACAGTCACCAGGCCTTCCTTCTCAGTTACCTTTGGGTACACTTACCAGGTCTTCCTTCTGAGGTACCTCAGTGGACTGTCACCAGGCCTTCCTTCCAAGCTACCTCTGGGTATAGTCACCAGTCCTTCCTTCCGAGGTAACTCTGGGTACAGTCATCAGACCTTTTTCCGAGGTAACTGTGGGTACAATCATCAGACCTTTCTTTCGAGATACCTCTGGGTAGAGTGACCAGGCCTTCCTTCCGAGGTACCTCTGAGTACAGTCAGTAGGCCTTCCTTCTGAGGTACCTCAGGGTACAGTTACCAGGCCTTCCTTCTCAGGCACCTCTGGGTACAGTCACCAGGCCTTCCTTCTCAGGCACCTCTGGGTACAGTCACCAAGCCGTCCTTCCCAGTTACGACTTGGTACTGTCACCAGGCCTTCCTTCCGAGGTACCTCAGGGTACAGGCACCAGGCCTCGTATCCAAGTTACCTCTGGGTACAGTCACCAGGCCTTCCTTCCGAGGTACCTCTGGGTACAGTTACCAGGCCTTCATTCTCAGGCACCTCTGTTTACAGTCACCAGGCCTTCCTTCCGAGCTACCTCTGGGTACTGTCACCAGGCCTTCCTTCGCAGTTATCTCTGGGTACAGTCACCAGGCCTTCCCTCCAGGGTTACTCTGGGTACAGTCACCAGGCCTTCCTTCCAGGTACCTCTGGGTACAGTCCGTAGGCCTTCCTTCTGAGGTAACTCTGAGTACAGTCAGGAGGCCTGCCTTCTCAGACACTTCTGGGTACTGTCACCAGGCCTTCCTTCTGAGGTACCTCTGGGTCCAGTCACCAGGCCTTCCTTCCGAGGTACGTCTGGGTACAGTCTCTAAGCCTTCCTTCCGAGGTTTGTCTTTGTACAGTTTCCAGGCCTTCCTTCTGAGGTACCTCTGGGTACAGTCACCACGCCTTCCTTCTTAGGTACCTCTCGGTATAGTTACCAGGCCTTCCTTCTCAGGTACGCCTCGGTACTGTCACCAGGCCTTCCTTCCGAGGTACCTCTGGGTACTGTCACCAGGCCTTCCTTCCGAGGTACCTCTGGGTACAGGCACCAGCCATTGCTTCCGAAGTAACTCTGGGTACAGTCACCAGGCCTTGTATCCAAGGTAACTCTGGGTACAGTCAGCGGGACTTCCTTCCGAGGTACTTCTTGGTATAGTCAGTAGGCCTGCCTTCTGAGGTACCTCTGGGTAATGTCTCCTGGGCTTCCTTCTCCAGTACCTTTGGGTACAGTCACCAGACCTTCATTCTCAGCTACCTCGGGGTACAGTCACCAGGCCTTCGTTCTGAGGTACCTCTGAGTAGAGTCAGCAGGCGTGCCTTCTCAGATGACTCTGGGTACTATCACCAGGCCTCTCTTCCGAGGTAACTCTGGGTACAGATAATCAGACCTTTCTTCCGAGATACCTCTCGGTAGAGTGACCAGGCCTTCCTTCCGAGATAACTCTGGGTACAGTCAGTCGGTCTTCCTTCTGAGCTACATCTGGGTGATGTCACCAGGCCTTCCTTCCGAGGTACCTCTGGGTACAGTCACCAGGCCTTCCCTTCACGGTTACTCTGGCTACACTCACAAGGCCTTCCTTCCGAGGTACCCCAGGGTACAGACACCAAACGTTTCTTCCATGGTAACTCTGGGTACAGTCACCAGACCTGCCTTCCGAGGTACCTCTGTTTACTGTCACCTGTCCTTCCTTCCGAGGTAAGTCTGGGTACAGTCACCAGGATTTCCTTCCGAGGTACCTCTGGGTTAGTCACCAGGCCTTCCTTCCGAGGTACGTCTGGGTACAGTCACCAGGCCTTTATTCTGAGGTACCTCTGGGTACAGTCACCAGGCCTTCCTTCTGAGGTACCTCTGTTACAGTCACCAGGCCTTCCTTCTGAGATACCTGTGGTTACAGTCACCAGACCTTCCTTCTCAGGTTCCTTTGGCTGCAGTCACCAGGCCTTTTTTCCGAGTACCTCTGAGCACAGTCATCAGCCCTTTCTCCCGAAGTACCTCTGGGAATAGTCACCAGGCCTTCCTTCTGAGGTACCTCTGGGTACAGTCAGCAGGCCTTCCTTCTCAGATACCTCTGGGCACAGTCACGAGGGCTTCCTTCTTAGGTACCTCTGAGTACAGTCACCAGCCTTCCTTCTGAGGTACCTTTTGGTACACTTACCAGGTCTTCCTTTTGAGGTACATCTGTGGACTGTCACCAGGCCTTCCTGCTGAGGCACCTCTGGGTACACTCATTAGACACTCCTATTTAGGTACCTCTGGGTACAGTCACCAGGCCTTCCTTCCAAGGTATCTTTGGGGATATTCACCAGTCCTTCCTTCCGAGGTACCTCTGGGTACTGTCACCAGGCCTTCCTTCTGAGGTAAGTCTGGGTACAGTCAGTAGGCCTTCCTTCTGAGGTACATCTGGGAAATGTCACCAGGCCTTCCTTCCGAGGTATCTCTGGGTACAGTTACCAGGCCTTCATTCTCAGGCACCTCTGGGTACAGTCAATAGGCCTTCCTTCTGAGGTAGCTCTGGGTACAGTCACCAGACCTTCCTTCCTAGTTACCTCTGCGTATAGACATCTGGCCTTCCTTCTGAGGTACCTCTGGGTACAGTCACCAGGGCTTCCTTCCGAGGTACCTCTGGGTACAGTCACCAGGGCTTCCTTTCGAGGTATGACAGTGTACAGTCACCAGGCCTTCCTTCCGAGATACATCAGTGTGCAGTCACCAGGCCGTCCTTCCCAGGTACCTCTGGGTACAGTCACCGGGCCTTCCTTCCAAAGAACCTCTGGGTACTGTCTCAAGGCCTTCCGTCTGAGGTAACTCTGGGTACAGTCACTGGACCTTTCTTCCGAGGTACCTCTGGGTACTGTCACCAGGCCTTCATTCCGAGGTAAATTTTTGTACTGTCACCTGGCCTTCCTTCCGAGGTACCTCTGGGTACAGTCACTAGGCCTTCCCTCTGAGGTACCTCTGAGTACAGTCAGCAGGCCTGCCTTCTCAGATACCTCTGGGTACTGTCAGCAGACCTTCCTTCTGCGGTAGCTCTGGGTACAGACACCAGGGCTTCCTTCGGAAGTACCTCTGGGTAAGGTCATCAGGGCTTCCTTCCGAGGTATGTATGGGTAGAGTCACCAGGGCTTCCTTCTAAGGTACGTCTGAGTACAGTCACCAGGCCTTCCTTCCGAGCTATCTCTGGGTACAGGCATCAGGCCTTCCCTCCGAAGAACGTCTGGGAACAGTCATCAGGCCTTCGTACCGAGTTACCTCAGGGTACAGTCACCAGGCCTTCCTTCCGAGGTACCTCTGTGTTCAGTCACCAGTCCTTCCGAGGAACCTCTGGGTACAGTCACCAGGCCTTTTTTCCGAAGTACCTCTGGGAATAGTCACCAGGCCTTCGGTCTGAGGTACCTCTGGGTACAGTCAGCAGGCCTTCCTTCTCAGATACCTCTGGGCACAGTCACCAGGGCTTCCTTCTTAGGTACCTCTGAGTACAGTCACCAGGCCTTCCTTCCGAGGTACCTCTGGGTACAGTTACCAGGCCTTCATTCTCAGGCACCTCTGTTTACAGTCACCAGGCCTTCCTTCCGAGCTACCTCTGGGTACTGTCACCAGGCCTTCCTTCGCAGTTATCTCTGGGTACAGTCACCAGGCCTTCCCTCCAGGGTTACTCTGGGTACAGTCACCAGGCCTTCCTTCCAGGTACCTCTGGGTACAGTCCGTAGGCCTTCCTTCTGAGGTAACTCTGAGTACAGTCAGGACGCCTGCCTTCTCATACACTTCTGGGTACTGTCACCAGGCCTTCCTTCTGAGGTACCTCTGGGTCCCGTCATCAGGCCTTCCTTCCTAGGTATGCATGGGCAGAGTCACCAGGCCTTCCTTCTGAGGTACCTCTGGGTATAGTCACCAGGCCTTCCTTCCGAGGTACGTCTGGGTACAGTCTCTAAGCCTTCCTTCCGAGGTTTGTCTTTGTACAGTTTCCAGGCCTTCCTTCTGAGGTACCTCTGGGTACAGTCACCACGCCTTCCTTCTTAGGTACCTCTGGGTATAGTTACCAGGCCTTCCTTCTCAGGTACGCCTGGGTACTGTCACCAGGCCTTCCTTCTGAGGTACCTCTGGGTACTGTCACAAGGCCTTCCTTTCGAGGTACCTCTGGGTACAGGCACCAGCCATTGCTTCCGAAGTAACTCTGGGTACAGTCACCAGGCCTTTTATCCAAGGTAACTCTGGGTACAGTCAGCGGGACTTCCTTCCGAGATACTTCTTGGTATAGTCAGTAGGCCTGCCTTCTGAGGTACCTCTGGGTAATGTCTCCTGGGCTTCCTTCTCCAGTACCTTTGGGTACAGTCACCAGACCTTCATTCTAAGCTACCTCGGGGTACAGTCACGAGGCCTTCGTTCTGAGGTACCTCTGAGTAGAGTCAGCAGGCGTGCCTTCTCAGATGACTCTGGGTACTATCACCAGGCCTCTCTTCCGAGGTAACTCTGGGTACAGATAATCAGACCTTTCTTCCGAGATACCTCTCGGTAGAGTGACCAGGCCTTCCTTCCGAGATAACTCTGGGTACAGTCAGTCGGTCTTCCTTCTGAGCTACATCTGGGTGATGTCACCAGGCCTTCCTTCCGAGGTACCTCTGGGTACAGTCACCAGGCCTTCCCTTCACGGTTACTCTGGCTACACTCACAAGGCCTTCCTTCCGAGGTACCCCAGGGTACAGACACCAAACGTTTCTTCCATGGTAACTCTGGGTACAGTCACCAGACCTGCCTTCCGAGGTACCTCTGTTTACTGTCACCTGTCCTTCCTTCCGAGGTAAGTCTGGGTACAGTCACCAGGATTTCCTTCCGAGGTACCTCTGGGTTAGTCACCAGGCCTTCCTTCCGAGGTACGTCTGGGTACAGTCACCAGGCCTTTATTCTGAGGTACCTCTGGGTACAGTCACCAGGCCTTCCTTCTGAGGTACCTCTGTTACAGTCACCAGGCCTTCCTTCTGAGATACCTGTGGTTACAGTCACCAGACCTTCCTTCTCAGGTTCCTTTGGCTGCAGTCACCAGGCCTTTTTTCCGAGTACCTCTGAGCACAGTCATCAGCCCTTTCTCCCGAAGTACCTCTGGGAATAGTCACCAGGCCTTCCTTCTGAGGTACCTCTGGGTACAGTCAGCAGGCCTTCCTTCTCAGATACCTCTGGGCACAGTCACGAGGGCTTCCTTCTTAGGTACCTCTGAGTACAGTCACCAGCCTTCCTTCTGAGGTAGCTTTTGGTACACTTACCAGGTCTTCCTTTTGAGGTACATCTGTGGACTGTCACCAGGCCTTCCTGCTGAGGCACCTCTGGGTACACTCATTAGACACTCCTATTTAGGTACCTCTGGGTACAGTCACCAGGCCTTCCTTCCAAGGTATCTTTGGGTATATTCACCAGTCCTTCCTTCCGAGGTACCTCTGGGTACTGTCACGAGGCCCTCCTTCTGAGCTAAGTCTGGGTACAGTCAGTAGGCCTTCCTTCTGAGGTACATCTGGGAAATGTCACCAGGCCTTCCTTCCGAGGTATCTCTGGGTACAGTTACCAGGCCTTCATTCTCAGGCACCTCTGGGTACAGTCAATAGGCCTTCCTTCTGAGGTAGCTCTGGGTACAGTCACCAGGCCTTCGTTCCTGGTTACCTCTGCGTATAGACATCTGGCCTTCCTTCTGAGGTACCTCTGGGTACAGTCACCAGGGCTTTCTTCCGAGGTACCTCTGGGTACAGTCACCAGGGCTTCCTTCCGAGGTACGACAGTGTACAGTCACCAGGCCTTCCTTCCGAGATACATCAGTGTGCAGTCACCAGGCCGTCCTTCCCAGGTACCTCTGGGTACAGTCACCGGGCCTTCCTTCCAAAGAACCTCTGGGTACTGTCTCCAGGCCTTCCGTCTGAGGTAACTCTGGGTACAGTCACTGGACCTTTCTTCCGAGGTACCTCTGGGTACTGTCACCAGGCCTTCATTCCGAGGTAAATTTTTGTACTGTCACCTGGCCTTCCTTCCGAGGTACCTCTGGGTACAGTCACTAGGCCTTCCCTCTGAGGTACCTCTGAGTACAGTCAGCAGGCCTGCCTTCTCAGATACCTCTGGGTACTGTCAGCAGACCTTCCTTCTGCGGTAGCTCTGGGTACAGACACCAGGGCTTCCTTCGGAGGTACCTCTGGGTAAGGTCATCAGGGCTTTCTTCCGAGGTATGTATGGGTAGAGTCACCAGGGCTTCCTTCTAAGGTACGTCTGAGTACAGTCACCAGGCCTTCCTTCCGAGCTATCTCTGGGTACAGGCATCAGGCCTTCCCTCCGAAGAACGTCTGGGTACAGTCATCAGGCCTTCGTACCGAGTTACCTCAGGGTACAGTCACCAGGCCTTCCTTCCGAGGTACCTCTGTGTTCAGTCACCAGTCCTTCCGAGGAACCTCTGGGTACAGTCACCAGGCCTTCTTTCCGAAGTACCTCTGGAAATAGTCACCAGGCCTTCGGTCTGAGGTACCTCTGGGTACAGTCAGCAGGCCTTCCTTCTCAGATACCTCTGGGCACAGTCACCAGGGCTTCCTTCTTAGGTACCTCTGAGTACAGTCACCAGGCCTTCCTTCCGAGGTACCTCTGGGTACAGTTACCAGGCCTTCATTCTCAGGCACCTCTGTTTACAGTCACCAGGCCTTCCTTCCGAGCTACCTCTGGGTACTGTCACCAGGCCTTCCTTCGCAGTTATCTCTGGGTACAGTCACCAGGCCTTCCCTCCAGGGTTACTCTGGGTACAGTCACCAGGCCTTCCTTCCAGGTACCTCTGGGTACAGTCCGTAGGCCTTCCTTCTGAGGTAACTCTGAGTACAGTCAGGACGCCTGCCTTCTCATACACTTCTGGGTACTGTCACCAGGCCTTCCTTCTGAGGTACCTCTGGGTCCCGTCATCAGGCCTTCCTTCCTAGGTATGCATGGGCAGAGTCACCAGGCCTTCCTTCTGAGGTACCTCTGGGTATAGTCACCAGGCCTTCCTTCCGAGGTACGTCTGGGTACAGTCTCTAAGCCTTCCTTCCGAGGTTTGTCTTTGTACAGTTTCCAGGCCTTCCTTCTGAGGTACCTCTGGGTACAGTCACCACGCCTTCCTTCTTAGGTACCTCTGGGTATAGTTACCAGGCCTTCCTTCTCAGGTACGCCTGGGTACTGTCACCAGGCCTTCCTTCTGAGGTACCTCTGGGTACTGTCACAAGGCCTTCCTTTCGAGGTACCTCTGGGTACAGGCACCAGCCATTGCTTCCGAAGTAACTCTGGGTACAGTCACCAGGCCTTTTATCCAAGGTAACTCTGGGTACAGTCAGCGGGACTTCCTTCCGAGATACTTCTTGGTATAGTCAGTAGGCCTGCCTTCTGAGGTACCTCTGGGTAATGTCTCCTGGGCTTCCTTCTCCAGTACCTTTGGGTACAGTCACCAGACCTTCATTCTAAGCTACCTCGGGGTACAGTCACGAGGCCTTCGTTCTGAGGTACCTCTGAGTAGAGTCAGCAGGCGTGCCTTCTCAGATGACTCTGGGTACTATCACCAGGCCTCTCTTCCGAGGTAACTCTGGGTACAGATAATCAGACCTTTCTTCCGAGATACCTCTCGGTAGAGTGACCAGGCCTTCCTTCCGAGATAACTCTGGGTACAGTCAGTCGGTCTTCCTTCTGAGCTACATCTGGGTGATGTCACCAGGCCTTCCTTCCGAGGTACCTCTGGGTACAGTCACCAGGCCTTCCCTTCACGGTTACTCTGGCTACACTCACAAGGCCTTCCTTCCGAGGTACCCCAGGGTACAGACACCAAACGTTTCTTCCATGGTAACTCTGGGTACAGTCACCAGACCTGCCTTCCGAGGTACCTCTGTTTACTGTCACCTGTCCTTCCTTCCGAGGTAAGTCTGGGTACAGTCACCAGGATTTCCTTCCGAGGTACCTCTGGGTTAGTCACCAGGCCTTCCTTCCGAGGTACGTCTGGGTACAGTCACCAGGCCTTTATTCTGAGGTACCTCTGGGTACAGTCACCAGGCCTTCCTTCTGAGGTACCTCTGTTACAGTCACCAGGCCTTCCTTCTGAGATACCTGTGGTTACAGTCACCAGACCTTCCTTCTCAGGTTCCTTTGGCTGCAGTCACCAGGCCTTTTTTCCGAGTACCTCTGAGCACAGTCATCAGCCCTTTCTCCCGAAGTACCTCTGGGAATAGTCACCAGGCCTTCCTTCTGAGGTACCTCTGGGTACAGTCAGCAGGCCTTCCTTCTCAGATACCTCTGGGCACAGTCACGAGGGCTTCCTTCTTAGGTACCTCTGAGTACAGTCACCAGCCTTCCTTCTGAGGTAGCTTTTGGTACACTTACCAGGTCTTCCTTTTGAGGTACATCTGTGGACTGTCACCAGGCCTTCCTGCTGAGGCACCTCTGGGTACACTCATTAGACACTCCTATTTAGGTACCTCTGGGTACAGTCACCAGGCCTTCCTTCCAAGGTATCTTTGGGTATATTCACCAGTCCTTCCTTCCGAGGTACCTCTGGGTACTGTCACGAGGCCCTCCTTCTGAGCTAAGTCTGGGTACAGTCAGTAGGCCTTCCTTCTGAGGTACATCTGGGAAATGTCACCAGGCCTTCCTTCCGAGGTATCTCTGGGTACAGTTACCAGGCCTTCATTCTCAGGCACCTCTGGGTACAGTCAATAGGCCTTCCTTCTGAGGTAGCTCTGGGTACAGTCACCAGGCCTTCGTTCCTGGTTACCTCTGCGTATAGACATCTGGCCTTCCTTCTGAGGTACCTCTGGGTACAGTCACCAGGGCTTTCTTCCGAGGTACCTCTGGGTACAGTCACCAGGGCTTCCTTCCGAGGTACGACAGTGTACAGTCACCAGGCCTTCCTTCCGAGATACATCAGTGTGCAGTCACCAGGCCGTCCTTCCCAGGTACCTCTGGGTACAGTCACCGGGCCTTCCTTCCAAAGAACCTCTGGGTACTGTCTCCAGGCCTTCCGTCTGAGGTAACTCTGGGTACAGTCACTGGACCTTTCTTCCGAGGTACCTCTGGGTACTGTCACCAGGCCTTCATTCCGAGGTAAATTTTTGTACTGTCACCTGGCCTTCCTTCCGAGGTACCTCTGGGTACAGTCACTAGGCCTTCCCTCTGAGGTACCTCTGAGTACAGTCAGCAGGCCTGCCTTCTCAGATACCTCTGGGTACTGTCAGCAGACCTTCCTTCTGCGGTAGCTCTGGGTACAGACACCAGGGCTTCCTTCGGAGGTACCTCTGGGTAAGGTCATCAGGGCTTTCTTCCGAGGTATGTATGGGTAGAGTCACCAGGGCTTCCTTCTAAGGTACGTCTGAGTACAGTCACCAGGCCTTCCTTCCGAGCTATCTCTGGGTACAGGCATCAGGCCTTCCCTCCGAAGAACGTCTGGGTACAGTCATCAGGCCTTCGTACCGAGTTACCTCAGGGTACAGTCACCAGGCCTTCCTTCCGAGGTACCTCTGTGTTCAGTCACCAGTCCTTCCGAGGAACCTCTGGGTACAGTCACCAGGCCTTCTTTCCGAAGTACCTCTGGAAATAGTCACCAGGCCTTCGGTCTGAGGTACCTCTGGGTACAGTCAGCAGGCCTTCCTTCTCAGATACCTCTGGGCACAGTCACCAGGGCTTCCTTCTTAGGTACCTCTGAGTACAGTCACCAGCCTTTTTTCTGAGGTACCTTTTGGTACACTTACCAGGTCTTCCTTTTGAGGTACCTCTGTGGACTGTCACCAGGCCTTCCTGCTGAGGCACCTCTGGGTACACTCATTGGACACTCCTATTTAGGTACCTCTGGTACAGTCACCAGGCCTTCCTTCCAAGGTACCTTTGGGTATATTCACCAGAACTTCCTTCCGAGGTACCTCTGGGTACTGTCACCAGGCCTTCCTTCTGAGGTAAGTCTGGGTACAGTCAATAGGTCTTCCTTCTGAGGTACATCTGGGAAATGTCACCAGGCCTTCCTTCCGAGGTATCTCTGGGTACAGTTACCAGGCCTTCATTCTCAGGCACCTCTGGGTACAGTCACCAGGCCTTCCTTCTGAGGTAGCTCTGGGTACTGTCACCAGGCCTTCCTTCTGAGTTACCTCTGCGTATAGTCACCAGGCCTTCCTTCTGAGGTACCTCTGGGTACAGTCACCAGACCTTCCTTCTGAGGTACCTCTGGGTACTGTCACCAGGTTTTCCTACTGAGGTAACTCTGCGTACTGTCACCAGGCCTTCCTTCCGAGGTAATTCTGTGTTCAGTCAAGAGTCCTTCCTTCCGAGGAACCTCCGGGTACACTCACGAGGCCCTGTATCCGAGGTACGTCTGGGTACAGTCACCAGGCCTTCCTTCCGAGGTATCTCTGGGTACAGTTACCAGGCCTTCATTGTCAGGCACCTCTGGGTACAGTCACCAGGCCTTCCTTCTGAGGTAGCTCTGGGTACTGTCACCAGGCCTTCCTTCTGAGTTACCTCTGCGTATACTCACCAGGCCTTCCTTCTGAGGTACCTCTGGGTACAGTCACCAGACCTTCCTTCTGAGGTACCTCTGGGTACAGTCACCAGGTTTTCCTTCTGAGGTAACTCTGCGTACTGTCACCAGGCCTTCCTTCCGAGGTAATTCTGTGTTCAGTCAAGAGTCCTTCCTTCCGAGGAACCTCTGGGTACACTCACGAGGCCCTGTATCCGAGGTACGTCTGGGTACAGTCACCAGGCCTTCCTTCCGAGGTACCTCTGGGTATAGTCACTAGGCCTTCCTTCTGAGGTACCTCTGGGTAATGTCTCCAGGGATTCTATCTCCAGTACTTCTGGGTACAGTCAACAGGCCTTCATTCTCAGGTACCTCTGGGTAGAGTTACCAGCCCTTCATTCTCAGGTACCTCAGAGTACGGTCTCCAGGCCTTCTTTCCGAGGAACCTCTGGGTACAGTCACCAGACCTTCCTTCTGAGGTACCTCTGGGTATCGTCACCAGGCCTTTCTTCTGAGGTAACTCTGGGTACAGTCAGCAGGCCTTCCTCCTCAAATACCTCTGGGCACAGTCACCAGGCCTTCCTTCTTAGGTACCTCTGGGTACAGTCACCAGGCCTTCCTTCTCAGTTACCTTTGGGTACACTTACCAGGTCTTCCTTCTGAGGTACCTCAGTGGACTGTCACCAGGCCTTCCTTCCAAGCTACCTCTGGGTATAGTCACCAGTCCTTCCTTCCGAGGTAACTCTGGGTACAGTCATCAGACCTTTTTCCGAGGTAACTGTGGGTACAATCATCAGACCTTTCTTTCGAGATACCTCTGGGTAGAGTGACCAGGCCTTCCTTCCGAGGTACCTCTGAGTACAGTCAGTAGGCCTTCCTTCTGAGGTACCTCAGGGTACAGTTACCAGGCCTTCCTTCTCAGGCACCTCTGGGTACAGTCACCAGGCCTTCCTTCTCAAGCACCTCTGTTTACAGTCACCAGGCCTTCCTTCCGAGCTACCTCTGGGTACTGTCACCAGGCCTTCCTTCGCAGTTATCTCTGGGTACAGTCACCAGGCCTTCCCTCCAGGGTTACTCTGGGTACAGTCACCAGGCCTTCCTTCCAGGTACCTCTGGGTACAGTCCGTAGGCCTTCCTTCTGAGGTAACTCTGAGTACAGTCAGGAGGCCTGCCTTCTCAGACACTTCTGGGTACTGTCACCAGGCCTTCCTTCTGAGGTACCTCTGGGTCCAGTCACCAGGCCTTCCTTCCGAGGTACGTCTGGGTACAGTCTCTAAGCCTTCCTTCCGAGGTTTGTCTTTGTACAGTTTCCAGGCCTTCCTTCTGAGGTACCTCTGGGTACAGTCACCACGCCTTCCTTCTTAGGTACCTCTCGGTATAGTTACCAGGCCTTCCTTCTCAGGTACGCCTCGGTACTGTCACCAGGCCTTCCTTCCGAGGTACCTCTGGGTACTGTCACCAGGCCTTCCTTCCGAGGTACCTCTGGGTACAGGCACCAGCCATTGCTTCCGAAGTAACTCTGGGTACAGTCACCAGGCCTTGTATCCAAGGTAACTCTGGGTACAGTCAGCGGGACTTCCTTCCGAGGTACTTCTTGGTATAGTCAGTAGGCCTGCCTTCTGAGGTACCTCTGGGTAATGTCTCCTGGGCTTCCTTCTCCAGTACCTTTGGGTACAGTCACCAGACCTTCATTCTCAGCTACCTCGGGGTACAGTCACCAGGCCTTCGTTCTGAGGTACCTCTGAGTAGAGTCAGCAGGCGTGCCTTCTCAGATGACTCTGGGTACTATCACCAGGCCTCTCTTCCGAGGTAACTCTGGGTACAGATAATCAGACCTTTCTTCCGAGATACCTCTCGGTAGAGTGACCAGGCCTTCCTTCCGAGATAACTCTGGGTACAGTCAGTCGGTCTTCCTTCTGAGCTACATCTGGGTGATGTCACCAGGCCTGCCTTCCGAGGTACCTCTGGGTACAGTCACCAGGCCTTCCCTTCACGGTTACTCTGGCTACACTCACAAGGCCTTCCTTCCGAGGTACCCCAGGGTACAGACACCAAACGTTTCTTCCATGGTAACTCTGGGTACAGTCACCAGACCTGCCTTCCGAGGTACCTCTGTTTACTGTCACCTGTCCTTCCTTCCGAGGTAAGTCTGGGTACAGTCACCAGGATTTCCTTCCGAGGTACCTCTGGGTTAGTCACCAGGCCTTCCTTCCGAGGTACGTCTGGGTACAGTCACCAGGCCTTTATTCTGAGGTACCTCTGGGTACAGTCACCAGGCCTTCCTTCTGAGGTACCTCTGTTACAGTCACCAGGCCTTCCTTCTGAGATACCTGTGGTTACAGTCACCAGACCTTCCTTCTCAGGTTCCTTTGGCTGCAGTCACCAGGCCTTTTTTCCGAGTACCTCTGAGCACAGTCATCAGCCCTTTCTCCCGAAGTACCTCTGGGAATAGTCACCAGGCCTTCCTTCTGAGGTACCTCTGGGTACAGTCAGCAGGCCTTCCTTCTCAGATACCTCTGGGCACAGTCACGAGGGCTTCCTTCTTAGGTACCTCTGAGTACAGTCACCAGCCTTCCTTCTGAGGTACCTTTTGGTACACTTACCAGGTCTTCCTTTTGAGGTACATCTGTGGACTGTCACCAGGCCTTCCTGCTGAGGCACCTCTGGGTACACTCATTAGACACTCCTATTTAGGTACCTCTGGGTACAGTCACCAGGCCTTCCTTCCAAGGTATCTTTGGGGATATTCACCAGTCCTTCCTTCCGAGGTACCTCTGGGTACTGTCACCAGGCCTTCCTTCTGAGGTAAGTCTGGGTACAGTCAGTAGGCCTTCCTTCTGAGGTACATCTGGGAAATGTCACCAGGCCTTCCTTCCGAGGTATCTCTGGGTACAGTTACCAGGCCTTCATTCTCAGGCACCTCTGGGTACAGTCAATAGGCCTTCCTTCTGAGGTAGCTCTGGGTACAGTCACCAGACCTTCCTTCCTAGTTACCTCTGCGTATAGACATCTGGCCTTCCTTCTGAGGTACCTCTGGGTACAGTCACCAGGGCTTCCTTCCGAGGTACCTCTGGGTACAGTCACCAGGGCTTCCTTTCGAGGTACGACAGTGTACAGTCACCAGGCCTTCCTTCCGAGATACATCAGTGTGCAGTCACCAGGCCGTCCTTCCCAGGTACCTCTGGGTACAGTCACCGGGCCTTCCTTCCAAAGAACCTCTGGGTACTGTCTCAAGGCCTTCCGTCTGAGGTAACTCTGGGTACAGTCACTGGACCTTTCTTCCGAGGTACCTCTGGGTACTGTCACCAGGCCTTCATTCCGAGGTAAATTTTTGTACTGTCACCTGGCCTTCCTTCCGAGGTACCTCTGGGTACAGTCACTAGGCCTTCCCTCTGAGGTACCTCTGAGTACAGTCAGCAGGCCTGCCTTCTCAGATACCTCTGGGTACTGTCAGCAGACCTTCCTTCTGCGGTAGCTCTGGGTACAGACACCAGGGCTTCCTTCGGAAGTACCTCTGGGTAAGGTCATCAGGGCTTCCTTCCGAGGTATGTATGGGTAGAGTCACCAGGGCTTCCTTCTAAGGTACGTCTGAGTACAGTCACCAGGCCTTCCTTCCGAGCTATCTCTGGGTACAGGCATCAGGCCTTCCCTCCGAAGAACGTCTGGGAACAGTCATCAGGCCTTCGTACCGAGTTACCTCAGGGTACAGTCACCAGGCCTTCCTTCCGAGGTACCTCTGTGTTCAGTCACCAGTCCTTCCGAGGAACCTCTGGGTACAGTCACCAGGCCTTTTTTCCGAAGTACCTCTGGGAATAGTCACCAGGCCTTCGGTCTGAGGTACCTCTGGGTACAGTCAGCAGGCCTTCCTTCTCAGATACCTCTGGGCACAGTCACCAGGGCTTCCTTCTTAGGTACCTCTGAGTACAGTCACCAGGCCTTCCTTCCGAGGTACCTCTGGGTACAGTTACCAGGCCTTCATTCTCAGGCACCTCTGTTTACAGTCACCAGGCCTTCCTTCCGAGCTACCTCTGGGTACTGTCACCAGGCCTTCCTTCGCAGTTATCTCTGGGTACAGTCACCAGGCCTTCCCTCCAGGGTTACTCTGGGTACAGTCACCAGGCCTTCCTTCCAGGTACCTCTGGGTACAGTCCGTAGGCCTTCCTTCTGAGGTAACTCTGAGTACAGTCAGGACGCCTGCCTTCTCATACACTTCTGGGTACTGTCACCAGGCCTTCCTTCTGAGGTACCTCTGGGTCCCGTCATCAGGCCTTCCTTCCTAGGTATGCATGGGCAGAGTCACCAGGCCTTCCTTCTGAGGTACCTCTGGGTATAGTCACCAGGCCTTCCTTCCGAGGTACGTCTGGGTACAGTCTCTAAGCCTTCCTTCCGAGGTTTGTCTTTGTACAGTTTCCAGGCCTTCCTTCTGAGGTACCTCTGGGTACAGTCACCACGCCTTCCTTCTTAGGTACCTCTGGGTATAGTTACCAGGCCTTCCTTCTCAGGTACGCCTGGGTACTGTCACCAGGCCTTCCTTCTGAGGTACCTCTGGGTACTGTCACCAGGCCTTCCTTTCGAGGTACCTCTGGGTACAGGCACCAGCCATTGCTTCCGAAGTAACTCTGGGTACAGTCACCAGGCCTTTTATCCAAGGTAACTCTGGGTACAGTCAGCGGGACTTCCTTCCGAGATACTTCTTGGTATAGTCAGTAGGCCTGCCTTCTGAGGTACCTCTGGGTAATGTCTCCTGGGCTTCCTTCTCCAGTACCTTTGGGTACAGTCACCAGACCTTCATTCTAAGCTACCTCGGGGTACAGTCACGAGGCCTTCGTTCTGAGGTACCTCTGAGTAGAGTCAGCAGGCGTGCCTTCTCAGATGACTCTGGGTACTATCACCAGGCCTCTCTTCCGAGGTAACTCTGGGTACAGATAATCAGACCTTTCTTCCGAGATACCTCTCGGTAGAGTGACCAGGCCTTCCTTCCGAGATAACTCTGGGTACAGTCAGTCGGTCTTCCTTCTGAGCTACATCTGGGTGATGTCACCAGGCCTTCCTTCCGAGGTACCTCTGGGTACAGTCACCAGGCCTTCCCTTCACGGTTACTCTGGCTACACTCACAAGGCCTTCCTTCCGAGGTACCCCAGGGTACAGACACCAAACGTTTCTTCCATGGTAACTCTGGGTACAGTCACCAGACCTGCCTTCCGAGGTACCTCTGTTTACTGTCACCTGTCCTTCCTTCCGAGGTAAGTCTGGGTACAGTCACCAGGATTTCCTTCCGAGGTACCTCTGGGTTAGTCACCAGGCCTTCCTTCCGAGGTACGTCTGGGTACAGTCACCAGGCCTTTATTCTGAGGTACCTCTGGGTACAGTCACCAGGCCTTCCTTCTGAGGTACCTCTGTTACAGTCACCAGGCCTTCCTTCTGAGATACCTGTGGTTACAGTCACCAGACCTTCCTTCTCAGGTTCCTTTGGCTGCAGTCACCAGGCCTTTTTTCCGAGTACCTCTGAGCACAGTCATCAGCCCTTTCTCCCGAAGTACCTCTGGGAATAGTCACCAGGCCTTCCTTCTGAGGTACCTCTGGGTACAGTCAGCAGGCCTTCCTTCTCAGATACCTCTGGGCACAGTCACGAGGGCTTCCTTCTTAGGTACCTCTGAGTACAGTCACCAGCCTTCCTTCTGAGGTAGCTTTTGGTACACTTACCAGGTCTTCCTTTTGAGGTACATCTGTGGACTGTCACCAGGCCTTCCTGCTGAGGCACCTCTGGGTACACTCATTAGACACTCCTATTTAGGTACCTCTGGGTACAGTCACCAGGCCTTCCTTCCAAGGTATCTTTGGGTATATTCACCAGTCCTTCCTTCCGAGGTACCTCTGGGTACTGTCACGAGGCCCTCCTTCTGAGCTAAGTCTGGGTACAGTCAGTAGGCCTTCCTTCTGAGGTACATCTGGGAAATGTCACCAGGCCTTCCTTCCGAGGTATCTCTGGGTACAGTTACCAGGCCTTCATTCTCAGGCACCTCTGGGTACAGTCAATAGGCCTTCCTTCTGAGGTAGCTCTGGGTACAGTCACCAGGCCTTCGTTCCTGGTTACCTCTGCGTATAGACATCTGGCCTTCCTTCTGAGGTACCTCTGGGTACAGTCACCAGGGCTTTCTTCCGAGGTACCTCTGGGTACAGTCACCAGGGCTTCCTTCCGAGGTACGACAGTGTACAGTCACCAGGCCTTCCTTCCGAGATACATCAGTGTGCAGTCACCAGGCCGTCCTTCCCAGGTACCTCTGGGTACAGTCACCGGGCCTTCCTTCCAAAGAACCTCTGGGTACTGTCTCCAGGCCTTCCGTCTGAGGTAACTCTGGGTACAGTCACTGGACCTTTCTTCCGAGGTACCTCTGGGTACTGTCACCAGGCCTTCATTCCGAGGTAAATTTTTGTACTGTCACCTGGCCTTCCTTCCGAGGTACCTCTGGGTACAGTCACTAGGCCTTCCCTCTGAGGTACCTCTGAGTACAGTCAGCAGGCCTGCCTTCTCAGATACCTCTGGGTACTGTCAGCAGACCTTCCTTCTGCGGTAGCTCTGGGTACAGACACCAGGGCTTCCTTCGGAGGTACCTCTGGGTAAGGTCATCAGGGCTTTCTTCCGAGGTATGTATGGGTAGAGTCACCAGGGCTTCCTTCTAAGGTACGTCTGAGTACAGTCACCAGGCCTTCCTTCCGAGCTATCTCTGGGTACAGGCATCAGGCCTTCCCTCCGAAGAACGTCTGGGTACAGTCATCAGGCCTTCGTACCGAGTTACCTCAGGGTACAGTCACCAGGCCTTCCTTCCGAGGTACCTCTGTGTTCAGTCACCAGTCCTTCCGAGGAACCTCTGGGTACAGTCACCAGGCCTTCTTTCCGAAGTACCTCTGGAAATAGTCACCAGGCCTTCGGTCTGAGGTACCTCTGGGTACAGTCAGCAGGCCTTCCTTCTCAGATACCTCTGGGCACAGTCACCAGGGCTTCCTTCTTAGGTACCTCTGAGTACAGTCACCAGCCTTTTTTCTGAGGTACCTTTTGGTACACTTACCAGGTCTTCCTTTTGAGGTACCTCTGTGGACTGTCACCAGGCCTTCCTGCTGAGGCACCTCTGGGTACACTCATTGGACACTCCTATTTAGGTACCTCTGGTACAGTCACCAGGCCTTCCTTCCAAGGTACCTTTGGGTATATTCACCAGAACTTCCTTCCGAGGTACCTCTGGGTACTGTCACCAGGCCTTCCTTCTGAGGTAAGTCTGGGTACAGTCAATAGGTCTTCCTTCTGAGGTACATCTGGGAAATGTCACCAGGCCTTCCTTCCGAGGTATCTCTGGGTACAGTTACCAGGCCTTCATTCTCAGGCACCTCTGGGTACAGTCACCAGGCCTTCCTTCTGAGGTAGCTCTGGGTACTGTCACCAGGCCTTCCTTCTGAGTTACCTCTGCGTATAGTCACCAGGCCTTCCTTCTGAGGTACCTCTGGGTACAGTCACCAGACCTTCCTTCTGAGGTACCTCTGGGTACTGTCACCAGGTTTTCCTACTGAGGTAACTCTGCGTACTGTCACCAGGCCTTCCTTCCGAGGTAATTCTGTGTTCAGTCAAGAGTCCTTCCTTCCGAGGAACCTCCGGGTACACTCACGAGGCCCTGTATCCGAGGTACGTCTGGGTACAGTCACCAGGCCTTCCTTCCGAGGTATCTCTGGGTACAGTTACCAGGCCTTCATTGTCAGGCACCTCTGGGTACAGTCACCAGGCCTTCCTTCTGAGGTAGCTCTGGGTACTGTCACCAGGCCTTCCTTCTGAGTTACCTCTGCGTATACTCACCAGGCCTTCCTTCTGAGGTACCTCTGGGTACAGTCACCAGACCTTCCTTCTGAGGTACCTCTGGGTACAGTCACCAGGTTTTCCTTCTGAGGTAACTCTGCGTACTGTCACCAGGCCTTCCTTCCGAGGTAATTCTGTGTTCAGTCAAGAGTCCTTCCTTCCGAGGAACCTCTGGGTACACTCACGAGGCCCTGTATCCGAGGTACGTCTGGGTACAGTCACCAGGCCTTCCTTCCGAGGTACCTCTGGGTATAGTCAGTAGGCCTTCCTTCTGAGGTACCTCTGGGTAATGTCTCCAGGGATTCTATCTCCAGTACTTCTGGGTACAGTCAACAGGCCTTCATTCTCAGGTACCTCTGGGTAGAGTTACCAGCCCTTCATTCTCAGGTACCTCAGAGTACGGTCTCCAGGCCTTCTTTCCGAGGAACCTCTGGGTACAGTCACCAGACCTTCCTTCTGAGGTACCTCTGGGTATCGTCACCAGGCCTTTCTTCTGAGGTAACTCTGGGTACAGTCAGCAGGCCTTCCTCCTCAAATACCTCTGGGCACAGTCACCAGGCCTTCCTTCTTAGCTACCTCTGGGTACAGTCACCAGGCCTTCCTTCTCAGTTACCTTTGGGTACACTTACCAGGTCTTCCTTCTGAGGTACCTCAGTGGACTGTCACCAGGCCTTCCTTCCAAGCTACCTCTGGGTATAGTCACCAGTCCTTCCTTCCGAGGTAACTCTGGGTACAGTCATCAGACCTTTTTCCGAGGTAACTGTGGGTACAATCATCAGACCTTTCTTTCGAGATACCTCTGGGTAGAGTGACCAGGCCTTCCTTCCGAGGTACCTCTGAGTACAGTCAGTAGGCCTTCCTTCTGAGGTACCTCAGGGTACAGTTACCAGGCCTTCCTTCTCAGGCACCTCTGGGTACAGTCACCAGGCCTTCCTTCTCAGGCACCTCTGGGTACAGTCACCAAGCCGTCCTTCCCAGTTACGACTTGGTACTGTCACCAGGCCTTCCTTCCGAGGTACCTCAGGGTACAGGCACCAGGCCTCGTATCCAAGGTACCTCTGGGTACAGTCACCAGGCCTTCCTTCCGAGGTACCTCTGGGTACAGTTACCAGGCCTTCATTCTCAGGCACCTCTGTTTACAGTCACCAGGCCTTCCTTCCGAGCTACCTCTGGGTACTGTCACCAGGCCTTCCTTCGCAGTTATCTCTGGGTACAGTCACCAGGCCTTCCCTCCAGGGTTACTCTGGGTACAGTCACCAGGCCTTCCTTCCAGGTACCTCTGGGTACAGTCCGTAGGCCTTCCTTCTGAGGTAACTCTGAGTACAGTCAGGAGGCCTGCCTTCTCAGACACTTCTGGGTACTGTCACCAGGCCTTCCTTCTGAGGTACCTCTGGGTCCAGTCACCAGGCCTTCCTTCCGAGGTACGTCTGGGTACAGTCTCTAAGCCTTCCTTCCGAGGTTTGTCTTTGTACAGTTTCCAGGCCTTCCTTCTGAGGTACCTCTGGGTACAGTCACCACGCCTTCCTTCTTAGGTACCTCTCGGTATAGTTACCAGGCCTTCCTTCTCAGGTACGCCTCGGTACTGTCACCAGGCCTTCCTTCCGAGGTACCTCTGGGTACTGTCACCAGGCCTTCCTTCCGAGGTACCTCTGGGTACAGGCACCAGCCATTGCTTCCGAAGTAACTCTGGGTACAGTCACCAGGCCTTGTATCCAAGGTAACTCTGGGTACAGTCAGCGGGACTTCCTTCCGAGGTACTTCTTGGTATAGTCAGTAGGCCTGCCTTCTGAGGTACCTCTGGGTAATGTCTCCTGGGCTTCCTTCTCCAGTACCTTTGGGTACAGTCACCAGACCTTCATTCTCAGCTACCTCGGGGTACAGTCACCAGGCCTTCGTTCTGAGGTACCTCTGAGTAGAGTCAGCAGGCGTGCCTTCTCAGATGACTCTGGGTACTATCACCAGGCCTCTCTTCCGAGGTAACTCTGGGTACAGATAATCAGACCTTTCTTCCGAGATACCTCTCGGTAGAGTGACCAGGCCTTCCTTCCGAGATAACTCTGGGTACAGTCAGTCGGTCTTCCTTCTGAGCTACATCTGGGTGATGTCACCAGGCCTGCCTTCCGAGGTACCTCTGGGTACAGTCACCAGGCCTTCCCTTCACGGTTACTCTGGCTACACTCACAAGGCCTTCCTTCCGAGGTACCCCAGGGTACAGACACCAAACGTTTCTTCCATGGTAACTCTGGGTACAGTCACCAGACCTGCCTTCCGAGGTACCTCTGTTTACTGTCACCTGTCCTTCCTTCCGAGGTAAGTCTGGGTACAGTCACCAGGATTTCCTTCCGAGGTACCTCTGGGTTAGTCACCAGGCCTTCCTTCCGAGGTACGTCTGGGTACAGTCACCAGGCCTTTATTCTGAGGTACCTCTGGGTACAGTCACCAGGCCTTCCTTCTGAGGTACCTCTGTTACAGTCACCAGGCCTTCCTTCTGAGATACCTGTGGTTACAGTCACCAGACCTTCCTTCTCAGGTTCCTTTGGCTGCAGTCACCAGGCCTGTTTTCCGAGTACCTCTGAGCACAGTCATCAGCCCTTTCTCCCGAAGTACCTCTGGGAATAGTCACCAGGCCTTCCTTCTGAGGTACCTCTGGGTACAGTCAGCAGGCCTTCCTTCTCAGATACCTCTGGGCACAGTCACGAGGGCTTCCTTCTTAGGTACCTCTGAGTACAGTCACCAGCCTTCCTTCTGAGGTACCTTTTGGTACACTTACCAGGTCTTCCTTTTGAGGTACATCTGTGGACTGTCACCAGGCCTTCCTGCTGAGGCACCTCTGGGTACACTCATTAGACACTCCTATTTAGGTACCTCTGGGTACAGTCACCAGGCCTTCCTTCCAAGGTATCTTTGGGGATATTCACCAGTCCTTCCTTCCGAGGTACCTCTGGGTACTGTCACCAGGCCTTCCTTCTGAGGTAAGTCTGGGTACAGTCAGTAGGCCTTCCTTCTGAGGTACATCTGGGAAATGTCACCAGGCCTTCCTTCCGAGGTATCTCTGGGTACAGTTACCAGGCCTTCATTCTCAGGCACCTCTGGGTACAGTCAATAGGCCTTCCTTCTGAGGTAGCTCTGGGTACAGTCACCAGACCTTCCTTCCTAGTTACCTCTGCGTATAGACATCTGGCCTTCCTTCTGAGGTACCTCTGGGTACAGTCACCAGGGCTTCCTTCCGAGGTACCTCTGGGTACAGTCACCAGGGCTTCCTTTCGAGGTACGACAGTGTACAGTCACCAGGCCTTCCTTCCGAGATACATCAGTGTGCAGTCACCAGGCCGTCCTTCCCAGGTACCTCTGGGTACAGTCACCGGGCCTTCCTTCCAAAGAACCTCTGGGTACTGTCTCAAGGCCTTCCGTCTGAGGTAACTCTGGGTACAGTCACTGGACCTTTCTTCCGAGGTACCTCTGGGTACTGTCACCAGGCCTTCATTCCGAGGTAAATTTTTGTACTGTCACCTGGCCTTCCTTCCGAGGTACCTCTGGGTACAGTCACTAGGCCTTCCCTCTGAGGTACCTCTGAGTACAGTCAGCAGGCCTGCCTTCTCAGATACCTCTGGGTACTGTCAGCAGACCTTCCTTCTGCGGTAGCTCTGGGTACAGACACCAGGGCTTCCTTCGGAAGTACCTCTGGGTAAGGTCATCAGGGCTTCCTTCCGAGGTATGTATGGGTAGAGTCACCAGGGCTTCCTTCTAAGGTACGTCTGAGTACAGTCACCAGGCCTTCCTTCCGAGCTATCTCTGGGTACAGGCATCAGGCCTTCCCTCCGAAGAACGTCTGGGAACAGTCATCAGGCCTTCGTACCGAGTTACCTCAGGGTACAGTCACCAGGCCTTCCTTCCGAGGTACCTCTGTGTTCAGTCACCAGTCCTTCCGAGGAACCTCTGGGTACAGTCACCAGGCCTTTTTTCCGAAGTACCTCTGGGAATAGTCACCAGGCCTTCGGTCTGAGGTACCTCTGGGTACAGTCAGCAGGCCTTCCTTCTCAGATACCTCTGGGCACAGTCACCAGGGCTTCCTTCTTAGGTACCTCTGAGTACAGTCACCAGGCCTTCCTTCCGAGGTACCTCTGGGTACAGTTACCAGGCCTTCATTCTCAGGCACCTCTGTTTACAGTCACCAGGCCTTCCTTCCGAGCTACCTCTGGGTACTGTCACCAGGCCTTCCTTCGCAGTTATCTCTGGGTACAGTCACCAGGCCTTCCCTCCAGGGTTACTCTGGGTACAGTCACCAGGCCTTCCTTCCAGGTACCTCTGGGTACAGTCCGTAGGCCTTCCTTCTGAGGTAACTCTGAGTACAGTCAGGACGCCTGCCTTCTCATACACTTCTGGGTACTGTCACCAGGCCTTCCTTCTGAGGTACCTCTGGGTCCCGTCATCAGGCCTTCCTTCCTAGGTATGCATGGGCAGAGTCACCAGGCCTTCCTTCTGAGGTACCTCTGGGTATAGTCACCAGGCCTTCCTTCCGAGGTACGTCTGGGTACAGTCTCTAAGCCTTCCTTCCGAGGTTTGTCTTTGTACAGTTTCCAGGCCTTCCTTCTGAGGTACCTCTGGGTACAGTCACCACGCCTTCCTTCTTAGGTACCTCTGGGTATAGTTACCAGGCCTTCCTTCTCAGGTACGCCTGGGTACTGTCACCAGGCCTTCCTTCTGAGGTACCTCTGGGTACTGTCACCAGGCCTTCCTTTCGAGGTACCTCTGGGTACAGGCACCAGCCATTGCTTCCGAAGTAACTCTGGGTACAGTCACCAGGCCTTTTATCCAAGGTAACTCTGGGTACAGTCAGCGGGACTTCCTTCCGAGATACTTCTTGGTATAGTCAGTAGGCCTGCCTTCTGAGGTACCTCTGGGTAATGTCTCCTGGGCTTCCTTCTCCAGTACCTTTGGGTACAGTCACCAGACCTTCATTCTAAGCTACCTCGGGGTACAGTCACGAGGCCTTCGTTCTGAGGTACCTCTGAGTAGAGTCAGCAGGCGTGCCTTCTCAGATGACTCTGGGTACTATCACCAGGCCTCTCTTCCGAGGTAACTCTGGGTACAGATAATCAGACCTTTCTTCCGAGATACCTCTCGGTAGAGTGACCAGGCCTTCCTTCCGAGATAACTCTGGGTACAGTCAGTCGGTCTTCCTTCTGAGCTACATCTGGGTGATGTCACCAGGCCTTCCTTCCGAGGTACCTCTGGGTACAGTCACCAGGCCTTCCCTTCACGGTTACTCTGGCTACACTCACAAGGCCTTCCTTCCGAGGTACCCCAGGGTACAGACACCAAACGTTTCTTCCATGGTAACTCTGGGTACAGTCACCAGACCTGCCTTCCGAGGTACCTCTGTTTACTGTCACCTGTCCTTCCTTCCGAGGTAAGTCTGGGTACAGTCACCAGGATTTCCTTCCGAGGTACCTCTGGGTTAGTCACCAGGCCTTCCTTCCGAGGTACGTCTGGGTACAGTCACCAGGCCTTTATTCTGAGGTACCTCTGGGTACAGTCACCAGGCCTTCCTTCTGAGGTACCTCTGTTACAGTCACCAGGCCTTCCTTCTGAGATACCTGTGGTTACAGTCACCAGACCTTCCTTCTCAGGTTCCTTTGGCTGCAGTCACCAGGCCTTTTTTCCGAGTACCTCTGAGCACAGTCATCAGCCCTTTCTCCCGAAGTACCTCTGGGAATAGTCACCAGGCCTTCCTTCTGAGGTACCTCTGGGTACAGTCAGCAGGCCTTCCTTCTCAGATACCTCTGGGCACAGTCACGAGGGCTTCCTTCTTAGGTACCTCTGAGTACAGTCACCAGCCTTCCTTCTGAGGTAGCTTTTGGTACACTTACCAGGTCTTCCTTTTGAGGTACATCTGTGGACTGTCACCAGGCCTTCCTGCTGAGGCACCTCTGGGTACACTCATTAGACACTCCTATTTAGGTACCTCTGGGTACAGTCACCAGGCCTTCCTTCCAAGGTATCTTTGGGTATATTCACCAGTCCTTCCTTCCGAGGTACCTCTGGGTACTGTCACGAGGCCCTCCTTCTGAGCTAAGTCTGGGTACAGTCAGTAGGCCTTCCTTCTGAGGTACATCTGGGAAATGTCACCAGGCCTTCCTTCCGAGGTATCTCTGGGTACAGTTACCAGGCCTTCATTCTCAGGCACCTCTGGGTACAGTCAATAGGCCTTCCTTCTGAGGTAGCTCTGGGTACAGTCACCAGGCCTTCGTTCCTGGTTACCTCTGCGTATAGACATCTGGCCTTCCTTCTGAGGTACCTCTGGGTACAGTCACCAGGGCTTTCTTCCGAGGTACCTCTGGGTACAGTCACCAGGGCTTCCTTCCGAGGTACGACAGTGTACAGTCACCAGGCCTTCCTTCCGAGATACATCAGTGTGCAGTCACCAGGCCGTCCTTCCCAGGTACCTCTGGGTACAGTCACCGGGCCTTCCTTCCAAAGAACCTCTGGGTACTGTCTCCAGGCCTTCCGTCTGAGGTAACTCTGGGTACAGTCACTGGACCTTTCTTCCGAGGTACCTCTGGGTACTGTCACCAGGCCTTCATTCCGAGGTAAATTTTTGTACTGTCACCTGGCCTTCCTTCCGAGGTACCTCTGGGTACAGTCACTAGGCCTTCCCTCTGAGGTACCTCTGAGTACAGTCAGCAGGCCTGCCTTCTCAGATACCTCTGGGTACTGTCAGCAGACCTTCCTTCTGCGGTAGCTCTGGGTACAGACACCAGGGCTTCCTTCGGAGGTACCTCTGGGTAAGGTCATCAGGGCTTTCTTCCGAGGTATGTATGGGTAGAGTCACCAGGGCTTCCTTCTAAGGTACGTCTGAGTACAGTCACCAGGCCTTCCTTCCGAGCTATCTCTGGGTACAGGCATCAGGCCTTCCCTCCGAAGAACGTCTGGGTACAGTCATCAGGCCTTCGTACCGAGTTACCTCAGGGTACAGTCACCAGGCCTTCCTTCCGAGGTACCTCTGTGTTCAGTCACCAGTCCTTCCGAGGAACCTCTGGGTACAGTCACCAGGCCTTCTTTCCGAAGTACCTCTGGAAATAGTCACCAGGCCTTCGGTCTGAGGTACCTCTGGGTACAGTCAGCAGGCCTTCCTTCTCAGATACCTCTGGGCACAGTCACCAGGGCTTCCTTCTTAGGTACCTCTGAGTACAGTCACCAGCCTTCCTTCTGAGGTACCTTTTGGTACACTTACCAGGCCTTCATTCTCAGGCACCTCTGGGTACAGTCACCAGGCCTTCCTTCTGAGGTAGCTCTGGGTACTGTCACCAGGCCTTCCTTCTGAGTTACCTCTGCGTATAGTCACCAGGCCTTCCTTCTGAGGTACCTCTGGGTACAGTCACCAGACCTTCCTTCTGAGGTACCTCTGGGTACTGTCACCAGGTTTTCCTACTGAGGTAACTCTGCGTACTGTCACCAGGCCTTCCTTCCGAGGTAATTCTGTGTTCAGTCAAGAGTCCTTCCTTCCGAGGAACCTCTGGGTACACTCACGAGGCCCTGTATCCGAGGTACGTCTGGGTACAGTCACCAGGCCTTCCTTCCGAGGTATCTCTGGGTACAGTTACCAGGCCTTCATTGTCAGGCACCTCTGGGTACAGTCACCAGGCCTTCCTTCTGAGGTAGCTCTGGGTACTGTCACCAGGCCTTCCTTCTGAGTTACCTCTGCGTATAGTCACCAGGCCTTCGTTCTGAGGTACCTCTGGGTACAGTCACCAGACCTTCCTTCTGAGGTACCTCTGGGTACAGTCACCAGGTTTTCCTTCTGAGGTAACTCTGCGTACTGTCACCAGGCCTTCCTTCCGAGGTAATTCTGTGTTCAGTCAAGAGTCCTTCCTTCCGAGGAACCTCTGGGTACACTCACGAGGCCCTGTATCCGAGGTACGTCTGGGTACAGTCACCAGGCCTTCCTTCCGAGGTACCTCTGGGTATAGTCAGTAGGCCTTCCTTCTGAGGTACCTCTGGGTAATGTCTCCAGGGATTCTATCTCCAGTACTTCTGGGTACAGTCAACAGGCCTTCATTCTCAGGTACCTCTGGGTAGAGTTACCAGCCCTTCATTCTCAGGTACCTCAGAGTACGGTCTCCAGGCCTTCTTTCCGAGGAACCTCTGGGTACAGTCACCAGACCTTCCTTCTGAGGTACCTCTGGGTATCGTCACCAGGCCTTTCTTCTGAGGTAACTCTGGGTACAGTCAGCAGGCCTTCCTCCTCAAATACCTCTGGGCACAGTCACCAGGCCTTCCTTCTTAGGTACCTCTGGGTACAGTCACCAGGCCTTCCTTCTCAGTTACCTTTGGGTACACTTACCAGGTCTTCCTTCTGAGGTACCTCAGTGGACTGTCACCAGGCCTTCCTTCCAAGCTACCTCTGGGTATAGTCACCAGTCCTTCCTTCCGAGGTAACTCTGGGTACAGTCATCAGACCTTTTTCCGAGGTTACTGTGGGTACAATCATCAGACCTTTCTTTCGAGATACCTCTGGGTAGAGTGACCAGGCCTTCCTTCCGAGGTACCTCTGAGTACAGTCAGTAGGCCTTCCTTCTGAGGTACCTCAGGGTACAGTTACCAGGCCTTCCTTCTCAGGCACCTCTGGGTACAGTCACCAGGCCTTCCTAATCAGGCACCTCTGGGTACAGTCACCAAGCCGTCCTTCCCAGTTACGACTTGGTACTGTCACCAGGCCTTCCTTCCGAGGTACCTCAGGGTACAGGCACCAGGCCTCGTATCCAAGGTACCTCTGGGTACAGTCACCAGGCCTTCCTTCCGAGGTACCTCTGGGTACAGTTACCAGGCCTTCATTCTCAGGCACCTCTGTTTACAGTCACCAGGCCTTCCTTCCGAGCTACCTCTGGGTACTGTCACCAGGCCTTCCTTCGCAGTTATCTCTGGGTACAGTCACCAGGCCTTCCCTCCAGGGTTACTCTGGGTACAGTCACCAGGCCTTCCTTCCAGGTACCTCTGGGTACAGTCCGTAGGCCTTCCTTCTGAGGTAACTCTGAGTACAGTCAGGAGGCCTGCCTTCTCAGACACTTCTGGGTACTGTCACCAGGCCTTCCTTCTGAGGTACCTCTGGGTCCAGTCATCAGGCCTTCCTTCCTAGGTATGCATGGGCAGAGTCACCAGGCCTTCCTTCTGAGGTACCTCTGGGTATAGTCACCAGGCCTTCCTTCCGAGGTACGTCTGGGTACAGTCTCTAAGCCTTCCTTCCGAGGTTTGTCTTTGTACAGTTTCCAGGCCTTCCTTCTGAGGTACCTCTGGGTACAGTCACCACGCCTTCCTTCTTAGGTACCTCTGGGTATAGTTACCAGGCCTTCCTTCTCAGGTACGCCTCGGTACTGTCACCAGGCCTTCCTTCCGAGGTACCTCTGGGTACTGTCACCAGGCCTTCCTTCCGAGGTACCTCTGGGTACAGGCACCAGCCATTGCTTCCGAAGTAACTCTGGGTACAGTCACCAGGCCTTGTATCCAAGGTAACTCTGGGTACAGTCAGCGGGACTTCCTTCCGAGGTACTTCTTGGTATAGTCAGTAGGCCTGCCTTCTGAGGTACCTCTGGGTAATGTCTCCTGGGCTTCCTTCTCCAGTACCTTTGGGTACAGTCACCAGACCTTCATTCTCAGCTACCTCGGAGTACAGTCACCAGGCCTTCGTTCTGAGGTACCTCTGAGTAGAGTCAGCAGGCGTGCCTTCTCAGATGACTCTGGGTACTATCACCAGGCCTCTCTTCCGAGGTAACTCTGGGTACAGATAATCAGACCTTTCTTCCGAGATACCTCTCGGTAGAGTGACCAGGCCTTCCTTCCGAGATAACTCTGGGTACAGTCAGTCGGTCTTCCTTCTGAGCTACATCTGGGTGATGTCACCAGGCCTTCCTTCCGAGGTACCTCTGGGTACAGTCACCAGGCCTTCCCTTCACGGTTACTCTGGCTACACTCACAAGGCCTTCCTTCCGAGGTACCCCAGGGTACAGACACCAAACGTTTCTTCCATGGTAACTCTGGGTACAGTCACCAGACCTGCCTTCCGAGGTACCTCTGTTTACTGTCACCTGTCCCTCCTTCCGAGGTAAGTCTGGGTACAGTCACCAGGATTTCCTTCCGAGGTACCTCTGGGTTAGTCACCAGGCCTTCCTTCCGAGGTACGTCTGGGTACAGTCACCAGGCCTTTATTCTGAGGTACCTCTGGGTACAGTCACCAGGCCTTCCTTCTGAGGTACCTCTGTTACAGTCACCAGGCCTTCCTTCTGAGATACCTGTGGTTACAGTCACCAGACCTTCCTTCTCAGGTTCCTTTGGCTGCAGTCACCAGGCCTTTTTTCCGAGTACCTCTGAGCACAGTCATCAGCCCTTTCTCCCGAAGTACCTCTGGGAATAGTCACCAGGCCTTCCTTCTGAGGTACCTCTGGGTACAGTCAGCAGGCCTTCCTTCTCAGATACCTCTGGGCACAGTCACGAGGGCTTCCTTCTTAGGTACCTCTGAGTACAGTCACCAGCCTTCCTTCTGAGGTACCTTTTGGTACACTTACCAGGTCTTCCTTTTGAGGTACATCTGTGGACTGTCACCAGGCCTTCCTGCTGAGATACCTGTGGTTACAGTCACCAGACCTTCCTTCTCAGGTTCCTTTGGCTGCAGTCACCAGGCCTTTTTTCCGAGTACCTCTGAGCACAGTCATCAGCCCTTTCTCCCGAAGTACCTCTGGGAATAGTCACCAGGCCTTCCTTCTGAGGTACCTCTGGGTACAGTCAGCAGGCCTTCCTTCTCAGATACCTCTGGGCACAGTCACGAGGGCTTCCTTCTTAGGTACCTCTGAGTACAGTCACCAGCCTTCCTTCTGAGGTAGCTTTTGGTACACTTACCAGGTCTTCCTTTTGAGGTACATCTGTGGACTGTCACCAGGCCTTCCTGCTGAGGCACCTCTGGGTACACTCATTAGACACTCCTATTTAGGTACCTCTGGGTACAGTCACCAGGCCTTCCTTCCAAGGTATCTTTGGGTATATTCACCAGTCCTTCCTTCCGAGGTACCTCTGGGTACTGTCACGAGGCCCTCCTTCTGAGCTAAGTCTGGGTACAGTCAGTAGGCCTTCCTTCTGAGGTACATCTGGGAAATGTCACCAGGCCTTCCTTCCGAGGTATCTCTGGGTACAGTTACCAGGCCTTCATTCTCAGGCACCTCTGGGTACAGTCAATAGGCCTTCCTTCTGAGGTAGCTCTGGGTACAGTCACCAGGCCTTCCTTCCTGGTTACCTCTGCGTATAGACATCTGGCCTTCCTTCTGAGGTACCTCTGGGTACAGTCACCAGGGCTTTCTTCCGAGGTACCTCTGGGTACAGTCACCAGGGCTTCCTTCCGAGGTACGACAGTGTACAGTCACCAGGCCTTCCTTCCGAGATACATCAGTGTGCAGTCACCAGGCCGTCCTTCCCAGGTACCTCTGGGTACAGTCACCGGGCCTTCCTTCCAAAGAACCTCTGGGTACTGTCTCCAGGCCTTCCGTCTGAGGTAACTCTGGGTACAGTCACTGGACCTTTCTTCCGAGGTACCTCTGGGTACTGTCACCAGGCCTTCATTCCGAGGTAAATTTTTGTACTGTCACCTGGCCTTCCTTCCGAGGTACCTCTGGGTACAGTCACTAGGCCTTCCCTCTGAGGTACCTCTGAGTACAGTCAGCAGGCCTGCCTTCTCAGATACCTCTGGGTACTGTCAGCAGACCTTCCTTCTGTGGTAGCTCTGGGTACAGACACCAGGGCTTCCTTCGGAGGTACCTCTGGGTAAGGTCATCAGGGCTTTCTTCCGAGGTATGTATGGGTAGAGTCACCAGGGCTTCCTTCTAAGGTACGTCTGAGTACAGTCACCAGGCCTTCCTTCCGAGCTATCTCTGGGTACAGGCATCAGGCCTTCCCTCCGAAGAACGTCTGGGTACAGTCATCAGGCCTTCGTACCGAGTTACCTCAGGGTACAGTCACCAGGCCTTCCTTCCGAGGTACCTCTGTGTTCAGTCACCAGTCCTTCCGAGGAAACTCTGGGTACAGTCACCAGGCCTTCTTTCCGAAGTACCTCTGGGAATAGTCACCAGGCCTTCGGTCTGAGGTACCTCTGGGTACAGTCAGCAGGCCTTCCTTCTCAGATACCTCTGGGCACAGTCACCAGGGCTTCCTTCTTAGGTACCTCTGAGTACAGTCACCAGCCTTTCTTCTGAGGTACCTTTTGGTACACTTACCAGGTCTTCCTTTTGAGGTACCTCTGTGGACTGTCACCAGGCCTTCCTGCTGAGGCACCTCTGGGTACACTCATTGGACACTCCTATTTAGGTACCTCTGGTACAGTCACCAGGCCTTCCTTCCAAGGTACCTTTGGGTATATTCACCAGAACTTCCTTCCGAGGTACCTCTGGGTACTGTCACCAGGCCTTCCTTCTGAGGTAAGTCTGGGTACAGTCAATAGGTCTTCCTTCTGAGGTACATCTGGGAAATGTCACCAGGCCTTCCTTCCGAGGTATCTCTGGGTACAGTTACCAGGCCTTCATTCTCAGGCACCTCTGGGTACAGTCACCAGGCCTTCCTTCTGAGGTAGCTCTGGGTACTGTCACCAGGCCTTCCTTCTGAGTTACCTCTGCGTATAGTCACCAGGCCTTCCTTCTGAGGTACCTCTGGGTACAGTCACCAGACCTTCCTTCTGAGGTATCTCTGGGTACTGTCACCAGGTTTTCCTACTGAGGTAACTCTGCGTACTGTCACCAGGCCTTCCTTCCGAGGTAATTCTGTGTTCAGTCAAGAGTCCTTCCTTCCGAGGAACCTCTGGGTACACTCACGAGGCCCTGTATCCGAGGTACGTCTGGGTACAGTCACCAGGCCTTCCTTCCGAGGTATCTCTGGGTACAGTTACCAGGCCTTCATTGTCAGGCACCTCTGGGTACAGTCACCAGGCCTTCCTTCTGAGGTAGCTCTGGGTACTGTCACCAGGCCTTCCTTCTGAGTTACCTCTGCGTATAGTCACCAGGCCTTCCTTCTGAGGTACCTCTGGGTACAGTCACCAGACCTTCCTTCTGAGGTACCTCTGGGTACAGTCACCAGGTTTTCCTTCTGAGGTAACTCTGCGTACTGTCACCAGGCCTTCCTTCCGAGGTAATTCTGTGTTCAGTCAAGAGTCCTTCCTTCCGAGGAACCTCTGGGTACACTCACGAGGCCCTGTATCCGAGGTACGTCTGGGTACAGTCACCAGGCCTTCCTTCCGAGGTACCTCTGGGTATAGTCAGTAGGCCTTCCTTCTGAGGTACCTCTGGGTAATGTCTCCAGGGATTCTATCTCCAGTACTTCTGGGTACAGTCAACAGGCCTTCATTCTCAGGTACCTCTGGGTAGAGTTACCAGCCCTTCATTCTCAGGAACCTCAGAGTACGGTCTCCAGGCCTTCTTTCCGAGGAACCTCTGGGTACAGTCACCAGACCTTCCTTCTGAGGTACCTCTGGGTATCGTCACCAGGCCTTTCTTCTGAGGTAACTCTGGGTACAGTCAGCAGGCCTTCCTCCTCAAATACCTCTGGGCACAGTCACCAGGCCTTCCTTCTTAGGTACCTCTGGGTACAGTCACCAGGCCTTCCTTCTCAGTTACCTTTGGGTACACTTACCAGGTCTTCCTTCTGAGGTACCTCAGTGGACTGTCACCAGGCCTTCCTTCCAAGCTACCTCTGGGTATAGTCACCAGTCCTTCCTTCCGAGGTAACTCTGGGTACAGTCATCAGACCTTTTTTCCGAGGTAACTGTGGGTACAATCATCAGACCTTTCTTTCGAGATACCTCTGGGTAGAGTGACCAGGCCTTCCTTCCGAGGTACCTCTGAGTACAGTCAGTAGGCCTTCCTTCTGAGGTACCTCAGGGTACAGTTACCAGGCTTTCCTTCTCAGGCACCTCTGGGTACAGTCACCAGGCCTTCCTTCTCAGGCACCTCTGGGTACAGTCACCAAGCCGTCCTTCCCAGTTACGACTTGGTACTGTCACCAGGCCTTCCTTCCGAGGTGCCTCAGGGTACAGGCACCAGGCCTCGTATCCAAGGTACCTCTGGGTACAGTCACCAGGCCTTTCTTCCGAGGTACCTCTGGGTACAGTTACCAGGCCTTCATTCTCAGGCACCTCTGTTTACAGTCACCAGGCCTTCCTTCCGAGCTACCTCTGGGTACTGTCACCAGGCCTTCCTTCGCAGTTATCTCTGGGTACAGTCACCAGGCCTTCCCTCCAGGGTTACTCTGGGTACAGTCACCAGGCCTTCCTTCCAGGTACCTCTGGGTACAGTCCGTAGGCCTTCCTTCTGAGGTAACTCTGAGTACAGTCAGGAGGCCTGCCTTCTCAGACACTTCTGGGTACTGTCACCAGGCCTTCCTTCTGAGGTACCTCTGGGTCCAGTCATCAGGCCTTCCTTCCTAGGTATGCATGGGCAGAGTCACCAGGCCTTCCTTCTGAGGTACCTCTGGGTATAGTCACCAGGCCTTCCTTCCGAGGTACGTCTGGGTACAGTCTCTAAGCCTTCCTTCCGAGGTTTGTCTTTGTACAGTTTCCAGGCCTTCCTTCTGAGGTACCTCTGGGTACAGTCACCACGCCTTCCTTCTTAGGTACCTCTGGGTATAGTTACCAGGCCTTCCTTCTCAGGTACGCCTCGGTACTGTCACCAGGCCTTCCTTCCGAGGTACCTCTGGGTACTGTCACCAGGCCTTCCTTCCGAGGTACCTCTGGGTACAGGCACCAGCCATTGCTTCCGAAGTAACTCTGGGTACAGTCACCAGGCCTTGTATCCAAGGTAACTCTGGGTACAGTCAGCGGGACTTCCTTCCGAGGTACTTCTTGGTATAGTCAGTAGGCCTGCCTTCTGAGGTACCTCTGGGTAATGTCTCCTGGGCTTCCTTCTCCAGTACCTTTGGGTACAGTCACCAGACCTTCATTCTCAGCTACCTCGGAGTACAGTCACCAGGCCTTCGTTCTGAGGTACCTCTGAGTAGAGTCAGCAGGCGTGCCTTCTCAGATGACTCTGGGTACTATCACCAGGCCTCTCTTCCGAGGTAACTCTGGGTACAGATAATCAGACCTTTCTTCCGAGATACCTCTCGGTAGAGTGACCAGGCCTTCCTTCCGAGATAACTCTGGGTACAGTCAGTCGGTCTTCCTTCTGAGCTACATCTGGGTGATGTCACCAGGCCTTCCTTCCGAGGTACCTCTGGGTACAGTCACCAGGCCTTCCCTTCACGGTTACTCTGGCTACACTCACAAGGCCTTCCTTCCGAGGTACCCCAGGGTACAGACACCAAACGTTTCTTCCATGGTAACTCTGGGTACAGTCACCAGACCTGCCTTCCGAGGTACCTCTGTTTACTGTCACCTGTCCTTCCTTCCGAGGTAAGTCTGGGTACAGTCACCAGGATTTCCTTCCGAGGTACCTCTGGGTTAGTCACCAGGCCTTCCTTCCGAGGTACGTCTGGGTACAGTCACCAGGCCTTTATTCTGAGGTACCTCTGGGTACAGTCACCAGGCCTTCCTTCTGAGGTACCTCTGTTACAGTCACCAGGCCTTCCTTCTGAGATACCTGTGGTTACAGTCACCAGACCTTCCTTCTCAGGTTCCTTTGGCTGCAGTCACCAGGCCTTTTTTCCGAGTACCTCTGAGCACAGTCATCAGCCCTTTCTCCCGAAGTACCTCTGGGAATAGTCACCAGGCCTTCCTTCTGAGGTACCTCTGGGTACAGTCAGCAGGCCTTCCTTCTCAGATACCTCTGGGCACAGTCACGAGGGCTTCCTTCTTAGGTACCTCTGAGTACAGTCACCAGCCTTCCTTCTGAGGTACCTTTTGGTACACTTACCAGGTCTTCCTTTTGAGGTACATCTGTGGACTGTCACCAGGCCTTCCTGCTGAGATACCTGTGGTTACAGTCACCAGACCTTCCTTCTCAGGTTCCTTTGGCTGCAGTCACCAGGCCTTTTTTCCGAGTACCTCTGAGCACAGTCATCAGCCCTTTCTCCCGAAGTACCTCTGGGAATAGTCACCAGGCCTTCCTTCTGAGGTACCTCTGGGTACAGTCAGCAGGCCTTCCTTCTCAGATACCTCTGGGCACAGTCACGAGGGCTTCCTTCTTAGGTACCTCTGAGTACAGTCACCAGCCTTCCTTCTGAGGTAGCTTTTGGTACACTTACCAGGTCTTCCTTTTGAGGTACATCTGTGGACTGTCACCAGGCCTTCCTGCTGAGGCACCTCTGGGTACACTCATTAGACACTCCTATTTAGGTACCTCTGGGTACAGTCACCAGGCCTTCCTTCCAAGGTATCTTTGGGTATATTCACCAGTCCTTCCTTCCGAGGTACCTCTGGGTACTGTCACGAGGCCCTCCTTCTGAGCTAAGTCTGGGTACAGTCAGTAGGCCTTCCTTCTGAGGTACATCTGGGAAATGTCACCAGGCCTTCCTTCCGAGGTATCTCTGGGTACAGTTACCAGGCCTTCATTCTCAGGCACCTCTGGGTACAGTCAATAGGCCTTCCTTCTGAGGTAGCTCTGGGTACAGTCACCAGGCCTTCCTTCCTGGTTACCTCTGCGTATAGACATCTGGCCTTCCTTCTGAGGTACCTCTGGGTACAGTCACCAGGGCTTTCTTCCGAGGTACCTCTGGGTACAGTCACCAGGGCTTCCTTCCGAGGTACGACAGTGTACAGTCACCAGGCCTTCCTTCCGAGATACATCAGTGTGCAGTCACCAGGCCGTCCTTCCCAGGTACCTCTGGGTACAGTCACCGGGCCTTCCTTCCAAAGAACCTCTGGGTACTGTCTCCAGGCCTTCCGTCTGAGGTAACTCTGGGTACAGTCACTGGACCTTTCTTCCGAGGTACCTCTGGGTACTGTCACCAGGCCTTCATTCCGAGGTAAATTTTTGTACTGTCACCTGGCCTTCCTTCCGAGGTACCTCTGGGTACAGTCACTAGGCCTTCCCTCTGAGGTACCTCTGAGTACAGTCAGCAGGCCTGCCTTCTCAGATACCTCTGGGTACTGTCAGCAGACCTTCCTTCTGCGGTAGCTCTGGGTACAGACACCAGGGCTTCCTTCGGAGGTACCTCTGGGTAAGGTCATCAGGGCTTTCTTCCGAGGTATGTATGGGTAGAGTCACCAGGGCTTCCTTCTAAGGTACGTCTGAGTACAGTCACCAGGCCTTCCTTCCGAGCTATCTCTGGGTACAGGCATCAGGCCTTCCCTCCGAAGAACGTCTGGGTACAGTCATCAGGCCTTCGTACCGAGTTACCTCAGGGTACAGTCACCAGGCCTTCCTTCCGAGGTACCTCTGTGTTCAGTCACCAGTCCTTCCGAGGAACCTCTGGGTACAGTCACCAGGCCTTCTTTCCGAAGTACCTCTGGGAATAGTCACCAGGCCTTCGGTCTGAGGTACCTCTGGGTACAGTCAGCAGGCCTTCCTTCTCAGATACCTCTGGGCACAGTCACCAGGGCTTCCTTCTTAGGTACCTCTGAGTACAGTCACCAGCCTTTCTTCTGAGGTACCTTTTGGTACACTTACCAGGTCTTCCTTTTGAGGTACCTCTGTGGACTGTCACCAGGCCTTCCTGCTGAGGCACCTCTGGGTACACTCATTGGACACTCCTATTTAGGTACCTCTGGTACAGTCACCAGGCCTTCCTTCCAAGGTACCTTTGGGTATATTCACCAGAACTTCCTTCCGAGGTACCTCTGGGTACTGTCACCAGGCCTTCCTTCTGAGGTAAGTCTGGGTACAGTCAATAGGTCTTCCTTCTGAGGTACATCTGGGAAATGTCACCAGGCCTTCCTTCCGAGGTATCTCTGGGTACAGTTACCAGGCCTTCATTCTCAGGCACCTCTGGGTACAGTCACCAGGCCTTCCTTCTGAGGTAGCTCTGGGTACTGTCACCAGGCCTTCCTTCTGAGTTACCTCTGCGTATAGTCACCAGGCCTTCCTTCTGAGGTACCTCTGGGTACAGTCACCAGACCTTCCTTCTGAGGTATCTCTGGGTACTGTCACCAGGTTTTCCTACTGAGGTAACTCTGCGTACTGTCACCAGGCCTTCCTTCCGAGGTAATTCTGTGTTCAGTCAAGAGTCCTTCCTTCCGAGGAACCTCTGGGTACACTCACGAGGCCCTGTATCCGAGGTACGTCTGGGTACAGTCACCAGGCCTTCCTTCCGAGGTATCTCTGGGTACAGTTACCAGGCCTTCATTGTCAGGCACCTCTGGGTACAGTCACCAGGCCTTCCTTCTGAGGTAGCTCTGGGTACTGTCACCAGGCCTTCCTTCTGAGTTACCTCTGCGTATAGTCACCAGGCCTTCCTTCTGAGGTACCTCTGGGTACAGTCACCAGACCTTCCTTCTGAGGTACCTCTGGGTACAGTCACCAGGTTTTCCTTCTGAGGTAACTCTGCGTACTGTCACCAGGCCTTCCTTCCGAGGTAATTCTGTGTTCAGTCAAGAGTCCTTCCTTCCGAGGAACCTCTGGGTACACTCACGAGGCCCTGTATCCGAGGTACGTCTGGGTACAGTCACCAGGCCTTCCTTCCGAGGTACCTCTGGGTATAGTCAGTAGGCCTTCCTTCTGAGGTACCTCTGGGTAATGTCTCCAGGGATTCTATCTCCAGTACTTCTGGGTACAGTCAACAGGCCTTCATTCTCAGGTACCTCTGGGTAGAGTTACCAGCCCTTCATTCTCAGGAACCTCAGAGTACGGTCTCCAGGCCTTCTTTCCGAGGAACCTCTGGGTACAGTCACCAGACCTTCCTTCTGAGGTACCTCTGGGTATCGTCACCAGGCCTTTCTTCTGAGGTAACTCTGGGTACAGTCAGCAGGCCTTCCTCCTCAAATACCTCTGGGCACAGTCACCAGGCCTTCCTTCTTAGGTACCTCTGGGTACAGTCACCAGGCCTTCCTTCTCAGTTACCTTTGGGTACACTTACCAGGTCTTCCTTCTGAGGTACCTCAGTGGACTGTCACCAGGCCTTCCTTCCAAGCTACCTCTGGGTATAGTCACCAGTCCTTCCTTCCGAGGTAACTCTGGGTACAGTCATCAGACCTTTTTTCCGAGGTAACTGTGGGTACAATCATCAGACCTTTCTTTCGAGATACCTCTGGGTAGAGTGACCAGGCCTTCCTTCCGAGGTACCTCTGAGTACAGTCAGTAGGCCTTCCTTCTGAGGTACCTCAGGGTACAGTTACCAGGCTTTCCTTCTCAGGCACCTCTGGGTACAGTCACCAGGCCTTCCTTCTCAGGCACCTCTGGGTACAGTCACCAAGCCGTCCTTCCCAGTTACGACTTGGTACTGTCACCAGGCCTTCCTTCCGAGGTGCCTCAGGGTACAGGCACCAGGCCTCGTATCCAAGGTACCTCTGGGTACAGTCACCAGGCCTTCCTTCCGAGGTACCTCTGGGTACAGTTACCAGGCCTTCATTCTCAGGCACCTCTGTTTACAGTCACCAGGCCTTCCTTCCGAGCTACCTCTGGGTACTGTCACCAGGCCTTCCTTCGCAGTTATCTCTGGGTACAGTCACCAGGCCTTCCCTCCAGGGTTACTCTGGGTACAGTCACCAGGCCTTCCTTCCAGGTACCTCTGGGTACAGTCCGTAGGCCTTCCTTCTGAGGTAACTCTGAGTACAGTCAGGAGGCCTGCCTTCTCAGACACTTCTGGGTACTGTCACCAGGCCTTCCTTCTGAGGTACCTCTGGGTCCAGTCATCAGGCCTTCCTTCCTAGGTATGCATGGGCAGAGTCACCAGGCCTTCCTTCTGAGGTACCTCTGGGTATAGTCACCAGGCCTTCCTTCCGAGGTACGTCTGGGTACAGTCTCTAAGCCTTCCTTCCGAGGTTTGTCTTTGTACAGTTTCCAGGCCTTCCTTCTGAGGTACCTCTGGGTACAGTCACCACGCCTTCCTTCTTAGGTACCTCTGGGTATAGTTACCAGGCCTTCCTTCTCAGGTACGCCTCGGTACTGTCACCAGGCCTTCCTTCCGAGGTACCTCTGGGTACTGTCACCAGGCCTTCCTTCCGAGGTACCTCTGGGTACAGGCACCAGCCATTGCTTCCGAAGTAACTCTGGGTACAGTCACCAGGCCTTGTATCCAAGGTAACTCTGGGTACAGTCAGCGGGACTTCCTTCCGAGGTACTTCTTGGTATAGTCAGTAGGCCTGCCTTCTGAGGTACCTCTGGGTAATGTCTCCTGGGCTTCCTTCTCCAGTACCTTTGGGTACAGTCACCAGACCTTCATTCTCAGCTACCTCGGAGTACAGTCACCAGGCCTTCGTTCTGAGGTACCTCTGAGTAGAGTCAGCAGGCGTGCCTTCTCAGATGACTCTGGGTACTATCACCAGGCCTCTCTTCCGAGGTAACTCTGGGTACAGATAATCAGACCTTTCTTCCGAGATACCTCTCGGTAGAGTGACCAGGCCTTCCTTCCGAGATAACTCTGGGTACAGTCAGTCGGTCTTCCTTCTGAGCTACATCTGGGTGATGTCACCAGGCCTTCCTTCCGAGGTACCTCTGGGTACAGTCACCAGGCCTTCCCTTCACGGTTACTCTGGCTACACTCACAAGGCCTTCCTTCCGAGGTACCCCAGGGTACAGACACCAAACGTTTCTTCCATGGTAACTCTGGGTACAGTCACCAGACCTGCCTTCCGAGGTACCTCTGTTTACTGTCACCTGTCCCTCCTTCCGAGGTAAGTCTGGGTACAGTCACCAGGATTTCCTTCCGAGGTACCTCTGGGTTAGTCACCAGGCCTTCCTTCCGAGGTACGTCTGGGTACAGTCACCAGGCCTTTATTCTGAGGTACCTCTGGGTACAGTCACCAGGCCTTCCTTCTGAGGTACCTCTGTTACAGTCACCAGGCCTTCCTTCTGAGATACCTGTGGTTACAGTCACCAGACCTTCCTTCTCAGGTTCCTTTGGCTGCAGTCACCAGGCCTTTTTTCCGAGTACCTCTGAGCACAGTCATCAGCCCTTTCTCCCGAAGTACCTCTGGGAATAGTCACCAGGCCTTCCTTCTGAGGTACCTCTGGGTACAGTCAGCAGGCCTTCCTTCTCAGATACCTCTGGGCACAGTCACGAGGGCTTCCTTCTTAGGTACCTCTGAGTACAGTCACCAGCCTTCCTTCTGAGGTACCTTTTGGTACACTTACCAGGTCTTCCTTTTGAGGTACATCTGTGGACTGTCACCAGGCCTTCCTGCTGAGATACCTGTGGTTACAGTCACCAGACCTTCCTTCTCAGGTTCCTTTGGCTGCAGTCACCAGGCCTTTTTTCCGAGTACCTCTGAGCACAGTCATCAGCCCTTTCTCCCGAAGTACCTCTGGGAATAGTCACCAGGCCTTCCTTCTGAGGTACCTCTGGGTACAGTCAGCAGGCCTTCCTTCTCAGATACCTCTGGGCACAGTCACGAGGGCTTCCTTCTTAGGTACCTCTGAGTACAGTCACCAGCCTTCCTTCTGAGGTAGCTTTTGGTACACTTACCAGGTCTTCCTTTTGAGGTACATCTGTGGACTGTCACCAGGCCTTCCTGCTGAGGCACCTCTGGGTACACTCATTAGACACTCCTATTTAGGTACCTCTGGGTACAGTCACCAGGCCTTCCTTCCAAGGTATCTTTGGGTATATTCACCAGTCCTTCCTTCCGAGGTACCTCTGGGTACTGTCACGAGGCCCTCCTTCTGAGCTAAGTCTGGGTACAGTCAGTAGGCCTTCCTTCTGAGGTACATCTGGGAAATGTCACCAGGCCTTCCTTCCGAGGTATCTCTGGGTACAGTTACCAGGCCTTCATTCTCAGGCACCTCTGGGTACAGTCAATAGGCCTTCCTTCTGAGGTAGCTCTGGGTACAGTCACCAGGCCTTCCTTCCTGGTTACCTCTGCGTATAGACATCTGACCTTCCTTCTGAGGTACCTCTGGGTACAGTCACCAGGGCTTTCTTCCGAGGTACCTCTGGGTACAGTCACCAGGGCTTCCTTCCGAGGTACGACAGTGTACAGTCACCAGGCCTTCCTTCCGAGATACATCAGTGTGCAGTCACCAGGCCGTCCTTCCCAGGTATCTCTGGGTACAGTCACCGGGCCTTCCTTCCAAAGAACCTCTGGGTACTGTCTCCAGGCCTTCCGTCTGAGGTAACTCTGGGTACAGTCACTGGACCTTTCTTCCGAGGTACCTCTGGGTACTGTCACCAGGCCTTCATTCCGAGGTAAATATTTGTACTGTCACCTGGCCTTCCTTCCGAGGTACCTCTGGGTACAGTCACTAGGCCTTCCCTCTGAGGTACCTCTGAGTACAGTCAGCAGGCCTGCCTTCTCAGATACCTCTGGGTACTGTCAGCAGACCTTCCTTCTGCGGTAGCTCTGGGTACAGACACCAGGGCTTCCTTCGGAGGTACCTCTGGGTAAGGTCATCAGGGCTTTCTTCCGAGGTATGTATGGGTAGAGTCACCAGGGCTTCCTTCTAAGGTACGTCTGAGTACAGTCACCAGGCCTTCCTTCCGAGCTATCTCTGGGTACAGGCATCAGGCCTTCCCTCCGAAGAACGTCTGGGTACAGTCATCAGGCCTTCGTACCGAGTTACCTCAGGGTACAGTCACCAGGCCTTCCTTCCGAGGTACCTCTGTGTTCAGTCACCAGTCCTTCCGAGGAACCTCTGGGTACAGTCACCAGGCCTTCTTTCCGAAGTACCTCTGGGAATAGTCACCAGGCCTTCGGTCTGAGGTACCTCTGGGTACAGTCAGCAGGCCTTCCTTCTCAGATACCTCTGGGCACAGTCACCAGGGCTTCCTTCTTAGGTACCTCTGAGTACAGTCACCAGCCTTTCTTCTGAGGTACCTTTTGGTACACTTACCAGGTCTTCCTTTTGAGGTACCTCTGTGGACTGTCACCAGGCCTTCCTGCTGAGGCACCTCTGGGTACACTCATTGGACACTCCTATTTAGGTACCTCTGGTACAGTCACCAGGCCTTCCTTCCAAGGTACCTTTGGGTATATTCACCAGAACTTCCTTCCGAGGTACCTCTGGGTACTGTCACCAGGCCTTCCTTCTGAGGTAAGTCTGGGTACAGTCAATAGGTCTTCCTTCTGAGGTACATCTGGGAAATGTCACCAGGCCTTCCTTCCGAGGTATCTCTGGGTACAGTTACCAGGCCTTCATTCTCAGGCACCTCTGGGTACAGTCACCAGGCCTTCCTTCTGAGGTAGCTCTGGGTACTGTCACCAGGCCTTCCTTCTGAGTTACCTCTGCGTATAGTCACCAGGCCTTCCTTCTGAGGTACCTCTGGGTACAGTCACCAGACCTTCCTTCTGAGGTACCTCTGGGTACTGTCACCAGGTTTTCCTTCTGAGGTAACTCTGCGTACTGTCACCAGGCCTTCCTTCCGAGGTAATTCTGTGTTCAGTCAAGAGTCCTTCCTTCCGAGGAACCTCTGGGTACACTCACGAGGCCCTGTATCCGAGGTACGTCTGGGTACAGTCACCAGGCCTTCCTTCCGAGGTATCTCTGGGTACAGTTACCAGGCCTTCATTGTCAGGCACCTCTGGGTACAGTCACCAGGCCTTCCTTCTGAGGTAGCTCTGGGTACTGTCACCAGGCCTTCCTTCTGAGTTACCTCTGCGTATAGTCACCAGGCCTTCCTTCTGAGGTACCTCTGGGTACAGTCACCAGACCTTCCTTCTGAGGTACCTCTGGGTACAGTCACCAGGTTTTCCTTCTGAGGTAACTCTGCGTACTGTCACCAGGCCTTCCTTCTGAGGTAATTCTGTGTTCAGTCAAGAGTCCTTCCTTCCGAGGAACCTCTGGGTACACTCACGAGGCCCTGTATCCGAGGTACGTCTGGGTACAGTCACCAGGCCTTCCTTCCGAGGTACCTCTGGGTATAGTCAGTAGGCCTTCCTTCTGAGGTACCTCTGGGTAATGTCTCCAGGGATTCTATCTCCAGTACTTCTGGGTACAGTCAACAGGCCTTCATTCTCAGGTACCTCTGGGTAGAGTTACCAGCCCTTCATTCTCAGGTACCTCAGAGTACGGTCTCCAGGCCTTCTTTCCGAGGAACCTCTGGGTACAGTCACCAGACCTTCCTTCTGAGGTACCTCTGGGTATCGTCACCAGGCCTTTCTTCTGAGGTAACTCTGGGTACAGTCAGCAGGCCTTCCTCCTCAAATACCTCTGGGCTCAGTCACCAGGCCTTCCTTCTTAGCTACCTCTGGGTACAGTCACCAGGCCTTCCTTCTCAGTTACGACTGGGTACTGTCACCAGGCCTTCCTTCCGAGGTACCTCAGGGTACAGGCACCAGGCCTCGTATCCAAGGTACCTCTGGGTACAGTCACCAGGCCTTCCTTCCGAGGTACCTCTGGGTACAGTTACCAGGCCTTCATTCTCAGGCACCTCTGTTTACAGTCACCAGGCCTTCCTTCCGAGCTACCTCTGGGTACTGTCACCAGGCCTTCCTTCGCAGTTATCTCTGGGTACAGTCACCAGGCCTTCCCTCCAGGGTTACTCTGGGTACAGTCACCAGGCCTTCCTTCCAGGTACCTCTGGGTACAGTCCGTAGGCCTTCCTTCTGAGGTAACTCTGAGTACAGTCAGGAGGCCTGCCTTCTCAGACACTTCTGGGTACTGTCACCAGGCCTTCCTTCTGAGGTACCTCTGGGTCCAGTCATCAGGCCTTCCTTCCTAGGTATGCATGGGCAGAGTCACCAGGCCTTCCTTCTGAGGTACCTCTGGGTATAGTCACCAGGCCTTCCTTCCGAGGTACGTCTGGGTACAGTCTCTAAGCCTTCCTTCCGAGGTTTGTCTTTGTACAGTTTCCAGGCCTTCCTTCTGAGGTACCTCTGGGTACAGTCACCACGCCTTCCTTCTTAGGTACCTCTGGGTATAGTTACCAGGCCTTCCTTCTCAGGTACGCCTCGGTACTGTCACCAGGCCTTCCTTCCGAGGTACCTCTGGGTACTGTCACCAGGCCTTCCTTCCGAGGTACCTCTGGGTACAGGCACCAGCCATTGCTTCCGAAGTAACTCTGGGTACAGTCACCAGGCCTTGTATCCAAGGTAACTCTGGGTACAGTCAGCGGGACTTCCTTCCGAGGTACTTCTTGGTATAGTCAGTAGGCCTGCCTTCTGAGGTACCTCTGGGTAATGTCTCCTGGGCTTCCTTCTCCAGTACCTTTGGGTACAGTCACCAGACCTTCATTCTCAGCTACCTCGGAGTACAGTCACCAGGCCTTCGTTCTGAGGTACCTCTGAGTAGAGTCAGCAGGCGTGCCTTCTCAGATGACTCTGGGTACTATCACCAGGCCTCTCTTCCGAGGTAACTCTGGGTACAGATAATCAGACCTTTCTTCCGAGATACCTCTCGGTAGAGTGACCAGGCCTTCCTTCCGAGATAACTCTGGGTACAGTCAGTCGGTCTTCCTTCTGAGCTACATCTGGGTGATGTCACCAGGCCTTCCTTCCGAGGTACCTCTGGGTACAGTCACCAGGCCTTCCCTTCACGGTTACTCTGGCTACACTCACAAGGCCTTCCTTCCGAGGTACCCCAGGGTACAGACACCAAACGTTTCTTCCATGGTAACTCTGGGTACAGTCACCAGACCTGCCTTCCGAGGTACCTCTGTTTACTGTCACCTGTCCTTCCTTCCGAGGTAAGTCTGGGTACAGTCACCAGGATTTCCTTCCGAGGTACCTCTGGGTTAGTCACCAGGCCTTCCTTCCGAGGTACGTCTGGGTACAGTCACCAGGCCTTTATTCTGAGGTACCTCTGGGTACAGTCACCAGGCCTTCCTTCTGAGGTACCTCTGTTACAGTCACCAGGCCTTCCTTCTGAGATACCTGTGGTTACAGTCACCAGACCTTCCTTCTCAGGTTCCTTTGGCTGCAGTCACCAGGCCTTTTTTCCGAGTACCTCTGAGCACAGTCATCAGCCCTTTCTCCCGAAGTACCTCTGGGAATAGTCACCAGGCCTTCCTTCTGAGGTACCTCTGGGTACAGTCAGCAGGCCTTCCTTCTCAGATACCTCTGGGCACAGTCACGAGGGCTTCCTTCTTAGGTACCTCTGAGTACAGTCACCAGCCTTCCTTCTGAGGTAGCTTTTGGTACACTTACCAGGTCTTCCTTTTGAGGTACATCTGTGGACTGTCACCAGGCCTTCCTGCTGAGGCACCTCTGGGTACACTCATTAGACACTCCTATTTAGGTACCTCTGGGTACAGTCACCAGGCCTTCCTTCCAAGGTATCTTTGGGTATATTCACCAGTCCTTCCTTCCGAGGTACCTCTGGGTACTGTCACCAGGCCTTCCTTCTGAGGTAAGTCTGGGTACAGTCAGTAGGCCTTCCTTCTGAGGTACATCTGGGAAATGTCACCAGGCCTTCCTTCCGAGGTATCTCTGGGTACAGTTACCAGGCCTTCATTCTCAGGCACCTCTGGGTACAGTCAATAGGCCTTCCTTCTGAGGTAGCTCTGGGTACAGTCACCAGACCTTCCTTCCTAGTTACCTCTGCATATAGACATCTGGCCTTCCTTCTGAGGTACCTCTGGGTACAGTCACCAGGGCTTCCTTCCGAGGTACCTCTGGGTACAGTCACCAGGGCATCCTTCCGAGGTACGACAGTGTACAGTCACCAGGCCTTCCTTCCGAGATACATCAGTGTGCAGTCACCAGGCCGTCCTTCCCAGGTACCTCTGGGTACAGTCACCGGGCCTTCCTTCCAAAGAACCTCTGGGTACTGTCTCAAGGCCTTCCGTCTGAGGTAACTCTGGGTACAGTCACTGGACCTTTCTTCCGAGGTACCTCTGGGTACTGTCACCAGGCCTTCATTCCGAGGTAAATTTTTGTACTGTCACCTGGCCTTCCTTCCGAGGTACCTCTGGGTACAGTCACTAGGCCTTCCCTCTGAGGTACCTCTGAGTACAGTCAGCAGGCCTGCCTTCTCAGATACCTCTGGGTACTGTCAGCAGACCTTCCTTCTGCGGTAGCTCTGGGTACAGACACCAGGGCTTCCTTCGGAAGTACCTCTGGGTAAGGTCATCAGGGCTTCCTTCCGAGGTATGTATGGGTAGAGTCACCAGGGCTTCCTTCTAAGGTACGTCTGAGTACAGTCACCAGGCCTTCCTTCCGAGGTATCTCTGGGTACAGGCATCAGGCCTTCCCTCCGAAGAACGTCTGGGAACAGTCATCAGGCCTTCGTACCGAGTTACCTCAGGGTACAGTCACCAGGCCTTCCTTCCGAGGTACCTCTGTGTTCAGTCACCAGTCCTTCCGAGGAACCTCTGGGTACAGTCACCAGGCCTTTTTTCCGAAGTACCTCTGGGAATAGTCACCAGGCTTTCGGTCTGAGGTACCTCTGGGTACAGTCAGCAGGCCTTCCTTCTCAGATACCTCTGGGCACAGTCACCAGGGCTTCCTTCTTAGGTACCTCTGAGTACAGTCACCAGCCTTTCTTCTGAGGTACCTTTTGGTACACTTACCAGGTCTTCCTTTTGAGGTACCTCTGTGGACTGTCACCAGGCCTTCCTGCTGAGGCACCTCTGGGTACAGTCACCAAGCCGTCCTTCCCAGTTACGACTGGGTACTGTCACCAGGCCTTCCTTCCGAGGTACCTCAGGGTACAGGCACCAGGCCTCGTATCCAAGGTACCTCTGGGTACAGTCACCAGGCCTTCCTTCCGAGGTACCTCTGGGTACAGTTACCAGGCCTTCATTCTCAGGCACCTCTGTTTACAGTCACCAGGCCTTCCTTCCGAGCTACCTCTGGGTACTGTCACCAGGCCTTCCTTCGCAGTTATCTCTGGGTACAGTCACCAGGCCTTCCCTCCAGGGTTACTCTGGGTACAGTCACCAGGCCTTCCTTCCAGGTACCTCTGGGTACAGTCCGTAGGCCTTCCTTCTGAGGTAACTCTGAGTACAGTCAGGAGGCCTGCCTTCTCAGACACTTCTGGGTACTGTCACCAGGCCTTCCTTCTGAGGTACCTCTGGGTCCAGTCATCAGGCCTTCCTTCCTAGGTATGCATGGGCAGAGTCACCAGGCCTTCCTTCTGAGGTACCTCTGGGTATAGTCACCAGGCCTTCCTTCCGAGGTACGTCTGGGTACAGTCTCTAAGCCTTCCTTCCGAGGTTTGTCTTTGTACAGTTTAAAGGCCTTCCTTCTGAGGTACCTCTGGGTACAGTCACCACGCCTTCCTTCTTAGGTACCTCTGGGTATAGTTACCAGGCCTTCCTTCTCAGGTACACCTGGGTACTGTCACCAGGCCTTCCTTCTGAGGTACCTCTGGGTACTGTCACCAGGCCTTCCTTCCGAGGTACCTCTGGGTACAGGCACCAGCCATTGCTTCCGAAGTAACTGTGGGTACAGTCACCAGGCCTTGTATCCAAGGTAACTCTGGGTACAGTCAGCGGGACTTCCTTCCGAGGTACTTCTCGGTATAGTCAGTAGGCCTGCCTTCTGAGGTACCTCTGGGTAATGTCTCCTGGGCTTCCTTCTCCAGTACCTTTGGGTACAGTCACCAGACCTTCATTCTCAGCTACCTCTGGGTACAGTCACCAGGCCTTCGTTCTGAGGTACCTCTGAGTAGAGTCAGCAGGCGTGCCTTCTCAGATGACTCTGGGTACTATCACCAGGCCTCTCTTCCGAGGTAACTCTGGGTACAGATAATCAGACCTTTCTTCCGAGATACCTCTCGGTAGAGTGACCAGGCCTTCCTTCCGAGATAACTCTGGGTACAGTCAGTCGGTCTTCCTTCTGAGCTACATCTGGGTGATGTCACCAGGCCTTCCTTCCGAGGTACCTCTGGGTACAGTCACCAGGCCTTCCCTTCACGGTTACTCTGGCTACACTCACAAGGCCTTCCTTCCGAGGTACCCCAGGGTACAGACACCAAACGTTTCTTCCATGGTAACTCTGGGTACAGTCACCAGACCTGCCTTCCGAGGTACCTCTGTTTACTGTCACCTGTCCTTCCTTCCGAGGTAAGTCTGGGTACAGTCACCAGGATTTCCTTCCGAGGTACCTCTGGGTTAGTCACCAGGCCTTCCTTCCGAGGTACGTCTGGGTACAGTCACCAGGCCTTTATTCTGAGGTACCTCTGGGTACAGTCACCAGGCCTTCCTTCTGAGGTACCTCTGTTACAGTCACCAGGCCTTCCTTCTGAGATACCTGTGGTTACAGTCACCAGACCTTCCTTCTCAGGTTCCTTTGGCTGCAGTCACCAGGCCTTTTTTCCGAGTACCTCTGAGCACAGTCATCAGCCCTTTCTCCCGAAGTACCTCTGGGAATAGTCACCAGGCCTTCCTTCTGAGGTACCTCTGGGTACAGTCAGCAGGCCTTCCTTCTCAGATAACTCTGGGCACAGTCACGAGGGCTTCCTTCTTAGGTACCTCTGAGTACAGTCACCAGCCTTCCTTCTGAGGTAGCTTTTGGTACACTTACCAGGTCTTCCTTTTGAGGTACATCTGTGGACTGTCACCAGGCCTTCCTGCTGAGGCACCTCTGGGTACACTCATTAGACACTCCTATTTAGGTACCTCTGGGTACAGTCACCAGGCCTTCCTTCCAAGGTATCTTTGAGTATATTCACCAGTCCTTCCTTCCGAGGTACCTCTGGGTACTGTCACCAGGCCTTCCTTCTGAGGTAAGTCTGGGTACAGTCAGTAGGCCTTCCTTCTGAGGTACATCTGGGAAATGTCACCAGGCCTTCCTTCCGAGGTATCTCTGGGTACAGTTACCAGGCCTTCATTCTCAGGCACCTCTGGGTACAGTCAATAGGCCTTCCTTCTGAGGTAGCTCTGGGTACAGTCACCAGGCCTTCCTTCCTAGTTACCTCTGCGTATAGACATCTGGCCTTCCTTCTGAGGTACCTCTGGGTACAGTCACCAGGGCTTCCTTCCGAGGTACCTCTGGGTACAGTCACCAGGGCTTCCTTCCGAGGTACGACAGTGTACAGTCACCAGGCCTTCCTTCCGAGATACGTCAGTGTGCAGTCACCAGGCCGTCCTTCCCAGGTACCTCTGGGTACAGTCACCGGGCCTTCCTTCCAAAGAACCTCTGGGTACTGTCTCCAGGCCTTCCGTCTGAGGTAACTCTGGGTACAGTCACTGGACCTTTCTTCCGAGGTACCTCTGGGTACTGTCACCAGACCTTCATTCCGAGGTAAATTTTTGTACTGTCACCTGGCCTTCCTTCCGAGGTACCTCTGGGTACAGTCACTAGGCCTTCCCTCTGAGGTACCTCTGAGTACAGTCAGCAGGCCTGCCTTCTCAGATACCTCTGGGTACTGTCACCAGACCTTCCTTCTGCGGTAGCTCTGGGTACAGACACCAGGGCTTCCTTCGGAGGTACCTCTGGGTAAGGTCATCAGGGCTTCCTTCCGAGGTATGTATGGGTAGAGTCACCAGGGCTTCCTTCTAAGGTACGTCTGAGTACAGTCACCAGGCCTTCCTTCCGAGGTATCTCTGGGTACAGGCATCAGGCCTTCCCTCCGAAGAACGTCTGGGTACAGTCATCAGGCCTTCGTACCGAGTTACCTCAGGGTACAGTCACCAGGCCTTCCTTCCGAGGTACCTCTGTGTTCAGTCACCAGTCCTTCCTTCCGAGGAACCTCTGGGTACAGTCACCAGGCCTTCTTTCCGAAGTACCTCTGGGAATAGTCACCAGGCCTTCGGTCTGAGGTACCTCTGGGTACAGTCAGCAGGCCTTCCTTCTCAGATACCTCTGGGCACAGTCACCAGGGCTTCCTTCTTAGGTACCTCTGAGTACAGTCACCAGCCTTTCTTCTGAGGTACCTTTTGGTACACTTACCAGGTCTTCCTTTTGAGGTACCTCTGTGGACTGTCACCAGGCCTTCCTGCTGAGGCACCTCTGGGTACACTCATTAGACACTCCTATTTAGGTACCTCTGGTACAGTCACCAGGCCTTCCTTCCAAGGTACCTTTGGGTATATTCACCAGAACTTCCTTCCGAGGTACCTCTGGGTACTGTCACCAGGCCTTCCTTCTGAGGTAAGTCTGGGTACAGTCAATAGGCCTTCCTTCTGAGGTACATCTGGGAAATGTCACCAGGCCTTCCTTCCGAGGTATCTCTGGGTACAGTTACCAGGCCTTCATTATCAGGCACCTCTGGGTACAGTCACCAGGCCTTCCTTCTGAGGTAGCTCTGGGTACTGTCACCAGGCCTTCCTTCTGAGTTACCTCTGCGTATAGTCACCAGGCCTTCCTTCTGAGGTACCTCTGGGTACAGTCACCAGACCTTCCTTCTGAGGTACCCCTGGGTACTGTCACCAGGTTTTCCTTCTGAGGTAACTCTGCGTACTGTCACAAGGCCTTCCTTCCGAGGTACCTCTGGGTATAGTCAGTAGGCCTTCCTTCTGAGGTACCTCTGGGTAATGTCTCCAGGGATTCTATCTCCAGTACTTCTGTGTACAGTCAACAGGCCTTCATTCTCAGGTACCTCTGGGTACAGTTACCAGCCCTTCATTCTCAGGTACCTCAGAGTACGGTCTCCAGGCCTTCTTTCCGAGGAACCTCTGGGTACAGTCACCAGACCTTCCTTCTGAGGTACCTCTGGGTATCGTCACCAGGCCTTTCTTCTGAGGTAACTCTGGGTACAGTCAGCAGGCCTTCCTCCTCAAATACCTCTGGGCACAGTCACCAGGCCTTCCTTCTTAGCTACCTCTGGGTACAGTCACCAGGCCTTCCTTCTCAGTTACCTTTGGGTACACTTACCAGGTCTTCTTTCTGAGGTACCTCAGTGGACTGTCACCAGGCCTTCCTTCCAAGCTACCTCTGGGTATAGTCACCAGTCCTTCCTTCCGAGGTAACTCTGGGTACAGTCATCAGACTTTTTCCGAGGTAACTGTGGGTACAATCATCAGACCTTTCTTTCGAGATACCTCTGGGTAGAGTGACCAGGCCTTCCTTCCGAGGTACCTCTGAGTACAGTCAGTAGGCCTTTCTTCTGAGGTACCTCTGGGTACAGTTACCAGGAATTCCTTCTCAGGCACCTCTGGGTACAGTCACCAGGCCTTCCTTCTCAGGCACCTCTGGGTACAGTCACCAAGCCGTCCTTCCCAGTTACGACTTGGTACTGTCACCAGGCCTTCCTTCCGAGGTACCTCAGGGTACAGGCACCAGGCCTCGTATCCAAGGTACCTCTGGGTACAGTCACCAGGCCTTCCTTCCGAGGTACCTCTGGGTACAGTTACCAGGCCTTCATTCTCAGGCACCTCTGTTTACAGTCACCAGGCCTTCCTTCCGAGCTACCTCTGGGTACTGTCACCAGGCCTTCCTTCGCAGTTATCTCTGGGTACAGTCACCAGGCCTTCCCTCCAGGGTTACTCTGGGTACAGTCACCAGGCCTTCCTTCCAGGTACCTCTGGGTACAGTCCGTAGGCCTTCCTTCTGAGGTAACTCTGAGTACAGTCAGGAGGCCTGCCTTCTCAGACACTTCTGGGTACTGTCACCAGGCCTTACTTCTGAGGTACCTCTGGGTATAGTCACCAGGCCTTCCTTCCGAGGTACGTCTGGGTACAGTCTCTAAGCCTTCCTTCCGAGGTTTGTCTTTGTACAGTTTCCAGGCCTTCCTTCTGAGGTACCTCTGGGTACAGTCACCACGCCTTCCTTCTTAGGTACCTCTGGGTATAGTTACCAGGCCTTCCTTCTCAGGTACGCCTCGGTACTGTCACCAGGCCTTCCTTCCGAGGTACCTCTGGGTACTGTCACCCGGCCTTCCTTCCGAGGTACCTCTGGGTACAGGCACCAGCCATTGCTTCCGAAGTAACTCTGGGTACAGTCACCAGGCCTTGTATCCAAGGTAACTCTGGGTACAGTCAGCGGGACTTCCTTCCGAGGTACTTCTTGGTATAGTCAGTAGGCCTGCCTTCTGAGGTACCTCTGGGTAATGTCTCCTGGGCTTCCTTCTCCAGTACCTTTGGGTACAGTCACCAGACCTTCATTCTCAGCTACCTCGGGGTACAGTCACCAGGCCTTCGTTCTGAGGTACCTCTGAGTAGAGTCAGCAGGCGTGCCTTCTCAGATGACTCTGGGTACTATCACCAGGCCTCTCTTCCGAGGTAACTCTGGGTACAGATAATCAGACCTTTCTTCCGAGATACCTCTCGGTAGAGTGACCAGGCCTTCCTTCCGAGATAACTCTGGGTACAGTCAGTCGGTCTTCCTTCTGAGCTACATCTGGGTGATGTCACCAGGCCTTCCTTCCGAGGTACCTCTGGGTACAGTCACCAGACCTGCCTTCCGAGGTACCTCTGTTTACTGTCACCTGTCCTTCCTTCCGAGGTAAGTCTGGGTACAGTCACCAGGATTTCCTTCCGAGGTACCTCTGGGTTAGTCACCAGGCCTTCCTTCTGAGGTACCTCTGGGTACAGTCACCAGGGCTTCCTTCCGAGGTACCTCTGGGTACAGTCACCAGGGCTTCCTTCCGAGGTACGACAGTGTACAGTCACCAGGCCTTCCTTCCGAGATACATCAGTGTGCAGTCACCAGGCCGTCCTTCCCAGGTACCTCTGGGTACAGTCACCGGGCCTTCCTTCCAAAGAACCTCTGGGTACTGTCTCAAGGCCTTCCGTCTGAGGTAACTCTGGGTACAGTCACTGGACCTTTCTTCCGAGGTACCTCTGGGTACTGTCACCAGGCCTTCATTCCGAGGTAAATTTTTGTACTGTCACCTGGCCTTCCTTCCGAGGTACCTCTGGGTACAGTCACTAGGCCTTCCCTCTGAGGTACCTCTGAGTACAGTCAGCAGGCCTGCCTTCTCAGATACCTCTGGGTACTGTCAGCAGACCTTCCTTCTGCGGTAGCTCTGGGTACAGACACCAGGGCTTCCTTCGGAAGTACCTCTGGGTAAGGTCATCAGGGCTTCCTTCCGAGGTATGTATGGGTAGAGTCACCAGTCCTTCCTTCCGAGGTACCTCTGGGTACTGTCACCAAGGCCTTCCTTCTGAGGTAAGTCTGGGTACAGTCAGTAGGCCTTCCTTCTGAGGTACATCTGGGAAATGTCACCAGGCCTTCCTTCCGAGGTATCTCTGGGTACAGTTACCAGGCCTTCATTCTCAGGCACCTCTGGGTACAGTCAATAGGCCTTCCTTCTGAGGTAGCTCTGGGTACAGTCACCAGGCCTTCCTTCCTAGTTACCTCTGCGTATAGACATCTGGCCTTCCTTCTGAGGTACCTCTGGGTACAGTCACCAGGGCTTCCTTCCGAGGTACCTCTGGGTACAGTCACCAGGGCTTCCTTCCGAGGTACGACAGTGTACAGTCACCAGGCCTTCCTTCTGAGATACGTCAGTGTGCAGTCACCAGGCCGTCCTTCCCAGGTAACTCTGGGTACAGTCACCGGGCCTTCCTTCCAAAGAACCTCTGGGTACTGTCTCCAGGCCTTCCGTCTGAGGTAACTCTGGGTACAGTCACTGGACCTTTCTTCCGAGGTACCTCTGGGTACTGTCACCAGACCTTCATTCCGAGGTAAATTTTTGTACTGTCACCTGGCCTTCCTTCCGAGGTACCTCTGGGTACAGTCACTAGGCCTTCCCTCTGAGGTACCTCTGAGTACAGTCAGCAGGCCTGCCTTCTCAGATACCTCTGGGTACTGTCACCAGACCTTCCTTCTGCGGTAGCTCTGGGTACAGACACCAGGGCTTCCTTCGGAGGTACCTCTGGGTAAGGTCATCAGGGCTTCCTTCCGAGGTATGTATGGGTAGAGTCACCAGGGCTTCCTTCTAAGGTACGTCTGAGTACAGTCACCAGGCCTTCCTTCCGAGGTATCTCTGGGTACAGGCATCAGGCCTTCCCTCCGAAGAAAGTCTGGGTACAGTCATCAGGCCTTCGTACCGAGTTACCTCAGGGTACAGTCACCAGGCCTTCCTTCCGAGGTACCTCTGTGTTCAGTCACCAGTCCTTCCTTCCAAGGAACCTCTGGGTACAGTCACCAGGCCTTCTTTCCGAAGTACCTCTGGGAATAGTCACCAGGCCTTCGGTCTGAGGTACCTCTGGGTACAGTCAGCAGGCCTTCCTTCTCAGATACCTCTGGGCACAGTCACAGGGCTTCCTTCTTAGGTACCTCTGAGTACAGTCACCAGCCTTTCTTCTGAGGTACCTTTTGGTACACTTACCAGGTCTTCCTTTTGAGGTACCTCTGTGGACTGTCACCAGGCCTTCCTGCTGAAGCACCTCTGGGTACACTCATTAGACACTCCTATTTAGGTACCTCTGGTACAGTCATCAGGCCTTCCTTCCAAGGTACCTTTGGGTATATTCACCAGAACTTCCTTCCGAGGTACCTCTGGGTACTGTCACCAGGCCTTCCTTCTGAGGTAAGTCTGGGTACAGTCAATAGGCCTTCCTTCTGAGGTACATCTGGGAAATGTCACCAGGCCTTCCTTCCGAGGTATCTCTGGGTACAGTTACCAGGCCTTCATTCTCAGGCACCTCTGGGTACAGTCACCAGGCCTTCCTTCTGAGGTAGCTCTGGGTACTGTCACCAGGCCTTCCTTCTGAGTTACCTCTGCGTATAGTCACCAGGCCTTCCTTCTGAGGTACCTCTGGGTACAGTCACCAGACCTTCCTTCTGAGGTACCTCTGGGTACTGTCACCAGGTTTTCCTTCTGAGGTAACTCTGCGTACTGTCACCAGGCCTTCCTTCCGAGGTAATTCTGTGTTCAGTCAAGAGTCCTTCCTTCCGAGGAACCTCTGGGTACACTCACGAGGCCCTGTATCCGAGGTACGTCTGGGTACAGTCACCAGGCCTTCCTTCCGAGGTACCTCTGGGTATAGTCAGTAGGACTTCCTTCTGAGGTACCTCTGGGTAATGTCTCCAGGGATTCTATCTCCAGTACTTCTGGGTACAGTCAACAGGCCTTCATTCTCAGGTACCTCTGGGTAGAGTCACCAGCCCTTCATTCTCAGGTACCTCAGAGTACGGTCTCCAGGCCTTCTTTCCGAGGAACCTCTGGGTATCGTCACCAGGCCTTTCTTCTGAGGTAACTCTGGGTACAGTCAGCAGGCCTTCCTCCTCAAATACCTCTGGGCACAGTCACCAGGCCTTCCTTCTTAGGTACCTCTGGGTACAGTCACCAGGCCTTCCTTCTCAGTTACCTTTGGGTACACTTACCAGGTCTTCCTTCTGAGGTACCTCAGTGGACTGTCACCAGGCCTTCCTTCCAAGCTACCTCTGGGTATAGTCACCAGTCCTTCCTTCCGAGGTAACTCTGGGTACAGTCATCAGACCTTTTTTCCGAGGTAACTGTGGGTACAATCATCAGACCTTTCTTCCGAGATACCTCTGGGTAGAGTGACCAGGCCTTCCTTCCGAGGTACCTCTGAGTACAGTCAGTAGGCCTTCCTTCTGAGGTACCTCTGGGTACAGTTACCAGGCCTTCCTTCTCAGGCACCTCTGGGTACAGTCACCAGGCCTTCCTTCTCAGGCACCTCTGGGTACAGTCACCAAGCCGTCCTTCCCAGTTACGACTGGGTACTGTCACCAGGCCTTCCTTCCGAGGTACCTCAGGGTACAGGCACCTGGCCTCGTATCCAAGGTACCTCTGGGTACAGTCACCAGGCCTTCCTTCCGAGGTACCTCTGTGTACAGTTACCAGGCCTTCATTCTCAGGCACCTCTGTTTACAGTCACCAGGCCTTCCTTCCGAGCTACCTCTGGGTACTGTCACCAGGCCTTCCTTCGCAGTTATCTCTGGGTACAGTCACCAGGCCTTCCCTCCCGGGTTACTCTGGGTACAGTCACCAGGCCTTCCTTCCAGGTACCTCTGGGTACAGTCCGTAGGCCTTCCTTCTGAGGTAACTCTGAGTACAGTCAGGAGGCCTGCCTTCTCAGACACTTCTGGGTACTGTCACCAGGCCTTCCTTCTGAGGTACCTCTGGGTCCAGTCATCAGGCCTTCCTTCCTAGGTATGCATGGGCAGAGTCACCAGGCCTTCCTTCTGAGGTACCTCTGGGTATAGTCACCAGGCCTTCCTTCCGAGGTACGTCTGGGTACAGTCTCTAAGCCTTCCTTCCGAGGTTTGTCTTTGTACAGTTTCCAGGCCTTCCTTCTGAGGTACCTCTGGGTACAGTCACCACGCCTTCCTTCTTAGGTCCTCTGGGTACAGTCACCAGGCCTTCCTTCTCAGGTACGCCTGGGTACTGTCACCAGGCCTTCCTTCCGAGGTACCTCTGGGTACTGTCACCAGGCATTCCTTCCGAGGTACCTCTGGGTACAGGCACCAGCCATTGTTTCCGAAGTAACTCTGGGTACAGTCACCAGGCCTTGTATCCAAGGTAACTCTGGGTACAGTCAGCGGGACTTCCTTCCGAGGTACTTCTTGGTATAGTCAGTAGGCCTGCCTTCTGAGGTACCTCTGGGTAATGTCTCCTGGGCTTCCTTCTCCAGTACCTTTGGGTACAGTCACCAGACCTTCATTCTCAGCTACCTCGGGGTACAGTCACCAGGCCTTCGTTCTGAGGTACCTCTGAGTAGAGTCAGCAGGCGTGCCTTCTCAGATGACTCTGGGTACTATCACCAGGCCTCTCTTCCGAGGTGCCTCTGGGTACAGATAATCAGACCTTTCTTCCGAGATACCTCTCGGTAGAGTGACCAGGCCTTCCTTTTGAGATAACTCTGGGTACAGTCAGTCGGTCTTCCTTCTGAGCTACATCTGGGTGATGTCACCAGGTCTTCCTTCCGAGGTACCTCTGGGTACAGTCACCAGGCCTTCCCTTCACGGTTACTCTGGCTACACTCACAAGGCCTTCCTTCCGAGGTACCCCAAGGGTACAGACACCGAACGTTTCTTCCATGGTAACTCTGGGTACAGTCACCAGACCTGCCTTCCGAGGTACCTCTGTTTACTGTCACCTGTCCTTCCTTCCGAGGTACCTCTGGGTACAGTTACCAGGCCTTCATTCTCAGGCACCTCTGTTTACAGTCACCAGGCCTTCCTTCCGAGCTACCTCTGGGCACTGTCACGAAGCCTTCCTTCTCAGTTATCTCTGGGTACAGTCACCAGGCCTTCCTTCCGAGGTACCTCTGTTACAGTCACCAGGCCTTCCTTCTGAGATACCTGTGGTTACAGTCACCAGACCTTCCTTCTCAGGTTCCTTTGGCTGCAGTCACCAGGCCTTTTTTCCGAGTACCTCTGAGCACAGTCATCAGCCCTTTCTCCCGAAGTACCTCTGGGAATAGTCACCAGGCCTTCCTTCTGAGGTACCTCTGGGTACAGTCAGCAGGCCTTCCTTCTCAGATACCTCTGGGCACAGTCACGAGGGCTTCCTTCTTAGGTACCTCTGAGTACAGTCACCAGCCTTCCTTCTGAGGTAGCTTTTGGTACACTTACCAGGTCTTCCTTTTGAGGTACATCTGTGGACTGTCACCAGGCCTTCCTGCTGAGGCACCTCTGGGTACACTCATTAGACACTCCTATTTAGGTACCTCTGGGTACAGTCACCAGGCCTTCCTTCCAAGGTATCTTTGGGTATATTCACCAGTCCTTCCTTCCGAGGTACCTCTGGGTACTGTCACCAGGCCTTCCTTCTGAGGTAAGTCTGGGTACAGTCAGTAGGCCTTCCTTCTGAGGTACATCTGGGAAATGTCACCAGGCCTTCCTTCCGAGGTATCTCTGGGTACAGTTACCAGGCCTTCATTCTCAGGCACCTCTGGGTACAGTCAATAGGCCTTCCTTCTGAGGTAGCTCTGGGTACAGTCACCAGGCCTTCCTTCCTAGTTACCTCTGCGTATAGACATCTGGCCTTCCTTCTGAGGTACCTCTGGGTACAGTCACCAGGTGTTTCTTCCGAGGTACCTCTGGGTACAGTCACCAGGGCTTCCTTCCGAGGTACGACAGTGTACAGTCACCAGGCCTTCCTTCCGAGATACGTCAGTGTGCAGTTACCAGGCCGTCCTTCCCAGGTACCTCTGGGTACAGTCACCGGGCCTTCCTTCCAAAGAACCTCTGGGTACTGTCTCCAGGCCTTCCGTCTGAGGTAACTCTGGGTACAGTCACTGGACCTTTCTTCCGAGGTACCTCTGGGTACTGTCACCAGACCTTCATTCCGAGGTAAATTTTTGTGCTGTCACCTGGCCTTCCTTCCGAGGCACCTCTGGGTACAGTCACTAGGCCTTCCCTCTGAGGTACCTCTGAGTACAGTCAGCAGGCCTGCCTTCTCAGATACCTCTGGGTACTGTCACCAGACCTTCCTTCTGCGGTAGCTCTGGGTACAGACACCAGGGCTTCCTTCGGAGGTACCTCTGGGTAAGGTCATCAGGGCTTCCTTCCGAGGTATGTATGGGTAGAGTCACCAGGGCTTCCTTCTAAGGTACGTCTGAGTACAGTCACCAGGCCTTCCTTCCGAGGTATCTCTGGGTACAGGCATCAGGCCTTCCCTCCGAAGAACGTCTGGGTACAGTCATCAGGCCTTCGTACCGAGTTACCTCAGGGTACAGTCACCAGGCCTTCCTTCCGAGGTACCTCTGTGTTCAGTCACCAGTCCTTCCTTCCGAGGAACCTCTGGGTACAGTCACCAGGCCTTCTTTCCGAAGTACCTCTGGGAATAGTCACCAGGCCTTCGGTCTGAGGTACCTCTGGGTACAGTCAGCAGGCCTTCCTTCTCAGATACCTCTGGGCACAGTCACCAGGGCTTCCTTCTTAGGTACCTCTGAGTACAGTCACCAGCCTTTCTTCTGAGGTACCTTTTGGTACACTTACCAGGTCTTCCTTTTGAGGTACCTCTGTGGACTGTCACCAGGCCTTCCTGCTGAGGCACCTCTGGGTACACTCATTAGACACTCCTATTTAGGTACCTCTGGTACAGTCACCAGGCCTTCCTTCCAAGGTACCTTTGGGTATATTCACCAGAACTTCCTTCCGAGGTACCTCTGGGTACTGTCACCAGGCCTTCCTTCTGAGGTAAGTCTGGGTACAGTCAATAGGCCTTCCTTCTGAGGTACATCTGGGAAATGTCACCAGGCCTTCCTTCCGAGGTATCTCTGGGTACAGTTACCAGGCCTTCATTCTCAGGCACCTCTGGGTACAGTCACCAGGCCTTCCTTCTGAGGTAGCTCTGGGTACTGTCACCAGGCCTTCCCTCTGAGTTACCTCTGCGTATAGTCACCAGGCCTTCCTTCTGAGGTACCTCTGGGTACAGTCACCAGACCTTCCTTCTGAGGTACCTCTGGGTACTGTCACCAGGTTTTCCTTCTGAGGTAACTCTGCGTACTGTCACCAGGCCTTCCTTCCGAGGTAATTCTGTGTTCAGTCAAGAGTCCTTCCTTCCGAGGAACCTCTGGGTACACTCACGAGGCCCTGTATCCGAGGTACGTCTGGGTACAGTCACCAGGCCTTCCTTCCGAGGTACCTCTGGGTATAGTCAGTAGGCCTTCCTTCTGAGGTACCTCTGGGTAATGTCTCCAGGGATTCTATCTCCAGTACTTCTGGGTACAGTCAACAGGCCTTCATTCTCAGGTACCTCTGGGTAGAGTCACCAGCCCTTCATTCTCAGGTAACTCAGAGTACGGTCTCCAGGCCTTCTTTCCGAGGAACCTCTGGGTACAGTCACCAGACTTTCCTTCTGAGGTACCTCTGGGTATCGTCACCAGGCCTTTCTTCTGAGGTAACTCTGGGTACAGTCAGCAGGCCTTCCTCCTCAAATACCTCTGGGCACAGTCACCAGGCCTTCCTTCTTAGGTACCTCTGGGTACAGTCACCAGGCCTTCCTTCTCAGTTACCTTTGGGTACACTTACCAGGTCTTCCTTCTGAGGTACCTCAGTGGACTGTCACCAGGCCTTCCTTCCAAGCTACCTCTGGGTATAGTCACCAGTCCTTCCTTCCGAGGTAACTCTGGGTACAGTCATCAGACCTTTTTTCCGAGGTAACTGTGGGTACAATCATCAGACCTTCCTTCCGAGATACCTCTGGGTAGAGTGACCAGGCCTTACTTCCGAGGTACCTCTGAGTACAATCAGTAGGCCTTCCTTCTGAGGTACATCTGGGTAATGTCACCAGGCCTTCCTTCCGAGGTACCTCTGGGTACAGTTACCAGGCCTTCCTTCTCAGGCACCTCTGGGTACAGTCACCAGGCCTTCATTCTCAGATACCTCGGGGTACAGTCACCAGGCCTTCGTTCTGAGGTACCTCTGGGTACTGTCACCAGGCCTTCCTTCCGAGGTACCTCTGGGTACAGGCACCAGCCATTGCTTCCGAAGTAACTGTGGGTACAGTCACCAGGCCTTGTATCCAAGGTAACTCTGGGTACAGTCAGCGGGACTTCCTTCCGAGGTACTTCTCGGTATAGTCAGTAGGCCTGCCTTCTGAGGTACCTCTGGGTAATGTCTCCTGGGCTTCCTTCTCCAGTACCTTTGGGTACAGTCACCAGACCTTCATTCTCAGCTACCTCTGGGTACAGTCACCAGGCCTTCGTTCTGAGGTACCTCTGAGTAGAGTCAGCAGGCGTGCCTTCTCAGATGACTCTGGGTACTATCACCAGGCCTCTCTTCCGAGGTAACTCTGGGTACAGATAATCAGACCTTTCTTCCGAGATACCTCTCGGTAGAGTGACCAGGCCTTCCTTCCGAGATAACTCTGGGTACACTCAGTCGGTCTTCCTTTTGAGCTACATCTGGGTGATGTCACCAGGCCTTCCTTCCGAGGTACCTCTGGGTACAGTCACCAGACCTGCCTTCCGAGGTACCTCTGTTTACTGTCACCTGTCCTTCCTTCCGAGGTAAGTCTGGGTACAGTCACCAGGATTTCCTTCCGAGGTACCTCTGGGTTAGTCACCAGGCCTTCCTTCCGAGGTACGTCTGGGTACAGTCACCAGGCCTTTATTCTGAGGTACCTCTGGGTACAGTCACCAGGCCTTCCTTCTGAGGTACCTCTGTTACAGTCACCAGGCCTTCCTTCTGAGATACCTGTGGTTACAGTCACCAGACCTTCCTTCTCAGGTTCCTTTGGCTGCAGTCACCAGGCCTTTTTTCCGAGTACCTCTGAGCACAGTCATCAGCCCTTTCTCCCGAAGTACCTCTGGGAATAGTCACCAGGCCTTCCTTCTGAGGTACCTCTGGGTACAGTCAGCAGGCCTTCCTTCTCAGATACCTCTGGGCACAGTCACGAGGGCTTCCTTCTTAGGTACCTCTGAGTACAGTCACCAGCCTTCCTTCTGAGGTAGCTTTTGGTACACTTACCAGGTCTTCCTTTTGAGGTACATCTGTGGACTGTCACCAGGCCTTCCTGCTGAGGCACCTCTGGGTACACTCTTTAGACACTCCTATTTAGGTACCTCTGGGTACAGTCACCAGGCCTTCCTTCCAAGGTATCTTTGGGTATATTCACCAGTCCTTCCTTCCGAGGTACCTCTGGGTACTGTCACCAGGCCTTCCTTCTAACGTAAGTCTGGGTACAGTCAGTAGGCCTTCCTTCTGAGGTACATCTGGGAAATGTCACCAGGCCTTCCTTCCGAGGTATCTCTGGGTACAGTTACCAGGCCTTCATTCTCAGGCACCTCTGGGTACAGTCAATAGGCCTTCCTTCTGAGGTAGCTCTGGGTACAGTCACCAGGCCTTCCTTCCCAGTTACCCCTGCGTATAGACATCTGGCCTTCTTTCTGAGGTACCTCTGGGTACAGTCACCAGGGCTTCCTTCCGAGGTACGACAGTGTACAGTCACCAGGCCTTCCTTCCGAGATACGTCAGTGTGCAGTCACCAGGCCGTCCTTCCCAGGTACCTCTGGGTACAGTCACCGGGCCTTCCTTCCAAAGAACCTCTGGGTACTGTCTCCAGGCCTTCCGTCTGAGGTAACTCTGGGTACAGTCACTGGACCTTTCTTCCGAGGTACCTCTGGGTACTGTCACCAGGCCTTCATTCCGAGGTAAATTTTTGTACTGTCACCTGGCCTTCCTTCCGAGGTACCTCTGGGTACAGTCACTAGGCCTTCCCTCTGAGGTACCTCTGAGTACAGTCAGCAGGCCTGCCTTCTCAGATACCTCTGGGTACTGTCACCAGACCTTCCTTCTGCGGTAGCTCTGGGTACAGACACCAGGGCTTCCTTCGGAGGTACCTCTGGGTAAGGTCATCAGGGCTTCCTTCCGAGGTATGTATGGGTAGAGTCACCATGGCTTCCTTCTAAGGTACGTCTGAGTACAGTCACCAGGCCTTCCTTCCGAGGTATCTCTGGGTACAGGCATCAGGCCTTCCCTCCGAAGAACGTCTGGGTACAGTCATCACACCTTCGTACCGAGTTACCTCAGGGTACAGTCACCAGGCCTTCCTTCCGAGGTACCTCTGTGTTCAGTCACCAGTCCTTCCTTCCGAGGAACCTCTTGGTACAGTCACCAAGCCTTCTTTCCGAAGTACCTCTGGGAATAGTCACCAGGCCTTCGGTCTGAGGTACCTCTGGGTACAGTCAGCAGGCCTTCCTTCTCAGATACCTCTGGGCACAGTCACCAGGGCTTCCTTCTTAGGTACCTCTGAGTACAGTCACCAGCCTTTCTTCTGAGGTACCTTTTGGTACACTTACCAGGTCTTCCTTTTGAGGTACCTCTGTGGACTGTCACCAGGCCTTCCTGCTGAGGCACCTCTGGGTACACTCATTAGACACTCCTATTTAGGTACCTCTGGTACAGTCACCAGGCCTTCCTTCCAAGGTACCTTTGGGTATATTCACCAGAACTTCCTTCCGAGGTACCTCTGGGTACTGTCACCAGGCCTTCCTTCTGAGGTAAGTCTGGGTACAGTCAATAGGCCTTCCTTCTGAGGTACATCTGGGAAATGTCACCAGGCCTTCCTTCCGAGGTATCTCTGGGTACAGTTACCAGGCCTTCATTGTCAGGCACCTCTGGGTACAGTCACCAGGCCTTCCTTCTGAGGTAGCTCTGGGTACTGTCACCAGGCCTTCCTTCTGAGTTACCTCTGCGTATAGTCACCAGGCCTTCCTTCTGAGGTACCTCTGGGTACAGTCACCAGACCTTCCTTCTGAGGTACCTCTGGGTACTGTCACCAGGTTTTCCTTCTGAGGTAACTCTGCGTACTGTCACCAGGCCTTCCTTCCGAGGTAATTCTGTGTTCAGTCAAGAGTCCTTCCTTCCGAGGAACCTCTGGGTACACTCACGAGGCCCTGTATCCGAGGTACGTCTGGGTACAGTCACCAGGCCTTCCTTCCGAGGTACCTCTGGGTATAGTCAGTAGGCCTTCCTTCTGAGGTACCTCTGGGTAATGTCTCCAGGGATTCTATCTCCAGTACTTCTGGGTACAGTCAACAGGCCTTCATTCTCAGGTACCTCTGGGTAGAGTCACCAGCCCTTCATTCTCAGGTACCTCAGAGTACGGTCTCCAGGCCTTCTTTCCGAGGAACCTCTGGGTACAGTCACCAGACCTTCCTTCTGAGGTACCTCTGGGTATCGTCACCAGGCCTTTCTTCTGAGGTAACTCTGGGTACAGTCAGCAGGCCTTCCTCCTCAAATACCTCTGGGCACAGTCACCAGGCCTTCCTTCTTAGCTACCTCTGGGTACAGTCACCAGGCCTTCCTTCTCAGTTACCTTTGGGTACACTTACCAGGTCTTCCTTCTGAGGTACCTCAGTGGACTGTCACCAGGCCTTCCTTCCAAGCTACCTCTGGGTATAGTCACCAGTCCTTCCTTCCGAGGTAAATCTGGGTACAGTCATCAGACCTTTTTTCCGAGGTAACTGTGGGTACAATCATCAGACCTTTCCTCCGAGATACCTCTGGGTAGAGTGACCAGGCCTTCCTTCCGAGGTACCTCTGAGTACAGTCAGTAGGCCTTTCTTCTGAGGTACCTCTGGGTACAGTTACCAGGCCTTCCTTCTCAGGCACCTCTGGGTACAGTCACCAGGCCTTCCTTCTCAGGCACCTCTGGGTACAGTCACCAAGCCGTCCTTCCCAGTTACGACTGGGTACTGTCACCAGGCCTTCCTTCCGAGGTACCTCAGGGTACAGGCACCAGGCCTCGTATCCAAGGTACCTCTGGGTACAGTCACCAGGCCTTCCTTCCGAGGTACCTCTGGGTACAGTTACCAGGCCTTCATTCTCAGGCACCTCTGTTTACAGTCACCAGGCCTTCCTTCCGAGCTACCTCTGGGTACTGTCACCAGGCCTTCCTTCGCAGTTATCTCTGGGTACAGTCACCAGGCCTTCCCTCCAGGGTTACTCTGGGTACAGTCACCAGGCCTTTCTTCCAGGTACCTCTGGGTACAGTCCGTAGGCCTTCCTTCTGAGTTAACTCTGAGTACAGTCAGGAGGCCTGCCTTCTCAGACACTTCTGGGTACTGTCACCAGGCCTTCCTTCTGAGGTACCTCTGGGTCCAGTCATCAGGCCTTCCTTCCTAGGTATGCATGGGCAGAGTCACCAGGCCTTCCTTCTTAGGTACCTCTGGGTATAGTCACCAGGCCTTCCTTTCGAGGTACGTCTGGGTACTGTCTCTAAGCCTTCCTTCCGAGGTTTGTCTTTGTACAGTTTCCAGGCCTTCCTTCTGAGGTACCTCTGGGTACAGTCACCAGGCCTTCCTTCCGAGGTACCTCTGGGTATAGTTACCAGGCCTTCCTTCTCAGGTACGCCTGGGTCCTGTCACCAGGCCTTCCTTCCGAGGTACCTCTGGGTACTGTCACCAGGCCTTCCTTCCGAGGTACCTCTGGGTACAGGCACCAGCCATTGCTTCTGAAGTAACTCTGGGTACAGTCACCAGGCCTTGTATCCAAGGTAACTCTGGGTACAGTCAGCGGGACTTCCTTCCGAGGTACTTCTTGGTATAGTCAGTAGGCCTGCCTTCTGAGGTACCTCTGGGTAATGTCTCCTGGGCTTCCTTCTCCAGTACCTTTGGGTACAGTCACCAGGCCTTCATTCTCAGGTACCTCGGGGTACAGTCACCAGACCTTCGTTCTGAGGTACCACTGAGTAGAGTCAGCAGGCGTGCCTTCTCAGATGACTCTGGGTACTATCACCAGGCCTCTCTTCCGAGGTAACTCTGGGTACAGATAATCAGACCTTTCTTCCGAGATACCTCTCGGTAGAGTGACCAGGCCTTCCTTCCGAGGTACTTCTGGGTACAGTCAGTAGGCCTTCCTTCCGAGGTCCCTCTGGGTACTGTCACCAGGCCTTTCTTCTGAACTACGTATGGGTACAGTCACCAGGCCTTCCTTCTGAGCTACCTCTGGGTACTGTCACCAGGCCTTCCTTCGGAGGTAACTCTGGGTTCAGTCACCAGGCCTTCCCTCCAGGGTTACTCTGGGTACAGTCACCAGGCCTTCCTTCCAGGTACCTCTGGGTACAGTCCGTAGGCCTTCCTTCTGAGGTAACTCTGAGTACAGTCAGGAGCCCTGCCTTCTCAGACACTTCTGGGTACTGTCACCAGGCCTTCCTTCTGAGGTACCTCTGGGTCCAGTCATCAGGCCTTCCTTCCTAGGTATGCATGGGCAGAGTCACCAGGCCTTCCTTCTGAGGTACCTCTGGGTATAGTCACCAGGCCTTCCTTCCGAGGTACGTCTGGGTACAGTCTCTAAGCCTTCCTTCCGAGGTTTGTCTTTGTACAGTTTCCAGGCCTTCCTTCTGAGGTACCTCTGGGTACTGTCACCAGGTTTTCCTTCTGAGGTAACTCTGCGTACTGTCACCAGGCCTTCCTTCCGAGGTAATTCTGTGTTCAGTCAAGAGTCCTTCCTTCCGAGGAACCTCTGGGTACACTCACGAGGCCCTGTATCCGAGGTACGTCTGGGTACAGTCACCCGGCCTTCCTTCCGAGGTACCTCTGGGTATAGTCAGTAGGCCTTCCTTCTGAGGTACCTCTGGGTAATGTCTCCAGGGATTCTATCTCCAGTACTTCTGGGTACAGTCAACAGGCCTTCATTCTCAGGTACCTCTGGGTAGAGTCACCAGCCCTTCATTCTCAGGTACCTCAGAGTACGGTCTCCAGGCCTTCTTTCCGAGGAACCTCTGGGTACAGTCACCAGACCTTCCTTCTGAGGTACCTCTGGGTATCGTCACCAGGCCTTTCTTCTGAGGTAACTCTGGGTACAGTCAGCAGGCCTTCCTCCTCAAATACCTCTGGGCACAGTCACCAGGCCTTCCTTCTTAGGTACCTCTGGGTACAGTCACCAGGCCTTCCTTCTCAGTTACCTTTGGGTACACTTACCAGGTCTTTCTTCTGAGGTACCTCAGTGGACTGTCACCAGGCCTTCCTTCCAAGCTACCTCTGGGTATAGTCACCAGTCCTTCCTTCCAAGGTAACTCTGGGTACAGTCATCAGACCTTTTTTCCGAGGTAACTTTGGGTACAATCATCAGACCTTTCTTCCGAGATACCTCCGGGTAGAGTGACCAGGTCTTCCTTCCGAGGTACCTCTGAGTACAGTCAGTAGGCCTTTCTTCTGAGGTACCTCTGGGTACAGTTACCAGGCCTTCCTTCTCAGGCACCTCTAGGTACAGTCACCGGGCCTTCTTTCTCAGGCACCTCTGGGTATAGTCACCAGGCCTTCCTTTCGAGGTACGTCTGGGTACAGTCTCTAAGCCTTCCTTCCGAGGTTTGTCTTTGTACAGTTTCCAGGCCTTCCTTCTGAGGTACCTCTGGGTACAGTCACCACGCCTTCCTTCTTAGGTACCTCTGGGTATAGTTACCAGGCCTTCCTTCTCAGGTACGCGTGGGTACTGTCACCAGGCCTTCCTTCCGAGGTACCTCTGGGTACAGGCACCAGCCATTGCTTCCGAAGTAACTCTGGGTACAGTCACCAGGCCTTGTATCCAAGGTAACTCTGGGTACAGTCAGCGGGACTTCCTTCCGAGGTACTTCTTGGTATAGTCAGTAGGCCTGCCTTCTGAGGTACCTCTGGGTAATGTCTCCTGGGCTTCCTTCTCCAGTACCTTTGGGTACAGTCACCAGGCCTTCATTCTCAGGTACCTCGGGGTACAGTCACCAGACCTTCGTTCTGAGGTACCACTGAGTAGAGTCAGCAGGCGTGCCTTCTCAGATGACTCTGGGTACTATCACCAGGCCTCTCTTCCGAGGTAACTCTGGGTACAGATAATCAGACCTTTCTTCCGAGATACCTCTCGGTAGAGTGACCAGGCCTTCCTTCCGAGGTACTTCTGGGTACAGTCAGTAGGCCTTCCTTCCGAGGTCCCTCTGGGTACTGTCACCAGGCCTTTCTTCTGAGGTACGTCTGGGTACAGTCACCAGGCCTTCCTTCTGAGCTACCTCTGGGTACTGTCACCAGGCCTTCCTTCGGAGGTAACTCTGGGTTCAGTCACCAGGCCTTCCCTCCAGGGTTACTCTGGGTACAGTCACCAGGCCTTCCTTCCAGGTACCTCTGGGTACAGTCCGTAGGCCTTCCTTCTGAGGTAACTCTGAGTACAGTCAGGAGCCCTGCCTTCTCAGACACTTCTGGGTACTGTCACCAGGCCTTCCTTCTGAGGTACCTCTGGGTCCAGTCATCAGGCCTTCCTTCCTAGGTATGCATGGGCAGAGTCACCAGGCCTTCCTTCTGAGGTACCTCTGGGTATAGTCACCAGGCCTTCCTTCCGAGGTACGTCTGGGTACAGTCTCTAAGCCTTCCTTCCGAGGTTTGTCTTTGTACAGTTTCCAGGCCTTCCTTCTGAGGTACCTCTGGGTACAGTCACCACGCCTTCCTTCTTAGGTCCTCTGGGTACAGTCACCAGGCCTTCCTTCTCAGTTAACTTTGGGTACACTTACCAGGTCTTTCTTCTGAGGTACCTCAGTGGACTGTCACCAGGCCTTCCTTCCGAGGTACCTCTGGGTACAGGCACCAGCCATTGCTTCCGAAGTAACTCTGGGTACAGTCACCAGGCCTTGTATCCAAGGTAACTCTGGGTACAGTCAGCGGGACTTCCTTCCGAGGTACTTCTTGGTATAGTCAGTAGGCCTGCCTTCTGAGGTACCTCTGGCTAATGTCTCCTGGGCTTCCTTCTCCAGTACCTTTGGGTACAGTCACCAGGCCTTCATTCTCAGGTACCTCGGGGTACAGTCACCAGGCCTTCGTTCTGAGGTACCTCTGAGTAGAGTCTGCAGGTGTGCCTTCTCAGATGACTCTGGGTACTATCACCAGGCCTCTCTTCCGAGGTAACTCTGGGTACAGATAATCAGACCTTTCTTCCGAGATACCTCTCGGTAGAGTGACCAGGCCTTCCTTCCGAGATAACTCTGGGTACAGTCAGTCGGTCTTCCTTCTGAGCTACATCTGGGTGATGTCACCAGGCCTTCCTTCCGAGGTACCTCTGGGTACAGTCACCAGGCCTTCCCTTCACGGTTACTCTGGCTACACTCACAAGGCCTTCCTTCCGAGGTACCCCAGGGTACAGACACCAAACGTTTCTTCCATGGTAACTCTGGGTACAGTCACCAGACCTGCCTTCCGAGGTACCTCTGTTTACTGTCACCTGTCCTTTCTTCCGAGGTAAGTCTGGGTACAGTCACAAGGATTTCCTTCCGAGGTACCTCTGGGTTAGTCACCAGGCCTTCCTTCCGAGGTACGTCTGGGTACAGTCACCAGGCCTTTATTCTGAGGTACCTCTGGGTACAGTCACCAGGCCTTCCTTCTGAGGTACCTCTGTTACAGTCACCAGGCCTTCCTTCTGAGATACCTGTGGTTACAGTCACCAGACCTTCCTTCTCAGGTTCCTTTGGCTGCAGTCACCAGGCCTTTTTTCCGAGTACCTCTGAGCACAGTCATCAGCCCTTTCTCCTGAAGTACCTCTGGGAATAGTCACCAGGCCTTCCTTCTGAGGTACCTCTGGGTACAGTCAGCAGGCCTTCCTTCTCAGATACCTCTGGGCACAGTCACCAGGGCTTCCTTCTTAGGTACCTCTGAGTACAGTCACCAGCCTTCCTTCTGAGGTAGCTTTGGGTACACTACCAGGTCTTCCTTTTGAGGTACATCTGTGGACTGTCACCAGGCCTTCCTGCTGAGGCACCTCTGGGTACACTCATTAGACACTCCTATTTAGGTACCTCTGGGTACAGTCACCAGGCCTTCCTTCCAAGGTATCTTTGGGTATATTCACCAGTCCTTCCTTCCGAGGTACCTCTGGGTACTGTCACCAGGCCTTCCTTCTGAGGTAAGTCTGGGTACAGTCAATAGGCCTTCCTTCTGAGGTACATCTCGGAAATGTCACAAGGTCTTCCTTCCGAGGTATCTCTGGGTACAGTTACCAGGCCTTCATTCTCAGGCACCTCTGGGTACAGTCAATAGGCCTTCCTTCTGAGGTACCTCTGGGTACAGTCACCAGGGCTTCCTTCCGAGGTACCTCTGGGTACAGTCACCAGGGGTTCCTTCCGAGGTACGACAGTGTACAGTCACCAGGCCTTCCTTCCGAGATACGTCAGTGTGCAGTCACCAGGCCGTCCTTCCCAGGTACCTCTGGGTACAGTCACCGGGCCTTCCTTCCAAAGAACCTCTGGGTACTGACTCCAGGCCTTCCGTCTGAGGTAACTCTGGGTACAGTCACTGGACCTTTCTTCCGAGGTACCTCTGGGTACTGTCACCAGGCCTTCATTCCGAGGTAAATTTTTGTACTGTCACCTGGCCTTCCTTCCGATTTACCTCTGGGTACAGTCACTAGGCCTTCCCTCTGAGGTACCTCTGAGTACAGTCAGCAGGCCTGCCTTCTCAGATACCTCTGGGCACTGTCACCAGACCTTCCTTCTGCGGTAGCTCTGGGTACAGACACCAGGGCTTCCTTCGGAGGTACCTCTGGGTAAGGTCATCAGGGCTTCCTTCCGAAGTATGTATGGGTAGAGTCACCAGGGCTTCCTTCTAAGGTACGTCTGAGTACAGTCACCAGGCCTTCCTTCCGAGGTATCTCTGGGTACAGGCATCAGGCCTTCCCTCCGAAGAACGTCTGGGTACAGTCATCAGGCCTTCGTACCGAGTTACCTCAGGGTACAGTCACCAGGCCTTCCTTCCGAGGAACCTCTGGGTACTGTCACCAGGCCTTCCTTCCGAGGTACGTCTGGGTACAGTTACAAGGCCTTCCTTCTCAGGTTCCTCTGTGTACAGTCACCAGGCCTTCCTTCCGAGCTACCTGTGGGTACTTTCACCAGGCCTTCCTTCGGAGGTAACTCTGGGTTCAGTCACCAGGCCTTCCCTCCAGGGTTACTCTGGGTACAGTCACCAGGCCTTTCTTCCAGGTACCCCTGGGTACAGTCCGTAGGCCTTCCTTCTGAGGTAACTCTGAGTACAGTCAGGAGGCCTGCCTTCTCAGACACTTCTGGGTACAGTCAGTAGGCCTTCCTTCTGAGGTACATCTGGGAAATGTCACCAGGCCTTCCTTCCGAGGTATCTCTGGGTACAGTTACCAGGCCTTCATTCTCAGGCACCTCTGGGTACAGTCACCAGGCCTTCCTTCTGAGGTAGCTCTGGGTACTGTCACCAGGCCTTCCTTCTGAGTTACCTCTGCGTATAGTCACCAGGCCTTCCTTCTGAGGTACCTCTGGGTACAGTCACCAGACCTTCCTTCTGAGGTACCTCTGGGTACTGTCACCAGGTTTTCCTTCTGAGGTAACTCTGCGTACTGTCACCAGGCCTTCCTTCCGAGGTAATTCTGTGTTCAGTCAAGAGTCCTTCCTTCCGAGGAACCTCTGGGTACACTCACGAGGCCCTGTATCCGAGGTACGTCTGGGTACAGTCACCAGGCCTTCCTTCCGAGGTACCTCTGGGTATAGTCAGTAGGCCTTCCTTCTGATGTACCTCTGGGTAATGTCTCCAGGGATTCTATCTCCAGTACTTCTGGGTACAGTCAACAGGCCTTCATTCTCAGGTACCTCAGAGTACGGTCTCCAGGCCTTCTTTCCGAGGAACCTCTGGGTACAGTCACCAGACCTTCCTTCTGAGGTACCTCTGGGTATAGTCACCAGGCCTTTCTTCTGAGGTAACTCTGGGTACAGTCAGCAGGCCTTCCTCCTCAAATACCTCTGGGCACAGTCACCAGGCCTTCCTTCTTAGGTACCTCTGGGTACAGTCACCAGGCCTTCCTTCTCCGTTACCTTTGGGTACACTTACCAGGTCTTCCTTCTGAGGTACCTCAGTGGACTGTCACCAGGCCTTCCTTCCAAGCTACCTCTGGGTATAGTCACCAGTCCTTCCTTCCGAGGTAACTCTGGGTGCAGTCATCAGACCTTTTTTCCGAGGTAACTGTGGGTACAATCATCAGACCTTTCTTCCGAGATACCTCTGGGTAGAGTGACCAGGCCTTCCTTCCGAGATACCTCTGAGTACAGTCAGTAGGCCTTCCTTCTGAGGTACCTCTGGGTACAGTTACCAGGCCTTCCTTCTCAGGCACCTCTGGGTACAGTCACCAGGCCTTCCTTCTCAGGCACCTCTGGGTACAGTCACCAAGCCGTCCTTCCCAGTTACGACTGGGTACTGTCACCAGGCCTTCCTTCCGAGGTACCTCAGGGTACAGGCACCAGGTCTCGTATCCAAGGTACCTCTGGGTACAGTCACCAGGTCTTCCTTCCGAGCTACCTCTGGGTACAGTTACCAGGCCTTCATTCTCAGGCACCTCTGTTTACAGTCACCAGGCCTTCCTTCCGAGCTACCTCTGGGTACTGTCACCAGGCCTTCCTTCGCAGTTATCTCTGGGTACAGTCACCAGGCCTTCCCTCCAGGGTTACTCTGGGTACAGTCACCAGGCCTTCCTTCCAGGTACCTCTGGGTACAGTCCGTAGGCCTTCGTTCTGAGGTAACTCTGAGTACAGTCAGGAGGCCTGCCTTCTCAGACACTTCTGGGTACTGTCACCAGGCCTTCCTTCTGAGGTACCTCTGGGTCCAGTCATCAGGCCTTCCTTCCTAGGTATGCATGGGCAGAGTCACCAGGCCTTCCTTCTGAGGTACCTCTGGGTATAGTCACCAGGCCTTCCTTCCGAGGTACGTCTGGGTACAGTCTCTAAGCCTTCCTTCCAAGGTTTGTCTTTGTACAGTTTCCAGGCCTTCCTTCTGAGGTACCTCTGGGTACAGTCACCACGCCTTCCTTCTTAGGTACCTCTGGGTATAGTTACCAGGCCTTCCTTCTCAGGTACGCCTGGGTCCTGTCACCAGGCCTTCCTTCCGAGGTACCTCTGGGTACTGTCACCAGGCCTTCCTTCCGAGGTACCTCTGGGTACAGGCACCAGCCATTGCTTCTGAAGTAACTCTGGGTACAGTCACCAGGCCTTGTATCCAAGGTAACTCTGGGTACAGTCAGCGGGACTTCCTTCCGAGGTACTTCTTGGTATAGTCAGTAGGCCTGCCTTCTGAGGTACCTCTGGGTAATGTCTCCTGGGCTTCCTTCTCCAGTACCTTTGGGTACAGTCACCAGACCTTCATTCTCAGCTACCTCGGGGTACAGTCACCAGGCCTTCGTTCTGAGGTACCTCTGAGTAGAGTCAGCAGGCGTGCCTTCTCAGATGACTCTGGGTACTATCACCAGGCCTCTCTTCCGAGGTAACTCTGGGTACAGATAATCAGACCTTTCTTCCGAGATACCTCTCGGTAGAGTGACCAGGCCTTCCTTCCGAGATAACTCTGGGTACAGGCAGTCGGTCTTCCTTCTGAGGTACATCTGGGTGATGTCACCAGGCCTTCCTTCCGAGGTACCTCTGGGTACAGTCACCAGGCCTTCCCTTCACGGTTACTCTGGCTACACTCACAAGGCCTTCCTTCCGAGGTACCCCAGGGTACAGACACCAAACGTTTCTTCCGAGGTAAGTCTGGGTACAGTCACCAGGATTTCCTTCCGAGATACCTCTGGGTTAGTCACCAGGCCTTCCTTCCGAGGTTCGTCTGGGTACAGTCACCAGGCCTTTATTCTGAGGTACCTCTGGGTACAGTCACCAGGCCTTCCTTCTGAGGTACCTCTGTTACAGTCACCAGGCCTTCCTTCTGAGATACCTGTGGTTACAGTCACCAGACCTTCCTTCTCAGGTTCCTTTGGCTGCAGTCACCAGGCCTTTTTTCCGAGTACCTCTGAGCACAGTCATCAGCCTTTTCTCCCGAAGTACCTCTGGGAATAGTCACCAGGCCTTCCTTCTGAGGTACCTCTGGGTACAGTCAGCAGGCCTTCCTTCTCAGATACCTCTGGGCACAGTCACGAGGGCTTCCTTCTTAGGTACCTCTGAGTACAGTCACCAGCCTTCCTTCTGAGGTAGCTTTTGGTACACTTACCAGGTCTTCCTTTTGAGGTACATCTGTGAACTGTCACCAGGCCTTCCTGCTGAGGCACCTCTGGGTACACTCATTAGACACTCCTATTTAGGTACCTCTGGGTACAGTCACCAGGCCTTCCTTCCAAGGTATCTTTGGGTATATTCACCAGTCCTTCCTTCCGAGGTACCTCTGGGTACTGTCACCAGGCCTTCCTTCTGAGGTAAGTCTGGGTACAGTCAGTAGGCCTTCCTTCTGAGGTACATCTGGGAAATGTCACCAGGCCTTCCTTCCGAGGTATCTCTGGGTACAGTTACCAGGCCTTCATTCTCAGGCACCTCTGGGTACAGTCAATAGGCCTTCCTTCTGAGGTAGCTCTGGGTACAGTCACCAGGTCTTCCTTCCTAGTTACCTCTGCGTATAGACATCTGGCCTTCCTTCTGAGGTACCTCTGGGTACAGTCACCAGGGCTTCCTTCCGAGGTACCTCTGGGTACAGTCATCAGGGCTTCCTTCCGAGGTACCTCTGGGTACAGTCACCAGGCCTTCCTTCCGAGATACGTCAGTGTGCAGTCACCAGGCCGTCCTTCCCAGGTACCTCTGGGTACAGTCACCGGGCCTTCCTTCCAAAGAACCTCTGGGTACTGTCTCCAGGCCTTCCGTCTGAGGTAACTCTGGGTACAGTCACTGGACCTTTCTTCCGAGGTACCTCTGGGTACTGTCACCAGGCCTTCATTCCGAGGTAAATTTTTGTACTGTCACCTGGCCTTCCTTCCGAGGTACCTCTGGGTACAGTCACTAGGCCTTCCCTCTGAGGTACCTCTGAGTACAGTCAGCAGGCCTGCCTTCTCAGATACCTCTGGGTACTGTCACCAGACCTTCCTTCTGCGGTAGCTCTGGGTACAGACACCAGGGCTTCCTTCGGAGGTACCTCTGGGTAAGGTCATCAGGGCTTCCTTCCGAGGTATGTATGGGTAGAGTCACCAGGGCTTCCTTCTAAGGTACGTCTGAGTACAGTCACCAGGCCTTCCTTCCGAGGTATCTCTGGGTACAGGCATCAGGCCTTCCCTCCGAAGAACGTCTGGGTACAGTCATCAGGCCTTCGTACCGAGTTACCTCAGGGTACAGTCACCAGGCCTTCCTTCCGAGGAACCTCTGGGTACTGTCACCAGGCCTTTCTTCTCAGGTACGTCTGGGTACAGTCACCAGGCCTTCCTTCCGAGGTACGTCTGGGTACAGTTACCAGGCCTTCCTTCTCAGGTTCCTCTGTGTACAGTCACCAGGCCTTCCTTCCGACCTACCTCTGGGTACTGTCACCAGGCCTTCCTTCGGAGGTAACTCTGGGTTCAGTCACCAGGCCTTCCCTCCAGGGTTACTCTGGGTACAGTCACCAGGCCTTCCTTCCAGGTACCTCTGGGTACAGTCCGTAGGCCTTCCTTCTGAGGTAACTCTGAGTACAGTCAGGAGGCCTGCCTTCTCAGACACTTCTGGGTACAGTCAGTAGGCCTTCCTTCTGAGGTACATCTGGGAAATGTCACCAGGCCTTCCTTCCGAGGTATCTCTGGGTACAGTTACCAGGCCTTCATTCTCAGGCACCTCTGGGTACAGTCACCAGGCCTTCCTTCTGAGGTAGCTCTGGGTACAGTCACCAGGCCTTCCTTCTGAGGTACCTCTGGGTACAGTCACCAGACCTTCCTTCTGAGGTACCTCTGGGTACTGTCACCAGGTTTTCCTTCTGAGGTAACTCTGCGTACTGTCACCAGGCCTTCCTTCCGAGGTAATTCTGTGTTCAGTCAAGAGTCCTTCCTTCCGAGGAACCTCTGGGTACACTCACGAGGCCCTGTATCCGAGGTACGTCTGGGTACAGTCACCAGGCCTTCCTTCCGAGGTACCTCTGGGTATAGTCAGTAGGCCTTCCTTCTGAGGTACCTCTGGGTAATGTCTCCAGGGATTCTATCTCCAGTACTTCTGGGTACAGTCAACAGGCCTTCATTCTCAGGTACCTCTGGGTAGAGTCACCAGCCCTTCATTCTCAGGTACCTCAGAGTACGGTCTCCAGGCCTTCTTTCCGAGGAACCTCTGGGTACAGTCACCAGACCTTCCTTCTGAGGTACCTCTGGGTATAGTCACCAGGCCTTTCTTCTGAGGTAACTCTGGGTACAGTCAGCAGGCCTTCCTCCTCAAATACCTCTGGGCACAGTCACCAGGCCTTCCTTCTTAGGTACCTCTGGGTACAGTCACCAGGCCTTCCTTCTCCGTTACCTTTGGGTACACTTACCAGGTCTTCCTTCTGAGGTACCTCAGTGGACTGTCACCAGGCCTTCCTTCCAAGCTACCTCTGGGTATAGTCACCAGTCCTTCCTTCCGAGGTAACTCTGGGTGCAGTCATCAGACCTTTTTTCCGAGGTAACTGTGGGTACAATCATCAGACCTTTCTTCCGAGATACCTCGGGGTAGAGTGACCAGGCCTTCCTTCCGAGATACCTCTGAGTACAGTCAGTAGGCCTTCCTTCTGAGGTACCTCTGGGTACAGTTACCAGGCCTTCCTTCTCAGGCACCTCTGGGTACAGTCACCAGGCCTTCCTTCTCAGGCACCTCTGGGTACAGTCACCAAGCCGTCCTTCCCAGTTACGACTGGGTACTGTCACCAGGCCTTCCTTCCGAGGTACCTCAGGGTACAGGCACCAGGTCTCGTATCCAAGGTACCTCTGGGTACAGTCACCAGGTCTTCCTTCCGAGCTACCTCTGGGTACAGTTACCAGGCCTTCATTCTCAGGCACCTCTGTTTACAGTCACCAGGCCTTCCTTCCGAGCTACCTCTGGGTACTGTCACCAGGCCTTCCTTCGCAGTTATCTCTGGGTACAGTCACCACGCCTTCCCTCCAGGGTTACTCTGGGTACAGTCACCAGGCCTTCCTTCCAGGTACCTCTGGGTACAGTCCGTAGGCCTTCCTTCTGAGGTAACTCTGAGTACAGTCAGGAGGCCTGCCTTCTCAGACACTTCTGGGTACTGTCACCAGGCCTTCCTTCTGAGGTACCTCTGGGTCCAGTCATCAGGCCTTCCTTCCTAGGTATGCATGGGCAGAGTCACCAGGCCTTCCTTCTGAGGTACCTCTGGGTATAGTCACCAGGCCTTCCTTCCGAGGTACGTCTGGGTACAGTCTCTAAGCCTTCCTTCCGAGGTTTGTCTTTGTACAGTTTCCAGGCCTTCCTTCTGAGGTACCTCTGGGTACAGTCACCACGCCTTCCTTCTTAGGTACCTCTGGGTATAGTTACCAGGCCTTCCTTCTCAGGTACGCCTGGGTCCTGTCACCAGGCCTTCCTTCCGAGGTACCTCTGGGTACTGTCACCAGGCCTTCCTTCCGAGCTACCTCTGGGTACAGGCACCAGCCATTGCTTCTGAAGTAACTCTGGGTACAGTCACCAGGCCTTGTATCCAAGGTAACTCTGGGTACAGTCAGCGGGACTTCCTTCCGAGGTACTTCTTGGTATAGTCAGTAGGCCTGCCTTCTGAGGTACCTCTGGGTAATGTCTCCTGGGCTTCCTTCTCCAGTACCTTTGGGTACAGTCACCAGACCTTCATTCTCAGCTACCTCGGGGTACAGTCACCAGGCCTTCGTTCTGAGGTACCTCTGAGTAGAGTCAGCAGGCGTGCCTTCTCAGATGACTCTGGGTACTATCACCAGGCCTCTCTTCCGAGGTAACTCTGGGTACAGATAATCAGACCTTTCTTCCGAGATACCTCTCGGTAGAGTGACCAGGCCTTCCTTCCGAGATAACTCTGGGTACAGGCAGTCGGTCTTCCTTCTGAGGTACATCTGGGTGATGTCACCAGGCCTTCCTTCCGAGGTACCTCTGGGTACAGTCACCAGGCCTTCCCTTCACGGTTACTCTGGCTACACTCACAAGGCCTTCCTTCCGAGGTACCCCAGGGTACAGACACCAAACGTTTCTTCCGAGGTAAGTCTGGGTACAGTCACCAGGATTTCCTTCCGAGATACCTCTGGGTTAGTCACCAGGCCTTCCTTCCGAGGTTCGTCTGGGTACAGTCACCAGGCCTTTATTCTGAGGTACCTCTGGGTACAGTCACCAGGCCTTCCTTCTGAGGTACCTCTGTTACAGTCACCAGGCCTTCCTTCTGAGATACCTGTGGTTACAGTCACCAGACCTTCCTTCTCAGGTTCCTTTGGCTGCAGTCACCAGGCCTTTTTTCCGAGTACCTCTGAGCACAGTCATCAGCCTTTTCTCCCGAAGTACCTCTGGGAATAGTCACCAGGCCTTCCTTCTGAGGTACCTCTGGGTACAGTCAGCAGGCCTTCCTTCTCAGATACCTCTGGGCACAGTCACGAGGGCTTCCTTCTTAGGTACCTCTGAGTACACTCACCAGCCTTCCGTCTGAGGTACCTTTTGGTACACTTACCAGGTCTTCCTTTTGAGGTACCTCTGTGGACTGTCACCAGGCCTTCCTGCTGAGGCACCTCTGGGTACACTCATTAGACACTCCTATTTAGGTACCTCTGGGTACAGTCACCAGGCCTTCCTTCCAAGGTATCTTTGGGTATATTCACCAGTCCTTCCTTCCGAGGTACCTCTGGGTACTGTCACCAGGCCTTCCTTCTGAGGTAAGTCTGGGTACAGTCAGTAGGCCTTCCTTCTGAGGTACATCTGGGAAATGTCACCAGGCCTTCCTTCCGAGGTATCTCTGGGTACAGTTACCAGGCCTTCATTCTCAGGCACCTCTGGGTACAGTCAATAGGCCTTCCTTCTGAGGTAGCTCTGGGTACAGTCACCAGGTCTTCCTTCCTAGTTACCTCTGCGTATAGACATCTGGCCTTCCTTTTGAGGTACCTCTGGGTACAGTCACCAGGGCTTCCTTCCGAGGTACCTCTGGGTACAGTCACCAGGGCTTCCTTCCGAGGTACCTCTGGGTACAGTCACCAGGCCTTCCTTCCGAGATACGTCAGTGTGCAGTCACCAGGCCGTCCTTCCCAGGTACCTCTGGGTACAGTCACCGGGCCTTCCTTCCAAAGAACCTCTGGGTACTGTCTCCAGGCCTTCCGTCTGAGGTAACTCTGGGTACAGTCACTGGACCTTTCTTCCGAGGTACCTCTGGGTACTGTCACCAGGCCTTCATTCCGAGGTAAATTTTTGTACTGTCACCTGGCCTTCCTTCCGAGGTACCTCTGGGTACAGTCACTAGGCCTTCCCTCTGAGGTACCTCTGAGTACAGTCAGCAGGCCTGCCTTCTCAGATAACTCTGGGTACTGTCAGCAGACATTCCTTCTGCGGTAGCTCTGGGTACAGACACCAGGGCTTCCTTCGGAGGTACCTCTGGGTAAGGTCATCAGGGCTTCCTTCCGAGGTATGTATGGGTAGAGTCACCAGGGCTTCCTTCTAAGGTACGTCTGAGTACAGTCACCAGGCCTTCCTTCCGAGGTATCTCTGGGTACAGGCATCAGGCCTTCCCTCCGAAGAACGTCTGGGTACAGTCATCAGGCCTTCGTACCGAGTTACCTCAGGGTACAGTCACCAGGCCTTCCTTCCGAGGAACCTCTGGGTACTGTCACCAGGCCTTTCTTCTCAGGTACGTCTGGGTACAGTCACCAGGCCTTCCTTCCGAGGTACGTCTGGGTACAGTTACCAGGCCTTCCTTCTCAGGTTCCTCTGTGTACAGTCACCAGGCCTTCCTTCCGACCTACCTCTGGGTACTGTCACCAGGCCTTCCTTCGGAGGTAACTCTGGGTTCAGTCACCAGGCCTTCCCTCCAGGGTTACTCTGGGTACAGTCACCAGGCCTTCCTTCCAGGTACCTCTGGGTACAGTCCGTAGGACTTCCTTCTGAGGTAACTCTGAGTACAGTCAGGAGGCCTGTCTTCTCAGACACTTCTGGGTACAGTCAGTAGGCCTTCCTTCTGAGGTACATCTGGGAAATGTCACCAGGCCTTCCTTCCGAGGTATCTCTGGGTACAGTTACCAGGCCTTCATTCTCAGGCACCTCTGGGTACAGTCACCAGGCCTTCCTTCTGAGGTAGCTCTGGGTACTGTCACCAGGCCTTCCTTCTGAGTTACCTCTGCGTATAGTCACCAGGCCTTCCTTCTGAGGTACCTCTGGGTACAGTCACCAGACCTTCCTTCTGAGGTACCTCTGGGTACTGTCACCAGGTTTTCCTTCTGAGGTAACTCTGCGTACTGTCACCAGGCCTTCCTTCCGAGGTAATTCTGTGTTCAGTCAAGAGTCCTTCCTTCCGAGGAACCTCTGGGTACACTCACGAGGCCCTGTATCCGAGGTACGTCTGGGTACAGTCACCAGGCCTTCCTTCCGAGGTACCTCTGGGTATAGTCAGTAGGCCTTCCTTCTGAGGTACCTCTGGGTAATGTCTCCAGGGATTCTATCTCCAGTACTTCTGGGTACAGTCAACAGGCCTTCATTCTCAGGTACCTCTGGGTAGAGTCACCAGCCCTTCATTCTCAGGTACCTCAGAGTACGGTCTCCAGGCCTTCTTTCCGAGGAACCTCTGGGTACAGTCACCAGACCTTCCTTCTGAGGTACCTCTGGGTATAGTCACCAGGCCTTTCTTCTGAGGTAACTCTGGGTACAGTCAGCAGGCCTTCCTCCTCAAATACCTCTGGGCACAGTCACCAGGCCTTCCTTCTTAGGTACCTCTGGGTACAGTCACCAGGCCTTCCTTCTCAGTTACCTTTGGGTACACTTACCAGGTCTTCCTTCTGAGGTACCTCAGTGGACTGTCACCAGGCCTTCCTTCCAAGCTACCTCTGGGTATAGTCACCAGTCCTTCCTTCCGAGGTAACTCTGGGTACAGTCATCAGACCTTTTTTCCGAGGTAACTGTGGGTACAATCATCAGACCTTTCTTCCGAGATACCTCTGGGTAGAGTGACCAGGCCTTCCTTCCGAGATACCTCTGAGTACAGTCAGTAGGCCTTCCTTCTGAGGTACCTCTGGGTACAGTTACCAGGCCTTCCTTCTCAGGCACCTCTGGGTACAGTCACCAGGCCTTCCTTCTCAGGCACCTCTGGGTACAGTCACCAAGCCGTCCTTCCCAGTTACGACTGGGTACTGTCACCAGGCCTTCCTTCCGAGGTACCTCAGGGTACAGGCACCAGGTCTCGTATCCAAGGTACCTCTGGGTACAGTCACCAGGTCTTCCTTCCGAGCTACCTCTGGGTACAGTTACCAGGCCTTCATTCTCAGGCACCTCTGTTTACAGTCACCAGGCCTTCCTTCCGAGCTACCTCTGGGTACTGTCACCAGGCCTTCCTTCGCAGTTATCTCTGGGTACAGTCACCACGCCTTCCCTCCAGGGTTACTCTGGGTACAGTCACCAGGCCTTCCTTCCAGGTACCTCTGGGTACAGTCCGTAGGCCTTCCTTCTGAGGTAACTCTGAGTACAGTCAGGAGGCCTGCCTTCTCAGACACTTCTGGGTACTGTCACCAGGCCTTCCTTCTGAGGTAACTCTGGGTCCAGTCATCAGGCCTTCCTTCCTAGGTATGCATGGGCAGAGTCACCAGGCCTTCCTTCTGAGGTACCTCTGGGTATAGTCACCAGGCCTTCCTTCCGAGGTACGTCTGGGTACAGTCTCTAAGCCTTCCTTCCGAGGTTTGTCTTTGTACAGTTTCCAGGCCTTCCTTCTGAGGTACCTCTGGGTACAGTCACCACGCCTTCCTTCTTAGGTACCTCTGGGTATAGTTACCAGGCCTTCCTTCTCAGGTACGCCTGGGTCCTGTCACCAGGCCTTCCTTCCGAGGTACCTCTGGGTACTGTCACCAGGCCTTCCTTCCGAGGTACCTCTGGGTACAGGCACCAGCCATTGCTTCCGAAGTAACTCTGGGTACAGTCACCAGGCCTTGTATCCAAGGTAACTCTGGGTACAGTCAGCGGGACTTCCTTCCGAGGTACTTCTTGGTATAGTCAGTAGGCCTGCCTTCTGAGGTACCTCTGGGTAATGTCTCCTGGGCTTCCTTCTCCAGTACCTTTGGGTACAGTCACCAGACCTTCATTCTCAGCTACCTCGGGGTACAGTCACCAGGCCTTCGTTCTGAGGTACCTCTGAGTAGAGTCAGCAGGCGTGCCTTCTCAGATGACTCTGGGTACTATCACCAGGCCTCTCTTCCGAGGTAACTCTGGGTACAGATAATCAGACCTTTCTTCCGAGATACCTCTCGGTAGAGTGACCAGGCCTTCCTTCCGAGATAACTCTGGGTACAGGCAGTCGGTCTTCCTTCTGAGGTACATCTGGGTGATGTCACCAGGCCTTCCTTCCGAGGTACCTCTGGGTACAGTCACCAGGCCTTCCCTTCACGGTTACTCTGGCTACACTCACAAGGCCTTCCTTCCGAGGTACCCCAGGGTACAGACACCAAACGTTTCTTCCGAGGTAAGTCTGGGTACAGTCACCAGGATTTCCTTCCGAGATACCTCTGGGTTAGTCACCAGGCCTTCCTTCCGAGGTTCGTCTGGGTACAGTCACCAGGCCTTTATTCTGAGGTACCTCTGGGTACAGTCACCAGGCCTTCCTTCTGAGGTACCTCTGTTACAGTCACCAGGCCTTCCTTCTGAGATACCTGTGGTTACAGTCACCAGACCTTCCTTCTCAGGTTCCTTTGGCTGCAGTCACCAGGCCTTTTTTCCGAGTACCTCTGAGCACAGTCATCAGCCTTTTCTCCCGAAGTACCTCTGGGAATAGTCACCAGGCCTTCCTTCTGAGGTACCTCTGGGTACAGTCAGCAGGCCTTCCTTCTCAGATACCTCTGGGCACAGTCACGAGGGCTTCCTTCTTAGGTACCTCTGAGTACACTCACCAGCCTTCCTTCTGAGGTACCTTTTGGTACACTTACCAGGTCTTCCTTTTGAGGTACCTCTGTGGACTGTCACCAGGCCTTCCTGCTGAGGCACCTCTGGGTACACTCATTAGACACTCCTATTTAGGTACCTCTGGGTACAGTCACCAGGCCTTTATTCTGAGGTACCTCTGGGTACAGTCACCAGGCCTTCCTTCTGAGGTACCTCTGTTACAGTCACCAGGCCTTCCTTCTGAGATACCTGTGGTTACAGTCACCAGACCTTCCTTCTCAGGTTCCTTTGGCTGCAGTCACCAGGCCTTTTTTCCGAGTACCTCTGAGCACAGTCATCAGCCCTTTCTCCCGAAGTACCTCTGGGAATAGTCACCAGGCCTTCCTTCTGAGGTACCTCTGGGTACAGTCAGCAGGCCTTCCTTCTCAGATACCTCTGGGCACAGTCACGAGGGCTTCCTTCTTAGGTACCTCTGAGTACAGTCACCAGCCTTCCTTCTGAGGTACCTTTTGGTACACTTACCAGGTCTTCCTTTTGAGGTACATCTGTGGACTGTCACCAGGCCTTCCTGCTGAGGCACCTCTGGGTACACTCATTAGACACTCCTATTTAGGTACCTCTGGGTACAGTCACCAGGCCTTCCTTCCAAGGTATCTTTGGGTATATTCACCAGTCCTTCCTTCCGAGGTACTTCTGGGTACTGTCACCAGGCCTTCCTTCTGAGGTAAGTCTGGGTACAGTCAGTAGGCCTTCCTTCTGAGGTAGCTCTGGGTACAGTCACCAGGTCTTCCTTCCTAGTTACCTCTGCGTATAGACATCTGGCCTTCCTTCTGAGGTACCTCTGGGTACAGTCACCAGGGCTTCCTTCCGAGGTACCTCAGGGTACAGTCACCAGGGCTTCCTTCCGAGGTACCTCTGGGTACAGTCACCAGGCCTTCCTTCCGAGATACGTCAGTGTGCAGTCACCAGGCCGTCCTTCCCAGGTACCTCTGGGTACAGTCACCGGGCCTTCCTTCCAAAGAACCTCTGGGTACTGTCTCCAGGCCTTCCGTCTGAGGTAACTCTGGGTACAGTCACTGGACCTTTCTTCCGAGGTACCTCTGGGTACTGTCACCAGGTCTTCATTCCGAGGTAAATTTTTGTACTGTCACCTGGCCTTCCTTCCGAGGTACCTCTGGGTACAGTCACTAGGCCTTCCCTCTGAGGTACCTCTGAGTACAGTCAGCAGGCATGCCTTCTCAGATACCTCTGGGTACTGTCACCAGACCTTCCTTCTGCGGTAGCTCTGGGTACAGACACCAGGGCTTCCTTCGGAGGTACCTCTGGGTAAGGTCATCAGGGCTTCCTTCCGAGGTATGTATGGGTAGAGTCACCAGGGCTTCCTTCTAAGGTACGTCTGAGTACAGTCACCAGGCCTTCCTTCCGAGGAATCTCTGGGTACAGGCATCAGGCCTTCCCTCCGAAGAACGTCTGGGTACAGTCATCAGGCCTTCGTACCGAGTTACCTCAGGGTACAGTCACCAGGCCTTCCTTCCGAGGAACCTCTGGGTACTGTCACCAGGCCTTTCTTCTCAGGTACGTCTGGGTACAGTCACCAGGCCTTCCTTCCGAGGTACGTCTGGGTAGAGTTACCAGGCCTTCCTTCTCAGGTTCCTCTGTGTACAGTCACCAGGCCTTCCTTCCGACCTACCTCTGGGTACTGTCACCAGGCCTTCCTTCGGAGGTAACTCTGGGTTCAGTCACCAGGCCTTCCCTCCAGGGTTACTCTGGGTACAGTCACCAGGCCTTCCTTCCAGGTACCTCTGGGTACAGTCCGTAGGCCTTCCTTCTGAGGTAACTCTGAGTACAGTCAGGAGGCCTGCCTTCTCAGACACTTCTGGGTACAGTCAGTAGGCCTTCCTTCTGAGGTACATCTGGGAAATGTCACCAGGCCTTCCTTCCGAGGTATCTCTGGGTACAGTTACCAGGCCTTCATTCTCAGGCACCTCTGGGTACAGTCACCAGGCCTTTCTTCTGAGGTAGCTCTGGGTACTGTCACCAGGCCTTCCTTCTGAGTTACCTCTGCGTATAGTCACCAGGCCTTCCTTCTGAGGTACCTCTGGGTACAGTCACCAGACCTTCCTTCTGAGGTACCTCTGGGTACTGTCACCAGGTTTTCCTTCTGAGGTAACTCTGCGTACTGTCACCAGGCCTTCCTTCCGAGGTAATTCTGTGTTCAGTCAAGAGTCCTTCCTTCCGAGGAACCTCTGGGTACACTCACGAGGCCCTGTATCCGAGGTACGTCTGGGTACAGTCACCAGGCCTTCCTTCCGAGGTACCTCTGGGTATAGTCAGTAGGCCTTCCTTCTGAGGTACCTCTGGGTAATGTCTCCAGGGATTCTATCTCCAGTACTTCTGGGTACAGTCAACAGGCCTTCATTCTCAGGTACCTCTGGGTAGAGTCACCAGCCCTTCATTCTCAGGTACCTCAGAGTACGGTCTCCAGGCCTTCTTTCCGAGGAACCTCTGGGTACAGTCACCAGACCTTCCTTCTGAGGTACCTCTGGGTATCGTCACCAGGCCTTTCTTCTGAGGTAACTCTGGGTACAGTCAGCAGGCCTTCCTCCTCAAATACCTCTGGGCACAGTCACCAGGCCTTCCTTCTTAGGTACCTCTGGGTACAGTCACCAGGCCTTCCTTCTCAGTTACCTTTGGGTACACTTACCAGGTCTTCCTTCTGAGGTACCTCAGTGGACTGTCACCAGGCCTTCCTTCCAAGCTACCTCTGGGTATAGTCACCAGTCCTTCCTTCCGAGGTAACTCTGGGTACAGTCATCAGACCTTTTTTCCGAGGTAACTGTGGGTACAATCATCAGACCTTTCTTCCGAGATACCTCTGGGTAGAGTGACCAGGCCTTCCTCCCGAGGTACCTCTGAGTACAGTCAGTAGGCCTTCCTTCTGAGGTACCTCTGGGTACAGTTACCAGGCCTTCCTTCTCAGGCACCTCTGGGTACAGTCACCAGGCCTTCCCTCCAGGGTTACTCTGGGTACAGTCACCAGGCCTTCCTTCCAGGTACCTCTGGGTACAGTCCGTAGGCCTTCCTTCTGAGGTAAATCTGAGTACAGTCAGGAGGCCTGCCTTCTCAGACACTTCTGGGTACTGTCACCAGGCCTTCCTTTTGAGGTACCTCTGGGTCCAGTCATCAGGCCTTCCTTCCTAGGTATGCATGGGCAGAGTCACCAGGCCTTCCTTCTGAGGTACCTCTGGGTATAGTCACCAGGCCTTCCTTCCGAGGTATGTCTGGGTACAGTCTCTAAGCCTTCCTTCCTAGGTTTGTCTTTGTACAGTTTCCAGGCCTTCCTTCTGAGGTACCTCTGGGTACAGTCACCACGCCTTCCTTCTTAGGTACCTCTGGGTATAGTTACCAGGCCTTCCTTCTCAGGTACGCCTGGGTCCTGTCACCAGGCCTTCCTTCCGAGGTACCTCTGGGTACTGTCACCAGGCCTTCCTTCCGAGGTACCTCTGGGTACAGGCACCAGCCATTGCTTCTGAAGTAACTCTGGGTACAGTCACCAGGCCTTGTATCCAAGGTAACTCTGGGTACAGTCAGCGGGACTTCCTTCCGAGGTACTTCTTGGTATAGTCAGTAGGCCTGCCTTCTGAGGTACCTCTGGGTAATGTCTCCTGGGCTTCCTTCTCCAGTACCTTTGGGTACAGTCACCAGACCTTCATTCTCAGCTACCTCGGGGTACAGTCACCAGGCCTTCGTTCTGAGGTACCTCTGAGTAGAGTCAGCAGGCGTGCCTTCTCAGATGACTCTGGGTACTATCACCAGGCCTCTCTTCCGAGGTAACTCTGGGTACAGATAATCAGACCTTTCTTCCGAGATACCTCTCGGTAGAGTGACCAGGCCTTCCTTCCGAGATAACTCTGGGTACAGGCAGTCGGTCTTCCTTCTGAGGTACATCTGGGTGATGTCACCAGGCCTTCCTTCCGAGGTACCTCTGGGTACAGTCACCAGGCCTTCCCTTCACGGTTACTCTGGCTACACTCACAAGGCCTTCCTTCCGAGGTACCCCAGGGTACAGACACCAAACGTTTCTTCCGAGGTAAGTCTGGGTACAGTCACCAGGATTTCCTTCCGAGATACCTCTGGGTTAGTCACCAGGCCTTCCTTCCGAGGTTCGTCTGGGTACAGTCACCAGGCCTTTATTCTGAGGTACCTCTGGGTACAGTCACCAGGCCTTCCTTCTGAGGTACCTCTGTTACAGTCACCAGGCCTTCCTTCTGAGATACCTGTGGTTACAGTCACCAGACCTTCCTTCTCAGGTTCCTTTGGCTGCAGTCACCAGGCCTTTTTTCCGAGTACCTCTGAGCACAGTCATCAGCCTTTTCTCCCGAAGTACCTCTGGGAATAGTCACCAGGCCTTCCTTCTGAGGTACCTCTGGGTACAGTCAGCAGGCCTTCCTTCTCAGATACCTCTGGGCACAGTCACGAGGGCTTCCTTCTTAGGTACCTCTGAGTACACTCACCAGCCTTCCTTCTGAGGTACCTTTTGGTACACTTACCAGGTCTTCCTTTTGAGGTACCTCTGTGGACTGTCACCAGGCCTTCCTGCTGAGGCACCTCTGGGTACACTCATTAGACACTCCTATTTAGGTACCTCTGGGTACAGTCACCAGGCCTTCCTTCCAAGGTATCTTTGGGTATATTCACCAGTCCTTCCTTCCGAGGTACCTCTGGGTACTGTCACCAGGCCTTCCTTCTGAGGTAAGTCTGGGTACAGTCAATAGGCCTTCCTTCTGAGGTACATCTGGGAAATGTCACCAGGCCTTCCTTCCGAGGTATCTCTGGGTACAGTTACCAGGCCTTCATTCTCAGGCACCTCTGGGTACAGTCAATAGGCCTTCCTTCTGAGGTAGCTCTGGGTACAGTCACCAGGTCTTCCTTCCTAGTTACCTCTGCGTATAGACATCTGGCCTTCCTTCTGAGGTACCTCTGGGTACAGTCACCAGGGCTTCCTTCCGAGGTACCTCTGGGTACAGTCACCAGGGCTTCCTTCCGAGGTACCTCTGGGTACAGTCACCAGGCCTTCCTTCCGAGATACGTCAGTGTGCAGTCACCAGGCCGTCCTTCCCAGGTACCTCTGGGTACAGTCACCGGGCCTTCCTTCCAAAGAACCTCTGGGTACTGTCTCCAGGCCTTCCGTCTGAGGTAACTCTGGGTACAGTCACTGGACCTTTCTTCCGAGGTACCTCTGGGTACTGTCACCAGGCCTTCATTCCGAGGTAAATTTTTGTACTGTCACCTGGCCTTCCTTCCGAGGTACCTCTGGGTACAGTCACTAGGCCTTCCCTCTGAGGTACCTCTGAGTACAGTCAGCAGGCCTGCCTTCTCAGATACCTCTGGGTACTGTCACCAGACCTTCCTTCTGCGGTAGCTCTGGGTACAGACACCAGGGCTTCCTTCGGAGGTACCTCTGGGTAAGGTCATCAGGGCTTCCTTCCGAGGTATGTATGGGTAGAGTCACCAGGGCTTCCTTCTAAGGTACGTCTGAGTACAGTCACCAGGCCTTCCTTCCGAGGTATCTCTGGGTACAGGCATCAGGCCTTCCCTCCGAAGAACGTCTGGGTACAGTCATCAGGCCTTCGTACCGAGTTACCTCAGGGTACAGTCACCAGGCCTTCCTTCCGAGGAACCTCTGGGTACTGTCACCAGGCCTTTCTTCTCAGGTACGTCTGGGTACAGTCACCAGGCCTTCCTTCCAAGGTACGTCTGGGTACAGTTACCAGGCCTTCCTTCTCAGGTTCCTCTGTGTACAGTCACCAGGCCTTCCTTCCGACCTACCTCTGGGTACTGTCACCAGGCCTTCCTTCGGAGGTAACTCTGGGTTCAGTCACCAGGCCTTCCCTCCAGGGTTACTCTGGGTACAGTCACCAGGCCTTCCTTCCAGGTACCTCTGGGTACAGTCCGTAGGCCTTCCTTCTGAGGTAACTCTGAGTACAGTCAGGAGGCCTGCCTTCTCAGACACTTCTGGGTACAGTCAGTAGGCCTTCCTTCTGAGGTACATCTGGGAAATGTCACCAGGCCTTCCTTCCGAGGTATCTCTGGGTACAGTTACCAGGCCTTCATTCTCAGGCACCTCTGGGTACAGTCACCAGGCCTTCCTTCTGAGGTAGCTCTGGGTACTGTCACCAGGCCTTCCTTCTGAGTTACCTCTGCGTATAGTCACCAGGCCTTCCTTCTGAGGTACCTCTGGGTACAGTCACCAGACCTTCCTTCTGAGGTACCTCTGGGTACTGTCACCAGGTTTTCCTTCTGAGGTAACTCTGCGTACTGTCACCAGGCCTTCCTTCCGAGGTAATTCTGTGTTCAGTCAGGAGTCCTTCCTTCCGAGGAACCTCTGGGTACACTCACGAGGCCCTGTATCCGAGGTACGTCTGGGTACAGTCACCAGGCCTTCCTTCCGAGGTACCTCTGGGTATAGTCAGTAGGCCTTCCTTCTGAGGTACCTCTGGGTAATGTCTCCAGGGATTCTATCTCCAGTACTTCTGGGTACAGTCAACAGGCCTTCATTCTCAGGTACCTCTGGGTAGAGTCACCAGCCCTTCATTCTCAGGTACCTCAGAGTACGGTCTCCAGGCCTTCTTTCCGAGGAACCTCTGGGTACAGTCACCAGACCTTCCTTCTGAGGTACCTCTGGGTGTAGTCACCAGGCCTTTCTTCTGAGGTAACTCTGGGTACAGTCAGCAGGCCTTCCTCCTCAAATACCTCTGGGCACAGTCACCAGGCCTTCCTTCTTAGGTACCTCTGGGTACAGTCACCAGGCCTTTCTTCTCAGTTACCTTTGGGTACACTTACCAGGTCTTCCTTCTGAGGTACCTCAGTGGACTGTCACCAGGCCTTCCTTCCAAGCTACCTCTGGGTATAGTCACCAGTCCTTCCTTCCGAGGTAACTCTGGGTACAGTCATCAGACCTTTTTTCCGAGGTAACTGTGGGTACAATCATCAGACCTTTCTTCCGAGATACCTCTGGGTAGAGTGACCAGGCCTTCCTTCCGAGATACCTCTGAGTACAGTCAGTAGGCCTTCCTTCTGAGGTACCTCTGGGTACAGTTACCAGGCCTTCCTTCTCAGGCACCTCTGGGTACAGTCACCAGGCCTTCCTTCTCAGGCACCTCTGGGTACAGTCACCAAGCCGTCCTTCCCAGTTACGACTGGGTACTGTCACCAGGCCTTCCTTCCGAGGTACCTCAGGGTACAGGCACCAGGTCTCGTATCCAAGGTACCTCTGGGTACAGTCACCAGGTCTTCCTTCCGAGCTACCTCTGGGTACAGTTACCAGGCCTTCATTCTCAGGCACCTCTGTTTACAGTCACCAGGCCTTCCTTCCGAGCTACCTCTGGGTACTGTCACCAGGCCTTCCTTCGCAGTTATCTCTGGGTACAGTCACCACGCCTTCCCTCCAGGGTTACTCTGGGTACAGTCACCAGGCCTTCCTTCCAGGTACCTCTGGGTACAGTCCGTAGGCCTTCCTTCTGAGGTAACTCTGAGTACAGTCAGGAGGCCTGCCTTCTCAGACACTTCTGGGTACTGTCACCAGGCCTTCCTTCTGAGGTAACTCTGGGTCCAGTCATCAGGCCTTCCTTCCTAGGTATGCATGGGCAGAGTCACCAGGCCTTCCTTCTGAGGTACCTCTGGGTATAGTCACCAGGCCTTCCTTCCGAGGTACGTCTGGGTACAGTCTCTAAGCCTTCCTTCCGAGGTTTGTCTTTGTACAGTTTCCAGGCCTTCCTTCTGAGGTACCTCTGGGTACAGTCACCACGCCTTCCTTCTTAGGTACCTCTGGGTATAGTTACCAGGCCTTCCTTCTCAGGTACGCCTGGGTCCTGTCACCAGGCCTTCCTTCCGAGGTACCTCTGGGTACTGTCACCAGGCCTTCCTTCCGAGGTACCTCTGGGTACAGGCACCAGCCATTGCTTCCGAAGTAACTCTGGGTACAGTCACCAGGCCTTGTATCCAAGGTAACTCTGGGTACAGTCAGCGGGACTTCCTTCCGAGGTACTTCTTGGTATAGTCAGTAGGCCTGCCTTCTGAGGTACCTCTGGGTAATGTCTCCTGGGCTTCCTTCTCCAGTACCTTTGGGTACAGTCACCAGACCTTCATTCTCAGCTACCTCGGGGTACAGTCACCAGGCCTTCGTTCTGAGGTACCTCTGAGTAGAGTCAGCAGGCGTGCCTTCTCAGATGACTCTGGGTACTATCACCAGGCCTCTCTTCCGAGGTAACTCTGGGTACAGATAATCAGACCTTTCTTCCGAGATACCTCTCGGTAGAGTGACCAGGCCTTCCTTCCGAGATAACTCTGGGTACAGGCAGTCGGTCTTCCTTCTGAGGTACATCTGGGTGATGTCACCAGGCCTTCCTTCCGAGGTACCTCTGGGTACAGTCACCAGGCCTTCCCTTCACGGTTACTCTGGCTACACTCACAAGGCCTTCCTTACGAGGTACCCCAGGGTACAGACACCGAACGTTTCTTCCGAGGTAAGTCTGGGTACAGTCACCAGGATTTCCTTCCGAGGTACCTCTGGGTTAGTCACCAGGCCTTCCTTCCGAGGTTCGTCTGGGTACAGTCACCAGGCCTTTATTCTGAGGTACCTCTGGGTACAGTCACCAGGCCTTCCTTCTGAGGTACCTCTGTTACAGTCACCAGGCCTTCCTTCTGAGATACCTGTGGTTACAGTCACCAGACCTTCCTTCTCAGGTTCCTTTGGCTGCAGTCACCAGGCCTTTTTTCCGAGTACCTCTGAGCACAGTCATCAGCCCTTTCTCCCGAAGTACCTCTGGGAATAGTCACCAGGCCTTCCTTCTGAGGTACCTCTGGGTACAGTCAGCAGGCCTTCCTTCTCAGATACCTCTGGGCACAGTCACGAGGGCTTCCTTCTTAGGTACCTCTGAGTACAGTCACCAGCCTTCCTTCTGAGGTACCTTTTGGTACACTTACCAGGTCTTCCTTTTGAGGTACATCTGTGGACTGTCACCAGGCCTTCCTGCTGAGGCACCTCTGGGTACACTCATTAGACACTCCTATTTAGGTACCTCTGGGTACAGTCACCAGGCCTTCCTTCCAAGGTATCTTTGGGTATATTCACCAGTCCTTCCTTCCGAGGTACTTCTGGGTACTGTCACCAGGCCTTCCTTCTGAGGTAAGTCTGGGTACAGTCAGTAGGCCTTCCTTCTGAGGTACATCTGGGAAATGTCACCAGGCCTTCCTTCCGAGGTATCTCTGGGTACAGTTACCAGGCCTTCATTCTCAGGCACCTCTGGGTACAGTCAATAGGCCTTCCTTCTGAGGTAGCTCTGGGTACAGTCACCAGGTCTTCCTTCCTAGTTACCTCTGCGTATAGACATCTGGCCTTCCTTCTGAGGTACCTCTGGGTACAGTCACCAGGGCTTCCTTCCGAGGTACCTCTGGGTACAGTCACCAGGGCTTCCTTCCGAGGTACCTCTGGGTACAGTCACCAGGCCTTCCTTCCGAGATACGTCAGTGTGCAGTCACCAGGCCGTCCTTCCCAGGTACCTCTGGGTACAGTCACCGGGCCTTCCTTCCAAAGAACCTCTGGGTACTGTCTCCAGGCCTTCCGTCTGAGGTAACTCTGGGTACAGTCACTGGACCTTTCTTCCGAGGTACCTCTGGGTACTGTCACCAGGTCTTCATTCCGAGGTAAATTTTTGTACTGTCACCTGGCCTTCCTTCCGAGGTACCTCTGGGTACAGTCACTAGGCCTTCCCTCTGAGGTACCTCTGAGTACAGTCAGCAGGCCTGCCTTCTCAGATACCTCTGGGTACTGTCACCAGACCTTCCTTCTGCGGTAGCTCTGGGTACAGACACCAGGGCTTCCTTCGGAGGTACCTCTGGGTAAGGTCATCAGGGCTTCCTTCCGAGGTATGTATGGGTAGAGTCACCAGGGCTTCCTTCTAAGGTACGTCTGAGTACAGTCACCAGGCCTTCCTTCCGAGGTATCTCTGGGTACAGGCATCAGGCCTTCCCTCCGAAGAACGTCTGGGTACAGTCATCAGGCCTTCGTACCGAGTTACCTCAGGGTACAGTCACCAGGCCTTCCTTCCGAGGAACCTCTGGGTACTGTCACCAGGCCTTTCTTCTCAGGTACGTCTGGGTACAGTCACCAGGCCTTCCTTCCGAGGTACGTCTGGGTACAGTTACCAGGCCTTCCTTCTCAGGTTCCTCTGTGTACAGTCACCAGGCCTTCCTTCCGACCTACCTCTGGGTACTGTCACCAGGCCTTCCTTCGGAGGTAACTCTGGGTTCAGTCACCAGGCCTTCCCTCCAGGGTTACTCTGGGTACAGTCACCAGGCCTTCCTTCCAGGTACCTCTGGGTACAGTCCGTAGGCCTTCCTTCTGAGGTAACTCTGAGTACAGTCAGGAGGCCTGCCTTCTCAGACACTTCTGGGTACAGTCAGTAGGCCTTCCTTCTGAGGTACATCTGGGAAATGTCACCAGGCCTTCCTTCCGAGGTATCTCTGGGTACAGTTACCAGGCCTTCATTCTCAGGCACCTCTGGGTACAGTCACCAGGCCTTCCTTCTGAGGTAGCTCTGGGTACTGTCACCAGGCCTTCCTTCTGAGTTACCTCTGCGTATAGTCACCAGGCCTTCCTTCTGAGGTACCTCTGGGTACAGTCACCAGACCTTCCTTCTGAGGTACCTCTGGGTACTGTCACCAGGTTTTCCTTCTGAGGTAACTCTGCGTACTGTCACCAGGCCTTCCTTCCGAGGTAATTCTGTGTTCAGTCAAGAGTCCTTCCTTCCGAGGAACCTCTGGGTACACTCACGAGGCCCTGTATCCGAGGTACGTCTGGGTACAGTCACCAGGCCGTCCTTCCGAGGTACCTCTGGGTATAGTCAGTAGGCCTTCCTTCTGAGGTACCTCTGGGTAATGTCTCCAGGGATTCTATCTCCAGTACTTCTGGGTACAGTCAACAGGCCTTCATTCTCAGGTACCTCTGGGTAGAGTCACCAGCCCTTCATTCTCAGGTACCTCAGAGTACGGTCTCCAGGCCTTCTTTCCGAGGAACCTCTGGGTACAGTCACCAGACCTTCCTTCTGAGGTACCTCTGGGTATCGTCACCAGGCCTTTCTTCTGAGGTAACTCTGGGTACAGTCAGCAGGCCTTCCTCCTCAAATACCTCTGGGCACAGTCACCAGGCCTTCCTTCTTAGGTACCTCTGGGTACAGTCACCAGGCCTTCCTTCTCAGTTACCTTTGGGTACACTTACCAGGTCTTCCTTCTGAGGTACCTCAGTGGACTGTCACCAGGCCTTCCTTCCAAGCTACCTCTGGGTATAGTCACCAGTCCTTCCTTCCGAGGTAACTCTGGGTACAGTCATCAGACCTTTTTTCCGAGGTAACTGTGGGTACAATCATCAGACCTTTCTTCCGAGATACCTCTGGGTAGAGTGACCAGGCCTTCCTCCCGAGGTACCTCTGAGTACAGTCAGTAGGCCTTCCTTCTGAGGTACCTCTGGGTACAGTTACCAGGCCTTCCTTCTCAGGCACCTCTGGGTACAGTCACCAGGCCTTCCCTCCAGGGTTACTCTGGGTACAGTCACCAGGCCTTCCTTCCAGGTACCTCTGGGTACAGTCCGTAGGCCTTCCTTCTGAGGTAAATCTGAGTACAGTCAGGAGGCCTGCCTTCTCAGACACTTCTGGGTACTGTCACCAGGCCTTCCTTTTGAGGTACCTCTGGGTCCAGTCATCAGGCCTTCCTTCCTAGGTATGCATGGGCAGAGTCACCAGGCCTTCCTTCTGAGGTACCTCTGGGTATAGTCACCAGGCCTTCCTTCCGAGGTACGTCTGGTTACAGTCTCAAAGCCTTCCTTCCGAGGTTTGTCTTTGTACAGTTTCCAGGCCTTCCTTCTGAGGTACCTCTGGGTACAGTCACCACGCCTTCCTTCTTAGGTACCTCTGGGTATAGTTACCAGGCCTTCCTTCTCAGGTACGCCTGGGTACTTTCACCAGGCCTTCCTTCCGAGGTACCTCTGGATACTGTCACCAGGCCTTCCTTCTGAGGTAGCTCTGGGTACAGTCACCAAGCCTTCCTTCCCAGTTACGCCTGGGTACTGTCACCAGGCCTTCCTTCCGAGGTACCTCTGGGTACTGTCACCAGGCATTCCTTCCGAGGTACCTCTGGGTACAGGCACCAGCCATTGCTTCCGAAGTAACTCTGGGTACAGTCACTAGGCCTTGTATCCAAGGTAACTCTGGGTAGAGTCAGCGGGACTTCCTTCCGAGGTACTTCTTGGTATAGTCAGTAGGCCTTCCTTCTGAGGTACCTCTGGGTATAGTCACCAGGCCTTCCTTCCGAGGTACGTCTGGGTACAGTCTCTAAGCCTTCCTTCCGAGGTTTGTCTTTGTACAGTTTCCAGGCCTTCCTTCTGAGGTACCTCTGGGTACAGTCACCACGCCTTCCTTCTTAGGTACCTCTGGGTACAGTCACCAGGCCTTCCTTCTCAGGTACGCCTGGGTACTGTCACCAGGCCTTCCTTCCGAGGTACCTCTGGGTACTGTCACCAGGCCTTCCTTCCGAGGTACCTCTGGGTACAGGCACCAGCCATTGCTTCCGAAGTAACTCTGGGTACAGTCACCAGGCCTTGTATCCAAGGTAACTCTGGGTACAGTCAGCGGGACTTCCTTCCGAGGTACTTCTTGGTATAGTCAGTAGGCCTGCCTTCTGAGGTACCTCTGGGTAATGTCTCCTGGGCTTCCTTCTCCAGTACCTTTGGGTACAGTCACCAGACCTTCATTCTCAGCTACCTCGGGGTACAGTCACCAGGCCTTCGTTCTGAGGTACCTCTGAGTAGAGTCAGCAGGCGTGCCTTCTCAGATGACTCTGGGTACTATCACCAGGCCTCTCTTCCGAGGTAACTCTGGGTACAGATAATCAGACCTTTCTTCCGAGATACCTCTCGGTAGAGTGACCAGGCCTTCCTTCCGAGGTACCTCTGGGTACAGTCACCAGGCCTTCCCTTCACGGTTACTCTGGCTACACTCACAAGGCCTTCCTTCCGAGGTACCCCAGGGTACAGACACCAAACGTTTCTTCCATGGTAACTCTGGGTACAGTCACCAGACCTGCCTTCCGAAGTACCTCTGTTTACTGTCACCTGTCCTTCCTTCCGAGGTAAGTCTGGGTACAGTCACCAGGATTTCCTTCCGAGGTACCTCTGGGTTAGTCACCAGGCCTTCCTTCCGAGGTACGTCTGGGTACAGTCACCAGGCCTTTATTCTGAGGTACCTCTGGGTACAGTCACCAGGCCTTCCTTCTGAGATACCTGTGGTTAAAGTCACCAGACCTTCCTTCTCAGGTTTCTTTGGCTGCAGTCACCAGGCCTTTTTTCCGAGTATCTCTGAGCACAGTCATCAGCCCTTTCTCCCGAGGTACCTCTGGGAATAGTCACCAGGCCTTCCTTCTGAGGTACCTCTGGGTACAGTCAGCAGGCCTTCCTTCTCAGATACCTCTGGGCACAGTCACGAGTGCTTCCTTCTTAGGTACCTCTGAGTACAGTCACCAGCCTTCCTTCTGAGGTAGCTTTTGGTACACTTACCAGGTCTTACTTTTGAGGTACATCTGTGGACTGTCACCAGGCCTTCCTGCTGAGGCACCTCTGGGTACACTCATTAGACACTCCTATTTAGGTACCTCTGGGTACAGTCACCAGGCCTTCCTTCCAAGGTATCTTTGGGTATATTCACCAGTCCTTCCTTCCGAGGTACCTCTGTGTACTGTCACCAGGCCTCCCTTCTGAGGTAAGTCTGGGTACAGTCAGTAGGCCTTCCTTCTGAGGTACATCTGGGAAATGTCACCAGGCCTTCCTTCTGAGGTATCTCTGGGTACAGTTACCAGGCCTTCATTCTCAGGCACCTCTGGGTACAGTCAATAGGCCTTCCTTCTGAGGTAGCTCTGGGTACAGTCACCAGGCCTTCCTTCCGAGGTACCTCTGGATACAGGCACCAGCCATTGCTTCCGAAGTAACTCTGGGTACAGTCACCAGGCCTTGTATCCAAGGTAACTCTGGGTACAGTCAGCGGGACTTCCTTCCGAGGTACTTCTTGGTATAGTCAGTAGGCCTGCCTTCTGAGGTACCTCTGGGTAATGTCTCCTGGGCTTCCTTCTCCAGTACCTTTGGGTACAGTCACCAGACCTTCATTCTCAGCTACCTCGGGGTACAGTCACCAGGCCTTCGTTCTGAGGTACCTCTGAGTAGAGTCAGCAGGCGTGCCTTCTCAGATGACTCTGGGTACTATCACCAGGCCTCTCTTCCGAGGTAACTCTGGGTACAGATAATCAGACCTTTCTTCCGAGATACCTCTCGGTAGAGTGACCAGGCCTTCCTTCCGAGATAACTCTGGGTACAGGCAGTCGGTCTTCCTTCTGAGGTACTTCTGGGTGATGTCACCAGGCCTTCCTTCCGAGGTACCTCTGGGTACAGTCACCAGGCCTTCCCTTCACGGTTACTCTGGCTACACTCACAAGGCCTTCCTTACGAGGTACCCCAGGGTACAGACACCGAACGTTTCTTCCGAGGTAAGTCTGGGTACAGTCACCAGGATTTCCTTCCGAGGTACCTCTGGGTTAGTCACCAGGCCTTCCTTCCGAGGTTCGTCTGGGTACAGTCACCAGGCCTTTATTCTGAGGTACCTCTGGGTACAGTCACCAGGCCTTCCTTCTGAGGTACCTCTGTTACAGTCACCAGGCCTTCCTTCTGAGATACCTGTGGTTACAGTCACCAGACCTTCCTTCTCAGGTTCCTTTGGCTGCAGTCACCAGGCCTTTTTTCCGAGTACCTCTGAGCACAGTCATCAGCCCTTTCTCCCGAAGTACCTCTGGGAATAGTCACCAGGCCTTCCTTCTGAGGTACCTCTGGGTACAGTCAGCAGGCCTTCCTTCTCAGATACCTCTGGGCACAGTCACGAGGGCTTCCTTCTTAGGTACCTCTGAGTACAGTCACCAGCCTTCCTTCTGAGGTAGCTTTTGGTACACTTACCAGGTCTTCCTTTTGAGGTACATCTGTGGACTGTCACCAGGCCTTCCTGCTGAGGCACCTCTGGGTACACTCATTAGACACTCCTATTTAGGTACCTCTGGGTACAGTCACCAGGCCTTCCTTCCAAGGTATCTTTGGGTATATTCACCAGTCCTTCCTTCCGAGGTACTTCTGGGTACTGTCACCAGGCCTTCCTTCTGAGGTAAGTCTGGGTACAGTCAGTAGGCCTTCCTTCTGAGGTACATCTGGGAAATGTCACCAGGCCTTCCTTCCGAGGTATCTCTGGGTACAGTTACCAGGCCTTCATTCTCAGGCACCTCTGGGTACAGTCAATAGGCCTTCCTTCTGAGGTAGCTCTGGGTACAGTCACCAGGTCTTCCTTCATAGTTACCTCTGCGTATAGACATCTGGCCTTCCTTCTGAGGTACCTCTGGGTACAGTCACCAGGGCTTCCTTCCGAGGTACCTCTGGGTACAGTCACCAGGGCTTCCTTCCGAGGTACCTCTGGGTACAGTCACCAGGCCTTCCTTCCGAGATACGTCAGTGTGCAGTCACCAGGCCGTCCTTCCCAGGTACCTCTGGGTACAGTCACCGGGCCTTCCTTCCAAAGAACCTCTGGGTACTGTCTCCAGGCCTTCCGTCTGAGGTAACTCTGGGTACAGTCACTGGACCTTTCTTCCGAGGTACCTCTGGGTACTGTCACCAGGTCTTCATTCCGAGGTAAATTTTTGTACTGTCACCTGGCCTTCCTTCCGAGGTACCTCTGGGTACAGTCACTAGGCCTTCCCTCTGAGGTACCTCTGAGTACAGTCAGCAGGCCTGCCTTCTCAGATACCTCTGGGTACTGTCACCAGACCTTCCTTCTGCGGTAGCTCTGGGTACAGACACCAGGGCTTCCTTCGGAGGTACCTCTGGGTAAGGTCATCAGGGCTTCCTTCCGAGGTATGTATGGGTAGAGTCACCAGGGCTTCCTTCTAAGGTACGTCTGAGTACAGTCACCAGGCCTTCCTTCCGAGGTATCTCTGGGTACAGGCATCAGGCCTTCCCTCCGAAGAACGTCTGGGTACAGTCATCAGGCCTTCGTACCGAGTTACCTCAGGGTACAGTCACCAGGCCTTCCTTCCGAGGAACCTCTGGGTACTGTCACCAGGCCTTTCTTCTCAGGTACGTCTGGGTACAGTCACCAGGCCTTCCTTCCGAGGTACGTCTGGGTACAGTTACCAGGCCTTCCTTCTCAGGTTCCTCTGTGTACAGTCACCAGGCCTTCCTTCCGACCTACCTCTGGGTACTGTCACCAGGCCTTCCTTCGGAGGTAACTCTGGGTTCAGTCACCAGGCCTTCCCTCCAGGGTTACTCTGGGTACAGTCACCAGGCCTTCCTTCCAGGTACCTCTGGGTACAGTCCGTAGGCCTTCCTTCTGAGGTAACTCTGAGTACAGTCAGGAGGCCTGCCTTCTCAGACACTTCTGGGTACAGTCAGTAGGCCTTCCTTCTGAGGTACATCTGGGAAATGTCACCAGGCCTTCCTTCCGAGGTATCTCTGGGTACAGTTACCAGGCCTTCATTCTCAGGCACCTCTGGGTACAGTCACCAGGCCTTCCTTCTGAGGTAGCTCTGGGTACTGTCACCAGGCCTTCCTTCTGATTTACCTCTGCGTATAGTCACCAGGCCTTCCTTCTGAGGTACCTCTGGGTACAGTCACCAGACCTTCCTTCTGAGGTACCTCTGGGTACTGTCACCAGGTTTTCCTTCTGAGGTAACTCTGCGTACTGTCACCAGGCCTTCCTTCCGAGGTAATTCTGTGTTCAGTCAAGAGTCCTTCCTTCCGAGGAACCTCTGGGTACACTCACGAGGCCCTGTATCCGAGGTACGTCTGGGTACAGTCACCAGGCCGTCCTTCCGAGGTACCTCTGGGTATAGTCAGTAGGCCTTCCTTCTGAGGTACCTCTGGGTAATGTCTCCAGGGATTCTATCTCCAGTACTTCTGGGTACAGTCAACAGGCCTTCATTCTCAGGTACCTCTGGGTAGAGTCACCAGCCCTTCATTCTCAGGTACCTCAGAGTACGGTCTCCAGGCCTTCTTTCCGAGGAACCTCTGGGTACAGTCACCAGACCTTCCTTCTGAGGTACCTCTGGGTATCGTCACCAGGCCTTTCTTCTGAGGTAACTCTGGGTACAGTCAGCAGGCCTTCCTCCTCAAATACGTCTGGGCACAGTCACCAGGCCTTCCTTCTTAGGTACCTCTGGGTACAGTCACCAGGCCTTCCTTCTCAGTTACCTTTGGGTACACTTACCAGGTCTTCCTTCTGAGGTACCTCAGTGGACTGTCACCAGGCCTTCCTTCCAAGCTACCTCTGGGTATAGTCACCAGTCCTTCCTGCCGAGGTAACTCTGGGTACAGTCATCAGACCTTTTTTCCGAGGTAACTGTGGGTACAATCATCAGACCTTTCTTCCGAGATACCTCTGGGTAGAGTGACCAGGCCTTCCTCCCGAGGTACCTCTGAGTACAGTCAGTAGGCCTTCCTTCTGAGGTACCTCTGGGTACAGTTACCAGGCCTTCCTTCTCAGGCACCTCTGGGTACAGTCACCAGGCCTTCCCTCCAGGGTTACTCTGGGTACAGTCACCAGGCCTTCCTTCCAGGTACCTCTGGGTACAGTCCGTAGGCCTTCCTTCTGAGGTAAATCTGAGTACAGTCAGGAGGCCTGCCTTCTCAGACACTTCTGGGTACTGTCACCAGGCCTTCCTTTTGAGGTACCTCTGGGTCCAGTCATCAGGCCTTCCTTCCTAGGTATGCATGGGCAGAGTCACCAGGCCTTCCTTCTGAGGTACCTCTGGGTATAGTCACCAGGCCTTCCTTCCGAGGTACGTCTGGTTACAGTCTCAAAGCCTTCCTTCCGAGGTTTGTCTTTGTACAGTTTCCAGGCCTTCCTTCTGAGGTACCTCTGGGTACAGTCACCACGCCTTCCTTCTTAGGTACCTCTGGGTATAGTTACCAGGCCTTCCTTCTCAGGTACGCCTGGGTACTTTCACCAGGCCTTCCTTCCGAGGTACCTCTGGATACTGTCACCAGGCCTTCCTTCTGAGGTAGCTCTGGGTACAGTCACCAAGCCTTCCTTCCCAGTTACGCCTGGGTACTGTCACCAGGCCTTCCTTCCGAGGTACCTCTGGGTACTGTCACCAGGCATTCCTTCCGAGGTACCTCTGGGTACAGGCACCAGCCATTGCTTCCGAAGTAACTCTGGGTACAGTCACTAGGCCTTGTATCCAAGGTAACTCTGGGTACAGTCAGCGGGACTTCCTTCCGAGGTACTTCTTGGTATAGTCAGTAGGCCTTCCTTCTGAGGTACCTCTGGGTATAGTCACCAGGCCTTCCTTCCGAGGTACGTCTGGGTACAGTCTCTAAGCCTTCCTTCCGAGGTTTGTCTTTGTACAGTTTCCAGGCCTTCCTTCTGAGGTACCTCTGGGTACAGTCACCACGCCTTCCTTCTTAGGTACCTCTGGGTACAGTCACCAGGCCTTCCTTCTCAGGTACGCCTGGGTACTGTCACCAGGCCTTCCTTCCGAGGTACCTCTGGGTACTGTCACCAGGCCTTCCTTCCGAGGTACCTCTGGGTACAGGCACCAGCCATTGCTTCCGAAGTAACTCTGGGTACAGTCACCAGGCCTTGTATCCAAGGTAACTCTGGGTACAGTCAGCGGGACTTCCTTCCGAGGTACTTCTTGGTATAGTCAGTAGGCCTGCCTTCTGAGGTACCTCTGGGTAATGTCTCCTGGGCTTCCTTCTCCAGTACCTTTGGGTACAGTCACCAGACCTTCATTCTCAGCTACCTCGGGGTACAGTCACCAGGCCTTCGTTCTGAGGTACCTCTGAGTAGAGTCAGCAGGCGTGCCTTCTCAGATGACTCTGGGTACTATCACCAGGCCTCTCTTCCGAGGTAACTCTGGGTACAGATAATCAGACCTTTCTTCCGAGATACCTCTCGGTAGAGTGACCAGGCCTTCCTTCCGAGGTACCTCTGGGTACAGTCACCAGGCCTTCCCTTCACGGTTACTCTGGCTACACTCACAAGGCCTTCCTTCCGAGGTACCCCAGGGTACAGACACCAAACGTTTCTTCCATGGTAACTCTGGGTACAGTCACCAGACCTGCCTTCCGAAGTACCTCTGTTTACTGTCACCTGTCCTTCCTTCCGAGGTAAGTCTGGGTACAGTCACCAGGATTTCCTTCCGAGGTACCTCTGGGTTAGTCACCAGGCCTTCCTTCCGAGGTACGTCTGGGTACAGTCACCAGGCCTTTATTCTGAGGTACCTCTGGGTACAGTCACCAGGCCTTCCTTCTGAGATACCTGTGGTTAAAGTCACCAGACCTTCCTTCTCAGGTTTCTTTGGCTGCAGTCACCAGGCCTTTTTTCCGAGTATCTCTGAGCACAGTCATCAGCCCTTTCTCCCGAGGTACCTCTGGGAATAGTCACCAGGCCTTCCTTCTGAGGTACCTCTGGGTACAGTCACCAGGCCTTCCTTCTCAGGCACCTCTGGGTACAGTCACCAAGCCGTCCTTCCCAGTTACGACTGGGTACTGTCACCAGGCCTTCTTTCCGAGGTACCTCAGGGTGCAGGCACCAGGCCTCGTATCCAAGGTACCTCTGGGTACAGTCACCAGGCCTTCCTTCCGAGGTACCTCTGGGTACAGTTACCAGGCCTTCATTCTCAGGCACCTCTGTTTACAGTCACCAGGCCTTCCTTCCGAGCTACCTCTGGGTACTGTCACCAGGCCTTCCTTCGCAGTTATCTCTGGGTACAGTCACCAGGCCTTCCCTCCAGGGTTACTCTGGGTACAGTCACCAGGCCTTCCTTACAGGTACCTCTGGGTACAGTCCGTAGGCCTTCCTTCTGAGATAACTCTGAGTACAGTCAGGAGGCCTGCCTTCTCAGACCCTTCTGGGTACTGTCACCAGGCCTTCCTTCTGAGGTACCTCTGGGTATAGTCACCAGGCCTTCCTTCCGAGGTACGTCTGGGTACAGTCTCTAAGCCTTCCTTCCGAGGTTTGTCTTTGTACAGTTTCCAGGCCTTCCTTCTGAGGTACCTCTGGGTACAGTCACCACGCCTTCCTTCTTAGGTACCTCTGGGTATAGTTACCAGGCCTTCCTTCTCAGGTACGCCTGGGTACTGTCACCAGGCCTTCCTTCCGAGGTACCTCTGGGTACTGTCACCAGGCCTTCCTTCCGAGGTACCTCTGTGTCCAGTCATCAGGCCTTCCTTCCTAGGTATGCATGGGCAGAGTCACCAGGCCTTCCTTCTGAGGTACCTCTGGGTATAGTCACCAGGCATTCCTTCCGAGGTACGTCTGGGTACAGTCTCTAAGCCTTCCTTCCGAGGTTTGTCTTTGTACACTTTCCAGGCCTTCCTTCTGAGGTACCTCTGGGTACAGTCACCACGCCTTCCTTCTTAGGTACCTCTGGGTATAGTTACCAGGCCTTCCTTCTCAGGTACGCCTGGGTATTGTCACCAGGCCTTCCTTCCGAGGTACCTCTGGGTACTGTCACCAGGCCTTCCTTCCGAGGTACCTCTGGGTACAGGCACCAGCCATTGCTTCTGAAGTAACTCTGGGTACAGTCACCAGGCCTTGTATCCAAGGTAACTCTGGGTACAGTCAGCGGGACTTCCTTCCGAGGTACTTCTTGGTATAGTCAGTAGGCCTGCCTTCTGAGGTACCTCTGGGTAATGTCTCCTGGGCTTCCTTCTCCAGTACCTTTGGGTACAGTCACCAGACCTTCATTCTCAGCTACCTCGGGGTACAGTCACCAGGCCTTCGTTCTGAGGTACCTCTGAGTAGAGTCAGCAGGCGTGCCTTCTCAGATGACTCTGGGTACTATCACCAGGCCTCTCTTCCGAGGTAACTCTGGGTACAGATAATCAGACCTTTCTTCCGAGATACCTCTCGGTAGAGTGACCAGGCCTTCCTTCCGAGATAACTCTGGGTACAGGCAGTCGGTCTTCCTTCTGAGCTACATCTGGGTGATGTCACCAGGCCTTCCTTCCGAGGTACCTCTGGGTACAGTCACCAGGCCTTCCCTTCACGGTTACTCTGGCTACACTCACAAGGCCTTCCTTCCGAGGTACCCCAGGGTACAGACACCAAACGTTTCTTCCATGGTAACTCTGGGTACAGTCACCAGACCTGCCTTCCGAGGTACCTCTGTTTACTGTCACCTGTCCTTCCTTCCGAGGTAAGTCTGGGTACAGTCACCAGGATTTCCTTCCGAGGTACCTCTGGGTTAGTCACCAGGCCTTCCTTCCGAGGTACGTCTGGGTACAGTCACCAGGCCTTTATTCTGAGGTACCTCTGGGTACAGTCACCAGGCCTTCCTTCTGAGATACCTGTGGTTACAGTCACCAGACCTTCCTTCTCAGGTTCCTTTGGCTGCAGTCACCAGGCCTTTTTTCCGAGTATCTCTGAGCACAGTCATCAGCCCTTTCTCCCGAGGTACCTCTGGGAATAGTCACCAGGCCTTCCTTCTGAGGTACCTCTGGGTACAGTCAGCAGGCCTTCCTTCTCAGATACCTCTGGGCACAGTCACGAGGGCTTCCTTCTTAGGTACCTCTGAGTACAGTCACCAGCCTTCCTTCTGAGGTAGCTTTTGGTACACTTACCAGGTCTTACTTTTGAGGTACATCTGTGGACTGTCACCAGGCCTTCCTGCTGAGGCACCTCTGGGTACACTCATTAGACACTCCTATTTAGGTACCTCTGGGTACAGTCACCAGGCCTTCCTTCCAAGGTATCTTTGGGTATATTCACCAGTCCTTCCTTCCGAGGTACCTCTGGGTACTGTCACCAGGCCTCCCTTCTGAGGTAAGTCTGGGTACAGTCAGTAGGCCTTCCTTCTGAGGTACATCTGGGAAATGTCACCAGGTCTTCCTTCTGAGGTATCTCTGGGTACAGTTACCAGGCCTTCATTCTCAGGCACCTCTGGGTACAGTCAATAGGCCTTCCTTCTGAGGTAGCTCTGGGTACAGTCAATAGGTCTTCCTTCCTAGTTACCTCTGCGTATAGACATCTGGCCTTCCTTCTGAGGTACCTCTGGGTACAGTCACCAGGGCTTCCTTCCGAGGTACCTCTGGGTACAGTCACCAGGCCTTCCTTCCGAGATACGTCAGTGTGCAGTCACCAGGCCGTCCTTCCCAGGTACCTGTGGTTACAGTCACCGGGCCTTCCTTCCAAAGAACCTCTGGGTACTGTCTCCAGGCCTTCCGTCTGAGGTAACTCTGGGTACAGTCACTGGACCTTTCTTCCGAGGTACCTCTGGGTACTGTCACCAGGCCTTCATTCCGAGGTAAATTTTTGTACTGTCACCTAGCCTTCCTTCCGAGGTACCTCTGGGTACAGTCACTAGGCCTTCCCTCTGAGGTACCTCTGAGTACAGTCAGCAGGCCTGCCTTCTCAGATACCTCTGGGCACTGTCACCAGACCTTCCTTCTGCGGTAGCTCTGGGTACAGACACCAGGGCTTCCTTCGGAGGTACCTCTGGGTAAGGTCATCAGGGCTTCCTTCCGAGGTATGTATGGGTAGAGTCACCAGGGCTTCCTTCTAAGGTACGTCTGAGTACAGTCACCAGGCCTTCCTTCCGAGGTATCTCTGGGTACAGGCATCAGGCCTTCCCTCCGAAGAACGTCTGGGTACAGTCATCAGGCCTTCGTACCGAGTTACCTCAGGGTACAGTCACCAGGCCTTCCTTCCGAGGTACCTCTGTGTTCAGTCACCAGTCCTTCCTTCCGAGGAACCTCTGCGTACAGTCACCAGGCCTTCTTTCCGAAGTACCTCTGGGAATAGTCACCAGGCCTTCGGTCTGAGGTACCTCTGGGTACAGTCAGCAGGCCTTCCTTCTCAGATACCTCTGGGCACAGTCACCAGGGCTTCCTTCTTAGGTACCTCTGAGTACAGTCACCAGCCTTTCTTCTGAGGTACCTTTTGGTACACTTACCAGGTCTTCCTTTTGAGGTACCTCTGTGGACTGTCACCAGGCCTTCCTGCTGAGGCACCTCTGGGTACACTCATTAGACACTCCTATTTAGGTACCTCTGGGTACAGTCACCAGGCCTTCCTTCCAAGGTATCTTTGGGTATATTCACCAGTCCTTCCTTCCGAGGTACCTCTGGGTACTGTCACCAGGAATCCCTTCTGAGGTAAGTCTGGGTACAGTCAGTAGGCCTTCCTTCTGAGGTACATCTGGGAAATGTCACCAGGCCTTCCTTCTGAGGTATCTCTGGGTACAGTTACCAGGCCTTCATTCTCAGGCACCTCTGGGTACAGTCAATAGGCCTTCCTTCTGAGGTAGCTCTGGGTACAGTCACCAGGTCTTCCTTCCTAGTTACCTCTGCGTATAGACATCTGGCCTTCCTTCTGAGGTACCTCTGGGTACAGTCACCAGGGCTTCCTTCCGAGGTACCTCTGGGTACAGTCACCAGGGCTTCCTTCCGAGGTACGACAGTGTACAGTCACCAGGCCTTCCTTCCGAGATACGTCAGTGTGCAGTCACCAGGCCGTCCTTCCCAGGTACCTCTGGTTACTGTCACCGGGCCTTCCTTCCAAAGAACCTCTGGGTACTGTCTCCAGGCCTTCCGTCTGAGGTAACTCTGGGTACAGTCACTGGACCTTTCTTCCGAGATACCTCTGGGTACTGTCACCAGGCCTTCATTCCGAGGTAAATTTTTGTACTGTCACCTGGCCTTCCTTCTGAGGTAAGTCTGGGTACAGTCAGTAGGCCTTCCTTCTGAGGTACATCTGGGAAATGTCACCAGGCCTTCCTTCCGAGGTATCTCTGGGTACAGTTACCAGGCCTTCATTCTCAGGCACCTCTGGGTACAGTCACCAGGCCTTCCTTCTGAGGTAGCTCTGGGTACTGTCACCAGGCCTTCCTTCTGAGTTACCTCTGCGTATAGTCACCAGGCCTTCCTTCTGAGGTACCTCTGGGTACAGTCACCAGACCTTCCTTCTGAGGTACCTCTGGGTACTGTCACCAGGTTTTCCTTCTGAGGTAACTCTGCGTACTGTCACCAGGCCTTCCTTCCGAGGTAATTCTGTGTTCAGTCAAGAGTCCTTCCTTCCGAGGAACCTCTGGGTACACTCACGAGGCCCTGTATCCGAGGTACGTCTGGGTACAGTCACCAGGCCTTCCTTCCGAGGTACCTCTGGGTATAGTCAGTAGGCCTTCCTTCTGAGGTACCTCTGGGTAATGTCTCCAGGGATTCTATCTCCAGTACTTCTGGGTACAGTCAACAGGCCTTCATTCTCAGGTACCTCTGGGTAGAGTCACCAGCCCTTCATTCTCAGGTACCTCAGAGTACGGTCTCCAGGCCTTCTTTCCGAGGAACCTCTGGGTACAGTCACCAGACCTTCCTTCTGAGGTACCTCTGTGTATCGTCACCAGGCCTTTCTTCTGAGGTAACTCTGGGTACAGTCAGCAGGCCTTCCTCCTCAAATACCTCTGGGCACAGTCACCAGGCCTTCCTTCTTAGGTACCTCTGGGTACAGTCACCAGGCCTTCCTTCTCAGTTACCTTTGGGTACACTTACCAGGTCTTCCTTCTGAGGTACCTCAGTGGACTGTCACCAGGCCTTCCTTCCAAGCTACCTCTGGGTATAGTCACCAGTCCTTCCTTCCGAGGTAACTCTGGGTACAGTCATCAGACCTTTTTTCCGAGGTAACTGTGGGTACAATCATCAGACCTTTCTTCCGAGATACCTCTGGGTAGAGTGACCAGGCCTTCCTTCCGAGGTACCTCTGAGTACAGTCAGTAGGCCTTCCTTCTGAGGTACCTCTGGGTACAGTTACCAGGCCTTCCTTCTCAGGCACCTCTGGGTACAGTCACCAGGCCTTCCTTCTCAGGCACCTCTGGGTACAGTCACCAAGCCGTCCTTCCCAGTTACGACTGGGTACTGTCACCAGGCCTTCCTTCCGAGGTACCTCAGGGTACAGGCACCAGGCCTCGTATCCAAGGTACCTCTGGGTACAGTCACCAGGCCTTCCTTCCGAGGTACCTCTGGGTACAGTTACCAGGCCTTCATTCTCAGGCACCTCTGTTTACAGTCACCAGGCCTTCCTTCCGAGCTACCTCTGGGTACTGTCACCAGGCCTTCCTTCGCAGTTATCTCTGGGTACAGTCACCAGGCCTTCCCTCCAGGGTTACTCTGGGTACAGTCACCAGGCCTTCCTTCCAGGTACCTCTGGGTACAGTCCGTAGGCCTTCCTTCTGAGGTAACTCTGAGTACAGTCAGGAGGCCTGCCTTCTCAGACACTTCTGGGTACTGTCACCAGGCCTTCCTTCTGAGGTACCTCTGGGTCCAGTCATCAGGCCTTCCTTCCTAGGTATGCATGGGCAGAGTCACCAGGCCTTCCTTCTGAGGTACCTCTGGGTATAGTCACCAGGCCTTCCTTCCGAGGTACGTCTGGGTACAGTCTCTAAGCCTTCCTTCCGAGGTTTGTCTTTGTACAGTTTCCAGGCCTTCCTTCTGAGGTAACTCTGGGTACAGTCACCACGCCTTCCTTCTTAGGTACCTCTGGGTATAGTTACCAGGCCTTCCTTCTCAGGTACGCCTGGGTACTGTCACCAGGCCTTCCTTCCGAGGTACTTCTGGGTACTGTCACCAGGCCTTCCTTCCGAGGTACTTCTGGGTACTGTCACAAGGCCTTCCTTCTGAGGTAGCTCTGGGTACAGTCACCAAGCCTTCCTTCCCAGTTACGCCTGGGTACTGTCACCAGGCCTTCCTTCCGAGGTACTTCTGGGTACTGTCACCAGGCCTTCCTTCCGAGGTACCTCTGGGTACAGGCACCAGCCATTGCTTCCGAAGTAACTCTGGGTACAGTCACCAGGCCTTGTATCCAAGGTAACTCTGGGTACAGTCAGCGGGACTTCCTTCCGAGGTACTTCTTGGTATAGTCAGTAGGCCTGCCTTCTGAGGTACCTCTGGGTAATGTCTCCTGGGCTTCCTTCTCCAGTACCTTTGGGTACAGTCACCAGACCTTCATTCTCAGCTACCTCGGGGTACAGTCACCAGGCCTTCGTTCTGAGGTACCTCTGAGTAGAGTCAGCAGGCGTGCCTTCTCAGATGACTCTGGGTACTATCACCAGGTCTCTCTTCCGAGGTAACTCTGGGTACAGATAATCAGACCTTTCTTCCGAGATACCTCTCGGTAGAGTGACCAGGCCTTCCTTCCGAGATAACTCTGGGTACAGGCAGTCGGTCTTCCTTCTGAGGTACATCTGGGTGATGTCACCAGGCCTTCCTTCCGAGGTACCTCTGGGTACAGTCACCAGGCCTTCCCTTCACGGTTACTCTGACTACACTCACAAGGCCTTCCTTCCGAGGTACCCCAGGGTACGGACACCAAACGTTTCTTCCATGGTAACTCTGGGTACAGTCACCAGACCTGCCTTCCGAGGTACCTCTGTTTACTGTCACCTGTCCTTCCTTCCGAGGTAAGTCTGGGTACAGTCACCAGGATTTCCTTCCGAGGTACCTCTGGGTTAGTCACCAGGCCTTCCTTCTGAGGTACCTCTGGGTACAGTCACCAGCCTTCCTTCTGAGGTAGCTTTTGGTACACTTACCAGGTCTTCCTTTTGAGGTACATCTGTGGACTGTCACCAGGACTTCCTGCTGAGGCACCTCTGGGTACACTCATTAGACACTCCTATTTAGGTACCTCTGGGTACAGTCACCAGGCCTTCCTTCCAAGGTATCTTTGGGTATATTGATCAGTCCTTCCCTCCGAGGTACCTCTGGGTACTGTCACCAGGCCTCCCTTCTGAGGTAAGTCTGGGTACAGTCAGTAGGCCTTCCTTCTGAGGTACATCTGGGAAATGTCACCAGGCCTTCCTTCTGAGGTATCTCTGGGTACAGTTACCAGGCCTTCATTCTCAGGCACCTCTGGGTACAGTCAATAGGCCTTCCTTCTGAGGTAGCTCTGGGTACAGTCACCAGGCCTTCCTTCCTAGTTACCTCTGCGTATAGACATCTGGCCTTCCTTCTGAGGTACCTCTGGGTACAGTCACCAGGGCTTCCTTCCGAGGTACGACAGTGTACAGTCACCAGGCCTTCCTTCTGAGATACGTCAGTGTGCAGTCACCAGGCCGTCCTTCCCAGGTACCTCTGGGTACAGTCACCGGGCCTTCCTTCCAAAGAACCTCTGGGTACTGTCTCCAGGCCTTCCGTCTGAGGTAACTCTGGGTACAGTCACTGGACCTTTCTTCCGATGTACCTCTGGGTACTGTCACCAGGCCTTCATTCCGAGGTAAATTTTTGTACTGTCACCTGGCCTTCCTTCCGAGGTACCTCTGGGTACAGTCACTAGGCCTTCCCTCTGAGGTACCTCTGAGTACAGTCAGCAGGCCTGCCTTCTCAGATACCTCTGGGTACTGTCACCAGACCTTCCTTCTGCGGTAGCTCTGGGTACAGACACCAGGGCTTCCTTCGGAGGTACCTCTGGGTAAGGTCATCAGGGCTTCCTTCCGAGGTATGTATGGGTAGAGTCACCAGGGCTTCCTTCTAAGGTACGTCTGAGTACAGTCACCAGGCCTTCCTTCCGAGGTATCTCTGGGTACAGGCATCAGGCCTTCCCTCCGAAGAACGTCTGGGTACAGTCATCAGGCCTTCGTACCGAGTTACCTCAGGGTACAGTCACCAGGCCTTCCTTCCGAGGTACCTCTGTGTTCAGTCACCAGTCCTTCCTTCCGAGGAACCTCTGGGTACAGTCACCAGGCCTTCTTTCCGAAGTACCTCTGGGAATAGTCACCAGGCCTTCGGTCTGAGGTACCTCTGGGTACAGTCAGCAGGCCTTCCTTCTCAGATACCTCTGGGCACAGTCACCAGGGCTTCCTTCTTAGGTACCTCTGAGTACAGTCACCAGCCTTTCTTCTGAGGTACCTTTTGGTACACTTACCAGGTCTTCCTTTTGAGGTACCTCTGTGGACTGTCACCAGGCCTTCCTGCTGAGGCACCTCTGGGTACACTCATTAGACACTCCTATTTAGGTACCTCTGGTACAGTCACCAGGCCTTCCTTCCAAGGTACCTTTGGGTATATTCACCAGAACTTCCTTCCGAGGTACCTCTGGGTACTGTCACCAGGCCTTCCCTCTGAGGTAAGTCTGGGTACAGTCAGTAGGCCTTCCTTCTGAGGTACATCTGGGAAATGTCACCAGGCCTTCCTTCCGAGGTATCTCTGGGTACAGTTACCAGGCCTTCATTCTCAGGCACCTCTGGGTACAGTCACCAGGCCTTCCTTCTGAGGTAGCTCTGGGTACTGTCACCAGGCCTTCCTTCTGAGTTACCTCTGCGTATAGTCACCAGGCCTTCCTTCTGAGGTACCTCTGGGTACAGTCACCAGACCTTCCTTCTGAGGTACCTCTGGGTACTGTCACCAGGTTTTCCTTCTGAGGTAACTCTGCGTACTGTCACCAGGTCTTCCTTCCGAGGTAATTCTGTGTTCAGTCAAGAGTCCTTCCTTCCAAGGAACCTCTGGGTACACTCACGAGGCCCTGTATCCGAGGTACGCCTGGGTACAGTCACCAGGCCTTCCTTCCGAGGTACCTCTGGGTATAGTCCGTAGGCCTTCCTTCTGAGGTACCTCTGGGTAATGTCTCCAGGGATTCTATCTCCAGTACTTCTGGGTACAGTCAACAGGCCTTCATTCTCAGGTACCTCTGGGTAGAGTCACCAGCCCTTCATTCTCAGGTACCTCAGAGTACGGTCTCCAGGCCTTCTTTCCGAGGAACCTCTGGGTACAGTCACCAGACCTTCCTTCTGAGGTACCTCTGGGTATCGTCACCAGGGCTTTCTTCTGAGGTAACTCTGGGTACAGTCAGCAGGCCTTCCTCCTCAAATACCTCTGGGCACAGTCACCAGGCCTTCCTTCTTAGGTACCTCTGGGTACAGTCACCAGGCCTTCCTTCTCAGTTACCTTTGGGTACACTTACCAGGTCTTCCTTCTGAGGTACCTCAGTGGACTGTCACCAGGCCTTCCTTCCAAGCTACCTCTGGGTATAGTCACCAGTCCTTCCTTCCGAGGTAACTCTGGGTACAGTCATCAGACCTTTTTTCCGAGGTAACTGTGGGTACAATCATCAGACCTTTCTTCCGAGATACCTCTGGGTAGAGTGACCAGGCCTTCCTTCCGAGGTACCTCTGAGTACAGTCAGTAGGCCTTCCTTCTGAGGTACCTCTGGGTACAGTTACCAGGCCTTCCTTCTCAGGCACCTCTGGGTACAGTCACCAGGCCTTCCTTCTCAGGCACCTCTGGGTACAGTCACCAAGCCGTCCTTCCCAGTTACGACTGGGTACTGTCACCAGGCCTTCCTTCCGAGGTACCTCAGGGTACAGGCACCAGGCCTCGTATCCAAGGTACCTCTGGGTACAGTCACCAGGCCTTCCTTCCGAGGTACCTCTGGGTACAGTTACCAGGCCTTCATTCTCAGGCACCTCTGTTTACAGTCACCAGGCCTTCCTTCCGAGCTACCTCTGGGTACTGTCACCAGGCCTTCCTTCGCAGTTATCTCTGGGTACAGTCACCAGGCCTTCCCTCCAGGGTTACTCTGGGTACAGTCACCAGGCCTTCCTTCCAGGTACCTCTGGGTACAGTCCGTAGGCCTTCCTTCTGAGGTAACTCTGAGTACAGTCAGAAGGCCTGCCTTCTCAGACACTTCTGGGTACTGTCACCAGGCCTTCCTTCTGAGGTACCTCTGGGTCCCGTCATCAGGCCTTCCTTCCTAGGTATGCATGGGCAGAGTCACCAGGCCTTCCTTCTGAGGTACCTCTGGGTATAGTCACCAGGCCGTCCTTCCCAGGTACCTCTGGGTACAGTCACCGGGCCTTCCTTCCAAAGAACCTCTGGGTACTGTCTCAAGGCCTTCCGTCTGAGGTAACTCTGGGTACAGTCACTGGACCTTTCTTCCGAGGTACCTCTGGGTACTGTCACCAGGCCTTCATTCCGAGGTAAATTTTTGTACTGTCACCTGGCCTTCCTTCCGAGGTACCTCTGGGTACAGTCACTAGGCCTTCCCTCTGAGGTACCTCTGAGTACAGTCAGCAGGCCTGCCTTCTCAGATACCTCTGGGTACTGTCAGCAGACCTTCCTTCTGCGGTAGCTCTGGGTACAGACACCAGGGCTTCCTTCGGAAGTACCTCTGGGTAAGGTCATCAGGGCTTCCTTCCGAGGTATGTATGGGTAGAGTCACCAGGGCTTCCTTCTAAGGTACGTCTGAGTACAGTCACCAGGCCTTCCTTCCGAGGTATCTCTGGGTACAGGCATCAGGCCTTCCCTCCGAAGAACGTCTGGGTACAGTCATCAGGCCTTCGTACCGAGTTACCTCAGGGTACAGTCACCAGGCCTTCCTTCCGAGGTACCTCTGTGTTCAGTCACCAGTCCTTCCGAGGAACCTCTGGGTACAGTCACCAGGCCTTCTTTCCGAAGTACCTCTGGGAATAGTCACCAGGCCTTCGGTCTGAGGTACCTCTGGGTACAGTCAGCAGGCCTTCCTTCTCAGATACCTCTGGGCACAGTCACCAGGGCTTCCTTCTTAGGTACCTCTGAGTACAGTCACCAGCCTTTCTTCTGAGGTACCTTTTGGTACACTTACCAGGTCTTCCTTTTGAGGTACCTCTGTGGACTGTCACCAGGCCTTCCTGCTGAGGCACCTCTGGGTACAGTCACCAAGCCGTCCTTCCCAGTTACGACTGGGTACTGTCACCAGGCCTTCCTTCCGAGGTACGTCAGGGTACAGGCACCAGGCCTCGTATCCAAGGTACCTCTGGGTACAGTCACCAGGCCTTCCTTCTCAGGCACCTCTGGGTACAGTCACCAGGCCTTCCTTCTCAGGCACCTCTGGGTACAGTCACCAAGCCGTCTTTCCCAGTTACGACTGGGTACTGTCACCAGGCCTTCCTTCCGAGGTACCTCAGGGTACAGGCACCAGGCCTCGTATCCAAGGTACCTCTGGGTACAGTCACCAGGCCTTCCTTCCGAGGTACCTCTGGGTACAGTTACCAGGCCTTCATTCTCAGGCACCTCTGTTTACAGTCACCAGGCCTTCCTTCCGAGCTACCTCTGGGTACTGTCACCAGGCCTTCCTTCGCAGTTATCTCTGGGTACAGTCACCAGGCCTTCCCTCCAGGGTTACTCTGGGTACAGTCACCAGGCCTTCCTTCCAGGTACCTCTGGGTACAGCCCGTAGGCCTTCCTTCTGAGGTAACTCTGAGTACAGTCAGGAGGCCTGCCTTCTCAGACACTTCTGGGTACTGTCACCAGGCCTTCCTTCTGAGGTACCTCTGGGTCCAGTCATCAGGCCTTCCTTCCTAGGTATGCATGGGCAGAGTCACCAGGCCTTCCTTCTGAGGTACCTCTGGGTATAGTCACCAGGCCTTCCTTCCGAGGTACGTCTGGGTACAGTCTCTAAGCCTTCCTTCCGAGGTTTGTCTTTGTACAGTTTCCAGGCCTTCCTTCTGAGGTACCTCTGGGTACAGTCACCACGCCTTCCTTCTTAGGTACCTCTGGGTATAGTTACCAGGCCTTCCTTCTCAGGTACGCCTGGGTACTGTCACCAGGCCTTCCTTCCGAGGTACGTCTGGGTACTGTCACCAGGCCTTCCTTCCGAGGTACTTCTGGGTACTGTCACAAGGCCTTCCTTCTGAGGTAGCTCTGGGTACAGTCACCAAGACTTCCTTCCCAGTAACGCCTGGGTACTGTCACCAGGCCTTCCTTCCGAGGTACTTCTGGGTACTGTCACCAGGCCTTCCTTCCGAGGTACCTCTGGGTACAGGCACCAGCCATTGCTTCCGAAGTAACTCTGGGTACAGTCACCAGGCCTTGTATCCAAGGTAACTCTGGGTACAGTCAGCGGGACTTCCTTCCGAGGTACTTCTTGGTATAGTCAGTAGGCCTGCCTTCTGAGGTACCTCTGGGTAATGTCTCCTGGGCTTCCTTCTCCAGTACCTTTGGGTACAGTCACCAGACCTTCATTCTCAGCTACCTCGGGGTACAGTCACCAGGCCTTCGTTCTGAGGTACCTCTGAGTAGAGTCAGCAGGCGTGCCTTCTCAGATGACTCTGGGTACTATCACCAGGTCTCTCTTCCGAGGTAACTCTGGGTACAGATAATCAGACCTTTCTTCCGAGATACCTCTCGGTAGAGTGACCAGGCCTTCCTTCCGAGATAACTCTGGGTACAGGCAGTCGGTCTTCCTTCTGAGGTACATCTGGGTGATGTCACCAGGCCTTCCTTCCGAGGTACCTCTGGGTACAGTCACCAGGCCTTCCCTTCACGGTTACTCTGACTACACTCACAAGGCCTTCCTTCCGAGGTACCCCAGGGTACGGACACCAAACGTTTCTTCCATGGTAACTCTGGGTACAGTCACCAGACCTGCCTTCCGAGGTACCTCTGTTTACTGTCACCTGTCCTTCCTTCCGAGGTAAGTCTGGGTACAGTCACCAGGATTTCCTTCCGAGGTACCTCTGGGTTAGTCACCAGGCCTTTCTTCTGAGGTACCTCTGGGTACAGTCACCAGCCTTCCTTCTGAGGTAGCTTTTGGTACACTTACCAGGTCTTCCTTTTGAGGTACATCTGTGGACTGTCACCAGGACTTCCTGCTGAGGCACCTCTGGGTACACTCATTAGACACTCCTATTTAGGTACCTCTGGGTACAGTCACCAGGCCTTCCTTCCAAGGTATCTTTGGGTATATTGATCAGTCCTTCCTTCCGAGGTACCTCTGGGTACTGTCACCAGGCCTCCCTTCTGAGGTAAGTCTGGGTACAGTCAGTAGGCCTTCCTTCTGAGGTACATCTGGGAAATGTCACCAGGCCTTCCTTCTGAGGTATCTCTGGGTACAGTTACGAGGCCTTCATTCTCAGGCACCTCTGGGTACAGTCAATAGGCCTTCCTTCTGAGGTAGCTCTGGGTACAGTCACCAGGTCTTCCTTCCTAGTTACCTCTGCGTATAGACATCTGGCCTTCCTTCTGAGGTACCTCTGGGTACAGTCACCAGGGCTTCCTTCCGAGGTACCTCTGGGTACAGTCACCAGGGCTTCCTTCCGAGGTACGACAGTGTACAGTCACCAGGCCTTCCTTCTGAGATACGTCAGTGTGCAGTCACCAGGCCGTCCTTCCCAGGTACCTCTGGGTACAGTCACCGGGCCTTCCTTCCAAAGAACCTCTGGGTACTGTCTCCAGGCCTTCCGTCTGAGGTAACTCTGGGTACAGTCACTGGACCTTTCTTCCGAGGTACCTCTGGGTACTGTCACCAGGCCTTCATTCCGAGGTAAATTTTTGTACTGTCACCTGGCCTTCCTTCCGAGGTACCTCTGGGTACAGTCACTAGGCCTTCCCTCTGAGGTACCTCTGAGTACAGTCAGCAGGCCTGCCTTCTCAGATACCTCTGGGTACTGTCACCAGACCTTCCTTCTGCGGTAGCTCTGGGTACAGACACCAGGGCTTCCTTCGGAGGTACCTCTGGGTAAGGTCATCAGGGCTTCCTTCCGAGGTATGTATGGGTAGAGTCACCAGGGCTTCCTTCTAAGGTACGTCTGAGTACAGTCACCAGGCCTTCCTTCCGAGGTATCTCTGGGTACAGGCATCAGGCCTTCCCTCCGAAGAACGTCTGGGTACAGTCATCAGGCCTTCGTACCGAGTTACCTCAGGGTACAGTCACCAGGCCTTCCTTCCGAGGTACCTCTGTGTTCAGTCACCAGTCCTTCCTTCCGAGGAACCTCTGGGTACAGTCACCAGGCCTTCTTTCCGAAGTACCTCTGGGAATAGTCACCAGACCTTCGGTCTGAGGTACCTCTGGGTACAGTCAGCAGGCCTTCCTTCTCAGATACCTCTGGGCACAGTCACCAGGGCTTCCTTCTTAGGTACCTCTGAGTACAGTCACCAGCCTTTCTTCTGAGGTACCTTTTGGTACACTTACCAGGTCTTCCTTTTGAGGTACCTCTGTGGACTGTCACCAGGCCTTCCTGCTGAGGCACCTCTGGGTACACTCATTAGACACTCCTATTTAGGTACCTCTGGTACAGTCACCAGGCCTTCCTTCCAAGGTACCTTTGGGTATATTCACCAGAACTTCCTTCCGAGGTACCTCTGGGTACTGTCACCAGGCCTTCCTTCTGAGGTAAGTCTGGGTACAGTCAATAGGCCTTCCTTCTGAGGTACATCTGGGAAATGTCACCAGGCCTTCCTTCCGAGGTATCTCTTGGTACAGTTACCAGGCCTTCATTGTCAGGCACCTCTGGGTACAGTCACCAGGCCTTCCTTCTGAGGTAGCTCTGGGTACTGTCACCAGGCCTTCCTTCTGAGTTACCTCTGCGTATAGTCACCAGGCCTTCCTTCTGAGGTACCTCTGGGTACAGTCACCAGACCTTCCTTTTGAGGTACCTCTGGGTACTGTCACCAGGTTTTCCTTCTGAGGTAACTCTGCGTACTGTCACCAGGTCTTCCTTCCGAGGTAATTCTGTGTTCAGTCAAGAGTCCTTCCTTCCAAGGAACCTCTGGGTACACTCACGAGGCCCTGTATCCGAGGTACGCCTGGGTACAGTCACCAGGCCTTCCTTCCGAGGTACCTCTGGGTATAGTCAGTAGGCCTTCCTTCTGAGGTACCTCTGGGTAATGTCTCCAGGGATTCTATCTCCAGTACTTCTGGGTACAGTCAACAGGCCTTCATTCTCAGGTACCTCTGGGTAGAGTCACCAGCCCTTCATTCTCAGGTACCTCAGAGTACGGTCTCCAGGCCTTCTTTCCGAGGAACCTCTGGGTACAGTCACCAGACCTTCCTTCTGAGGTACCTCTGGGTATCGTCACCAGGGCTTTCTTCTGAGGTAACTCTGGGTACAGTCAGCAGGCCTTCCTCCTCAAATACGTCTGGGCACAGTCACCAGGCCTTCCTTCTTAGGTACCTCTGGGTACAGTCACCAGGCCTTCCTTCTCAGTTACCTTTGGGTACACTTACCAGGTCTTCCTTCTGAGGTACCTCAGTGGACTGTCACCAGGCCTTCCTTCCAAGCTACCTCTGGGTATAGTCACCAGTCCTTCCTTCCGAGGTAACTCTGGGTACAGTCATCAGACCTTTTTTCCGAGGTAACTGTGGGTACAATCATCAGACCTTTCTTCCGAGATACCTCTGGGTAGAGTGACCAGGCCTTCCTTCCGAGGTACCTCTGAGTACAGTCAGTAGGCCTTCCTTCTGAGGTACCTCTGGGTACAGTTACCAGGCCTTCCTTCTCAGGCACCTCTGGGTACAGTCACCAGGCCTTCCTTCTCAGGCACCTCTGGGTACAGTCACCAAGCCGTCCTTCCCAGTTACGACTGGGTACTGTCACCAGGCCTTCCTTCCGAGGTCCCTCAGGGTACAGGCACCAGGCCTCGTATCCAAGGTACCTCTGGGTACAGTCACCAAGCCTTCCTTCCGAGGTACCTCTGGGTACAGTTACCAGGCCTTCATTCTCAGGCACCTCTGTTTACAGTCACCAGGCCTTCCTTCCGAGCTACCTCTGGGTACTGTCACCAGGCCTTCCTTCGCAGTTATCTCTGGGTACAGTCACCAGGCCTTCCCTCCAGGGTTACTCTGGGTACAGTCACCAGGCCTTCCTTCCAGGTACCTCTGGGTACATTCCGTAGGCCTTCCTTCTGAGGTAACTCTGAGTACAGTCAGGAGGCCTGCCTTCTCAGACACTTCTGGGTACTGTCACCAGGCCTTCCTTCTGAGGTACCTCTGGGTCCCGTCATCAGGCCTTCCTTCCTAGGTATGCATGGGCAGAGTCACCAGGCCTTCCTTCTGAGGTACCTCTGGGTATAGTCACCAGGCCTTCCTTCCGAGGTACGTCTGGGTACAGTCTCTAAGCCTTCCTTCCGAGGTTTGTCTTTGTACAGTTTCCAGGCCTTCCTTCTGAGGTACCTCTGGGTACAGTCACCACGCCTTCCTTCTTAGGTACCTCTGGGTATAGTTACCAGGCCTTCCTTCTCAGGTACGCCTGGGTACTGTCACCAGGCCTTCCTTCCGAGGTACCTCTGGGTACTGTCACCAGGCCTTCCTTCCGAGGTACCTCTGGGTACAGGCACCAGCCATTGCTTCCGAAGTCACTCTGGGTACAGTCACCAGGCCTTGTATCCAAGGTAACTCTGGGTACAGTCAGCGGGACTTCCTTCCGAGGTACTTCTTGGTATAGTCAGTAGGCCTGCCTTCTGAGGTACCTCTGGGTAATGTCTCCTGGGCTTCCTTCTCCAGTACCTTTGGGTACAGTCACCAGACCTTCATTCTCAGCTACCTCGGGGTACAGTCACCAGGCCTTCGTTCTGAGGTACCTCTGAGTAGAGTCAGCAGGCGTGCCTTCTCAGATGACTCTGGGTACTATCACCAGGCCTCTCTTCCGAGGTAACTCTGGGTACAGATAATCAGACCTTTCTTCCGAGATACCTCTCGGTAGAGTGACCAGGCCTTCCTTCCGAGATAACTCTGGGTACAGGCAGTCGGTCTTCCTTCTGAGGTACATCTGGGTGATGTCACCAGGCCTTCCTTCCGAGGTACCTCTGGGTACAGTCACCAGGCCTTCCCTTCACGGTTACTCTGACTACACTCACAAGGCCTTCCTTCCGAGGTACCCCAGGGTACGGACACCAAACGTTTCTTCCATGGTAACTCTGGGTACAGTCACCAGACCTGCCTTCCGAGGTACCTCTGTTTACTGTCACCTGTCCTTCCTTCCGAGGTAAGTCTGGGTACAGTCACCAGGATTTCCTTCCGAGGTACCTCTGGGTTAGTCACCAGGCCTTCCTTCTGAGGTACCTCTGGGTACAGTCACCAGCCTTCCTTCTGAGGTAGCTTTTGGTACACTTACCAGGTCTTCCTTTTGAGGTACATCTGTGGACTGTCACCAGGACTTCCTGCTGAGGCACCTCTGGGTACACTCATTAGACACTCCTATTTAGGTACCTCTGGGTACAGTCACCAGGCCTTCCTTCCAAGGTATCTTTGGGTATATTGATCAGTCCTTCCCTCCGAGGTACCTCTGGGTACTGTCACCAGGCCTCCCTTCTGAGGTAAGTCTGGGTACAGTCAGTAGGCCTTCCTTCTGAGGTACATCTGGGAAATGTCACCAGGCCTTCCTTCTGAGGTATCTCTGGGTACAGTTACCAGGCCTTCATTCTCAGGCACCTCTGGGTACAGTCAATAGGCCTTCCTTCTGAGGTAGCTCTGGGTACAGTCACCAGGCCTTCCTTCCTAGTTACCTCTGCGTATAGACATCTGGCCTTCCTTCTGAGGTACCTCTGGGTACAGTCACCAGGGCTTCCTTCCGAGGTACCTCTGGGTACAGTCACCAGGGCTTCCTTCCGAGGTACGACAGTGTACAGTCACCAGGCCTTCCTTCTGAGATACGTCAGTGTGCAGTCACCAGGCCGTCCTTCCCAGGTACCTCTGGGTACAGTCACCGGGCCTTCCTTCCAAAGAACCTCTGGGTACTGTCTCCAGGCCTTCCGTCTGAGGTAACTCTGGGTACAGTCACTGGACCTTTCTTCCGATGTACCTCTGGGTACTGTCACCAGGCCTTCATTCCGAGGTAAATTTTTGTACTGTCACCTGGCCTTCCTTCCGAGGTACCTCTGGGTACAGTCACTAGGCCTTCCCTCTGAGGTACCTCTGAGTACAGTCAGCAGGCCTGCCTTCTCAGATACCTCTGGGTACTGTCACCAGACCTTCCTTCTGCGGTAGCTCTGGGTACAGACACCAGGGCTTCCTTCGGAGGTACCTCTGGGTAAGGTCATCAGGGCTTCCTTCCGAGGTATGTATGGGTAGAGTCACCAGGGCTTCCTTCTAAGGTACGTCTGAGTACAGTCACCAGGCCTTCCTTCCGAGGTATCTCTGGGTACAGGCATCAGGCCTTCCCTCCGAAGAACGTCTGGGTACAGTCATCAGGCCTTCGTACCGAGTTACCTCAGGGTACAGTCACCAGGCCTTCCTTCCGAGGTACCTCTGTGTTCAGTCACCAGTCCTTCCTTCCGAGGAACCTCTGGGTACAGTCACCAGGCCTTCTTTCCGAAGTACCTCTGGGAATAGTCACCAGGCCTTCGGTCTGAGGTACCTCTGGGTACAGTCAGCAGGCCTTCCTTCTCAGATACCTCTGGGCACAGTCACCAGGGCTTCCTTCTTAGGTACCTCTGAGTACAGTCACCAGCCTTTCTTCTGAGGTACCTTTTGGTACACTTACCAGGTCTTCCTTTTGAGGTACCTCTGTGGACTGTCACCAGGCCTTCCTGCTGAGGCACCTCTGGGTACACTCATTAGACACTCCTATTTAGGTACCTCTGGTACAGTCACCAGGCCTTCCTTCCAAGGTACCTTTGGGTATATTCACCAGAACTTCCTTCCGAGGTACCTCTGGGTACTGTCACCAGGCCTTCCTTCTGAGGTAAGTCTGGGTACAGTCAATAGGCCTTCCTTCTGAGGTACATCTGGGAAATGTCACCAGGCCTTCCTTCCGAGGTATCTCTGGGTACAGTTACCAGGCCTTCATTGTCAGGCACCTCTGGGTACAGTCACCAGGCCTTCCTTCTGAGGTAGCTCTGGGTACTGTCACCAGGCCTTCCTTCTGAGTTACCTCTGCGTATAGTCACCAGGCCTTCCTTCTGAGGTACCTCTGGGTACAGTCACCAGACCTTCCTTCTGAGGTACCTCTGGGTACTGTCACCAGGTTTTCCTTCTGAGGTAACTCTGCGTACTGTCACCAGGTCTTCCTTCCGAGGTAATTCTGTGTTCAGTCAAGAGTCCTTCCTTCCAAGGAACCTCTGGGTACACTCACGAGGCCCTGTATCCGAGGTACGCCTGGGTACAGTCACCAGGCCTTCCTTCCGAGGTACCTCTGGGTATAGTCCGTAGGCCTTCCTTCTGAGGTACCTCTGGGTAATGTCTCCAGGGATTCTATCTCCAGTACTTCTGGGTACAGTCAACAGGCCTTCATTCTCAGGTACCTCTGGGTAGAGTCACCAGCCCTTCATTCTCAGGTACCTCAGAGTACGGTCTCCAGGCCTTCTTTCCGAGGAACCTCTGGGTACAGTCACCAGACCTTCCTTCTGAGGTACCTCTGGGTATCGTCACCAGGGCTTTCTTCTGAGGTAACTCTGGGTACAGTCAGCAGGCCTTCCTCCTCAAATACCTCTGGGCACAGTCACCAGGCCTTCCTTCTTAGGTACCTCTGGGTACAGTCACCAGGCCTTCCTTCTCAGTTACCTTTGGGTACACTTACCAGGTCTTCCTTCTGAGGTACCTCAGTGGACTGTCACCAGGCCTTCCTTCCAAGCTACCTCTGGGTATAGTCACCAGTCCTTCCTTCCGAGGTAACTCTGGGTACAGTCATCAGACCTTTTTTCCGAGGTAACTGTGGGTACAATCATCAGACCTTTCTTCCGAGATACCTCTGGGTAGAGTGACCAGGCCTTCCTTCCGAGGTACCTCTGAGTACAGTCAGTAGGCCTTCCTTCTGAGGTACCTCTGGGTACAGTTACCAGGCCTTCCTTCTCAGGCACCTCTGGGTACAGTCACCAGGCCTTCCTTCTCAGGCACCTCTGGGTACAGTCACCAAGCCGTCCTTCCCAGTTACGACTGGGTACTGTCACCAGGCCTTCCTTCCGAGGTACCTCAGGGTACAGGCACCAGGCCTCGTATCCAAGGTACCTCTGGGTACAGTCACCAGGCCTTCCTTCCGAGGTACCTCTGGGTACAGTTACCAGGCCTTCATTCTCAGGCACCTCTGTTTACAGTCACCAGGCCTTCCTTCCGAGCTACCTCTGGGTACTGTCACCAGGCCTTCCTTCGCAGTTATCTCTGGGTACAGTCACCAGGCCTTCCCTCCAGGGTTACTCTGGGTACAGTCACCAGGCCTTCCTTCCAGGTACCTCTGGGTACAGTCCGTAGGCCTTCCTTCTGAGGTAACTCTGAGTACAGTCAGAAGGCCTGCCTTCTCAGACACTTCTGGGTACTGTCACCAGGCCTTCCTTCTGAGGTACCTCTGGGTCCCGTCATCAGGCCTTCCTTCCTAGGTATGCATGGGCAGAGTCACCAGGCCTTCCTTCTGAGGTACCTCTGGGTATAGTCACCAGGCCGTCCTTCCCAGGTACCTCTGGGTACAGTCACCGGGCCTTCCTTCCAAAGAACCTCTGGGTACTGTCTCAAGGCCTTCCGTCTGAGGTAACTCTGGGTACAGTCACTGGACCTTTCTTCCGAGGTACCTCTGGGTACTGTCACCAGGCCTTCATTCCGAGGTAAATTTTTGTACTGTCACCTGGCCTTCCTTCCGAGGTACCTCTGGGTACAGTCACTAGGCCTTCCCTCTGAGGTACCTCTGAGTACAGTCAGCAGGCCTGCCTTCTCAGATACCTCTGGGTACTGTCAGCAGACCTTCCTTCTGCGGTAGCTCTGGGTACAGACACCAGGGCTTCCTTCGGAAGTACCTCTGGGTAAGGTCATCAGGGCTTCCTTCCGAGGTATGTATGGGTAGAGTCACCAGGGCTTCCTTCTAAGGTACGTCTGAGTACAGTCACCAGGCCTTCCTTCCGAGGTATCTCTGGGTACAGGCATCAGGCCTTCCCTCCGAAGAACGTCTGGGTACAGTCATCAGGCCTTCGTACCGAGTTACCTCAGGGTACAGTCACCAGGCCTTCCTTCCGAGGTACCTCTGTGTTCAGTCACCAGTCCTTCCGAGGAACCTCTGGGTACAGTCACCAGGCCTTCTTTCCGAAGTACCTCTGGGAATAGTCACCAGGCCTTCGGTCTGAGGTACCTCTGGGTACAGTCAGCAGGCCTTCCTTCTCAGATACCTCTGGGCACAGTCACCAGGGCTTCCTTCTTAGGTACCTCTGAGTACAGTCACCAGCCTTTCTTCTGAGGTACCTTTTGGTACACTTACCAGGTCTTCCTTTTGAGGTACCTCTGTGGACTGTCACCAGGCCTTCCTGCTGAGGCACCTCTGGGTACAGTCACCAAGCCGTCCTTCCCAGTTACGACTGGGTACTGTCACCAGGCCTTCCTTCCGAGGTACGTCAGGGTACAGGCACCAGGCCTCGTATCCAAGGTACCTCTGGGTACAGTCACCAGGCCTTCCTTCTCAGGCACCTCTGGGTACAGTCACCAGGCCTTCCTTCTCAGGCACCTCTGGGTACAGTCACCAAGCCGTCCTTCCCAGTTACGACTGGGTACTGTCACCAGGCCTTCCTTCCGAGGTACCTCAGGGTACAGGCACCAGGCCTCGTATCCAAGGTACCTCTGGGTACAGTCACCAGGCCTTCCTTCCGAGGTACCTCTGGGTACAGTTACCAGGCCTTCATTCTCAGGCACCTCTGTTTACAGTCACCAGGCCTTCCTTCCGAGCTACCTCTGGGTACTGTCACCAGGCCTTCCTTCGCAGTTATCTCTGGGTACAGTCACCAGGCCTTCCCTCCAGGGTTACTCTGGGTACAGTCACCAGGCCTTCCTTCCAGGTACCTCTGGGTACAGCCCGTAGGCCTTCCTTCTGAGGTAACTCTGAGTACAGTCAGGAGGCCTGCCTTCTCAGACACTTCTGGGTACTGTCACCAGGCCTTCCTTCTGAGGTACCTCTGGGTCCAGTCATCAGGCCTTCCTTCCTAGGTATGCATGGGCAGAGTCACCAGGCCTTCCTTCTGAGGTACCTCTGGGTATAGTCACCAGGCCTTCCTTCCGAGGTACGTCTGGGTACAGTCTCTAAGCCTTCCTTCCGAGGTTTGTCTTTGTACAGTTTCCAGGCCTTCCTTCTGAGGTACCTCTGGGTACAGTCACCACGCCTTCCTTCTTAGGTACCTCTGGGTATAGTTACCAGGCCTTCCTTCTCAGGTACGCCTGGGTACTGTCACCAGGCCTTCCTTCCGAGGTACGTCTGGGTACTGTCACCAGGCCTTCCTTCCGAGGTACTTCTGGGTACTGTCACAAGGCCTTCCTTCTGAGGTAGCTCTGGGTACAGTCACCAAGACTTCCTTCCCAGTAACGCCTGGGTACTGTCACCAGGCCTTCCTTCCGAGGTACTTCTGGGTACTGTCACCAGGCCTTCCTTCCGAGGTACCTCTGGGTACAGGCACCAGCCATTGCTTCCGAAGTAACTCTGGGTACAGTCACCAGGCCTTGTATCCAAGGTAACTCTGGGTACAGTCAGCGGGACTTCCTTCCGAGGTACTTCTTGGTATAGTCAGTAGGCCTGCCTTCTGAGGTACCTCTGGGTAATGTCTCCTGGGCTTCCTTCTCCAGTACCTTTGGGTACAGTCACCAGACCTTCATTCTCAGCTACCTCGGGGTACAGTCACCAGGCCTTCGTTCTGAGGTACCTCTGAGTAGAGTCAGCAGGCGTGCCTTCTCAGATGACTCTGGGTACTATCACCAGGTCTCTCTTCCGAGGTAACTCTGGGTACAGATAATCAGACCTTTCTTCCGAGATACCTCTCGGTAGAGTGACCAGGCCTTCCTTCCGAGATAACTCTGGGTACAGGCAGTCGGTCTTCCTTCTGAGGTACATCTGGGTGATGTCACCAGGCCTTCCTTCCGAGGTACCTCTGGGTACAGTCACCAGGCCTTCCCTTCACGGTTACTCTGACTACACTCACAAGGCCTTCCTTCCGAGGTACCCCAGGGTACGGACACCAAACGTTTCTTCCATGGTAACTCTGGGTACAGTCACCAGACCTGCCTTCCGAGGTACCTCTGTTTACTGTCACCTGTCCTTCCTTCCGAGGTAAGTCTGGGTACAGTCACCAGGATTTCCTTCCGAGGTACCTCTGGGTTAGTCACCAGGCCTTTCTTCTGAGGTACCTCTGGGTACAGTCACCAGCCTTCCTTCTGAGGTAGCTTTTGGTACACTTACCAGGTCTTCCTTTTGAGGTACATCTGTGGACTGTCACCAGGACTTCCTGCTGAGGCACCTCTGGGTACACTCATTAGACACTCCTATTTAGGTACCTCTGGGTACAGTCACCAGGCCTTCCTTCCAAGGTATCTTTGGGTATATTGATCAGTCCTTCCTTCCGAGGTACCTCTGGGTACTGTCACCAGGCCTCCCTTCTGAGGTAAGTCTGGGTACAGTCAGTAGGCCTTCCTTCTGAGGTACATCTGGGAAATGTCACCAGGCCTTCCTTCTGAGGTATCTCTGGGTACAGTTACGAGGCCTTCATTCTCAGGCACCTCTGGGTACAGTCAATAGGCCTTCCTTCTGAGGTAGCTCTGGGTACAGTCACCAGGTCTTCCTTCCTAGTTACCTCTGCGTATAGACATCTGGCCTTCCTTCTGAGGTACCTCTGGGTACAGTCACCAGGGCTTCCTTCCGAGGTACCTCTGGGTACAGTCACCAGGGCTTCCTTCCGAGGTACGACAGTGTACAGTCACCAGGCCTTCCTTCTGAGATACGTCAGTGTGCAGTCACCAGGCCGTCCTTCCCAGGTACCTCTGGGTACAGTCACCGGGCCTTCCTTCCAAAGAACCTCTGGGTACTGTCTCCAGGCCTTCCGTCTGAGGTAACTCTGGGTACAGTCACTGGACCTTTCTTCCGAGGTACCTCTGGGTACTGTCACCAGGCCTTCATTCCGAGGTAAATTTTTGTACTGTCACCTGGCCTTCCTTCCGAGGTACCTCTGGGTACAGTCACTAGGCCTTCCCTCTGAGGTACCTCTGAGTACAGTCAGCAGGCCTGCCTTCTCAGATACCTCTGGGTACTGTCACCAGACCTTCCTTCTGCGGTAGCTCTGGGTACAGACACCAGGGCTTCCTTCGGAGGTACCTCTGGGTAAGGTCATCAGGGCTTCCTTCCGAGGTATGTATGGGTAGAGTCACCAGGGCTTCCTTCTAAGGTACGTCTGAGTACAGTCACCAGGCCTTCCTTCCGAGGTATCTCTGGGTACAGGCATCAGGCCTTCCCTCCGAAGAACGTCTGGGTACAGTCATCAGGCCTTCGTACCGAGTTACCTCAGGGTACAGTCACCAGGCCTTCCTTCCGAGGTACCTCTGTGTTCAGTCACCAGTCCTTCCTTCCGAGGAACCTCTGGGTACAGTCACCAGGCCTTCTTTCCGAAGTACCTCTGGGAATAGTCACCAGACCTTCGGTCTGAGGTACCTCTGGGTACAGTCAGCAGGCCTTCCTTCTCAGATACCTCTGGGCACAGTCACCAGGGCTTCCTTCTTAGGTACCTCTGAGTACAGTCACCAGCCTTTCTTCTGAGGTACCTTTTGGTACACTTACCAGGTCTTCCTTTTGAGGTACCTCTGTGGACTGTCACCAGGCCTTCCTGCTGAGGCACCTCTGGGTACACTCATTAGACACTCCTATTTAGGTACCTCTGGTACAGTCACCAGGCCTTCCTTCCAAGGTACCTTTGGGTATATTCACCAGAACTTCCTTCCGAGGTACCTCTGGGTACTGTCACCAGGCCTTCCTTCTGAGGTAAGTCTGGGTACAGTCAATAGGCCTTCCTTCTGAGGTACATCTGGGAAATGTCACCAGGCCTTCCTTCCGAGGTATCTCTGGGTACAGTTACCAGGCCTTCATTGTCAGGCACCTCTGGGTACAGTCACCAGGCCTTCCTTCTGAGGTAGCTCTGGGTACTGTCACCAGGCCTTCCTTCTGAGTTACCTCTGCGTATAGTCACCAGGCCTTCCTTCTGAGGTACCTCTGGGTACAGTCACCAGACCTTCCTTTTGAGGTACCTCTGGGTACTGTCACCAGGTTTTCCTTCTGAGGTAACTCTGCGTACTGTCACCAGGTCTTCCTTCCGAGGTAATTCTGTGTTCAGTCAAGAGTCCTTCCTTCCAAGGAACCTCTGGGTACACTCACGAGGCCCTGTATCCGAGGTACGCCTGGGTACAGTCACCAGGCCTTCCTTCCGAGGTACCTCTGGGTATAGTCAGTAGGCCTTCCTTCTGAGGTACCTCTGGGTAATGTCTCCAGGGATTCTATCTCCAGTACTTCTGGGTACAGTCAACAGGCCTTCATTCTCAGGTACCTCTGGGTAGAGTCACCAGCCCTTCATTCTCAGGTACCTCAGAGTACGGTCTCCAGGCCTTCTTTCCGAGGAACCTCTGGGTACAGTCACCAGACCTTCCTTCTGAGGTACCTCTGGGTATCGTCACCAGGGCTTTCTTCTGAGGTAACTCTGGGTACAGTCAGCAGGCCTTCCTCCTCAAATACGTCTGGGCACAGTCACCAGGCCTTCCTTCTTAGGTACCTCTGGGTACAGTCACCAGGCCTTCCTTCTCAGTTACCTTTGGGTACACTTACCAGGTCTTCCTTCTGAGGTACCTCAGTGGACTGTCACCAGGCCTTCCTTCCAAGCTACCTCTGGGTATAGTCACCAGTCCTTCCTTCCGAGGTAACTCTGGGTACAGTCATCAGACCTTTTTTCCGAGGTAACTGTGGGTACAATCATCAGACCTTTCTTCCGAGATACCTCTGGGTAGAGTGACCAGGCCTTCCTTCCGAGGTACCTCTGAGTACAGTCAGTAGGCCTTCCTTCTGAGGTACCTCTGGGTACAGTTACCAGGCCTTCCTTCTCAGGCACCTCTGGGTACAGTCACCAGGCCTTCCTTCTCAGGCACCTCTGGGTACAGTCACCAAGCCGTCCTTCCCAGTTACGACTGGGTACTGTCACCAGGCCTTCCTTCCGAGGTCCCTCAGGGTACAGGCACCAGGCCTCGTATCCAAGGTACCTCTGGGTACAGTCACCAAGCCTTCCTTCCGAGGTACCTCTGGGTACAGTTACCAGGCCTTCATTCTCAGGCACCTCTGTTTACAGTCACCAGGCCTTCCTTCCGAGCTACCTCTGGGTACTGTCACCAGGCCTTCCTTCGCAGTTATCTCTGGGTACAGTCACCAGGCCTTCCCTCCAGGGTTACTCTGGGTACAGTCACCAGGCCTTCCTTCCAGGTACCTCTGGGTACATTCCGTAGGCCTTCCTTCTGAGGTAACTCTGAGTACAGTCAGGAGGCCTGCCTTCTCAGACACTTCTGGGTACTGTCACCAGGCCTTCCTTCTGAGGTACCTCTGGGTCCCGTCATCAGGCCTTCCTTCCTAGGTATGCATGGGCAGAGTCACCAGGCCTTCCTTCTGAGGTACCTCTGGGTATAGTCACCAGGCCTTCCTTCCGAGGTACGTCTGGGTACAGTCTCTAAGCCTTCCTTCCGAGGTTTGTCTTTGTACAGTTTCCAGGCCTTCCTTCTGAGGTACCTCTGGGTACAGTCACCACGCCTTCCTTCTTAGGTACCTCTGGGTATAGTTACCAGGCCTTCCTTCTCAGGTACGCCTGGGTACTGTCACCAGGCCTTCCTTCCGAGGTACCTCTGGGTACTGTCACCAGGCCTTCCTTCCGAGGTACCTCTGGGTACAGGCACCAGCCATTGCTTCCGAAGTCACTCTGGGTACAGTCACCAGGCCTTGTATCCAAGGTAACTCTGGGTACAGTCAGCGGGACTTCCTTCCGAGGTACTTCTTGGTATAGTCAGTAGGCCTGCCTTCTGAGGTACCTCTGGGTAATGTCTCCTGGGCTTCCTTCTCCAGTACCTTTGGGTACAGTCACCAGACCTTCATTCTCAGCTACCTCGGGGTACAGTCACCAGGCCTTCGTTCTGAGGTACCTCTGAGTAGAGTCAGCAGGCGTGCCTTCTCAGATGACTCTGGGTACTATCACCAGGCCTCTCTTCCGAGGTAACTCTGGGTACAGATAATCAGACCTTTCTTCTGAGATACCTCTCGGTAGAGTGACCAGGCCTTCCTTCCGAGATAACTCTGGGTACAGTCAGTCGGTCTTCCTTCTGAGGTACATCTGGGTGATGTCACCAGGCCTTCCTTCCGAGGTACCTCTGGGTACAGTCACCAGGCCTTCCCTTCACGGTTACTCTGGCTACACTCACAAGGCCTTCCTTCCGAGGTACCCCAGGGTACAGACACCAAACGTTTCTTCCATGGTAACTCTGGGTACAGTCACCAGACCTGCCTTCCGAGGTACCTCTGTTTACTGTCACCTGTCCTTCCTTCCGAGGTAAGTCTGGGTACAGTCACCAGGATTTCCTTCCGAGGTACCTCTGGGTTAGTCACCAGGCCTTCCTTCCGAGGTACGTCTGGGTACAGCCACCAGGCCTTTATTCTGAGGTACCTCTGGGTACAGTCACCAGGCCTTCCTTCTGAGGTACCTCTGTTACAGTCACCAGGCCTTCCTTCTGAGATACCTGTGGTTACAGTCACCAGACCTTCCTTCTCAGGTTCCTTTGGCTGCAGTCACCAGGCCTTTTTTCCGAGTACCTCTGAGCACAGTCATCAGCCCTTTCTCCCGAAGTACCTCTGGGAATAGTCACCAGGCCTTCCTTCTGAGGTACCTCTGGGTACAGTCAGCAGGCCTTCCTTCTCAGATACCTCTGGGCACAGTCACGAGGGCTTCCTTCTTAGGTACCTCTGAGTACAGTCACCAGCCTTCCTTCTGAGGTACCTTTTGGTACACTTACCAGGTCTTCCTTTTGAGGTACATCTGTGGACTGTCACCAGGCCTTCCTGCTGAGGCACCTCTGGGTACACTCATTAGACACTCCTATTTAGGTACCTCTGGGTACAGTCACCAGGCCTTCCTTCCAAGGTATCTTTGGGTATATTCACCAGTCCTTCCTTCCGAGGTACCTCTGGGTACTGTCACGAGGCCCTCCTTCTGAGGTAAGTCTGGGTACAGTCAGTAGGCCTTCCTTCTGAGGTACATCTGGGAAATGTCACCAGGCCTTCCTTCCGAGGTATCTCTAGGTACAGTTACCAGGCCTTCATTCTCAGGCACCTCTGGGTACAGTCAATAGGCCTTCCTTCTGAGGTAGCTCTGGGTACAGTCACCAGGCCTTCCTTCCTGGTTACCTCTGCGTATAGACATCTGGCCTTCCTTCTGAGGTACCTCTGGGTACAGTCACCAGGGCTTTCTTCCGAGGTACCTCTGGGTACAGTCACCAGGGCTTCCTTCCGAGGTACGACAGTGTAAAGTCACCAGGCCTTCCTTCCGAGATACATCAGTGTGCAGTCACCAGGCCGTCCTTCCCAGGTACCTCTGGGTACAGTCACCGGGCCTTCCTTCCAAAGAACCTCTGGGTACTGTCTCCAGGCCTTCCGTCTGAGGTAACTCTGGGTACAGTCACTGGACCTTTCTTCCGAGGTACCTCTGGGTACTGTCACCAGGCCTTCATTCCGAGGTAAATTTTTGTACTGTCACCTGGCCTTCCTTCCGAGGTACCTCTGGGTACAGTCACTAGGCCTTCCCTCTGAGGTACCTCTGAGTACAGTCAGCAGGCCTGCCTTCTCAGATACCTCTGGGTACTGTCACCAGACCTTCCTTCTGCGGTAGCTCTGGGTATAGACACCAGGGCTTCCTTCGGAGGTACCTCTGGGTAAGGTCATCAGGGCTTTCTTCCGAGGTATGTATGGGTAGAGTCACCAGGGCTTCCTTCTAAGGTACGTCTGAGTACAGTCACCAGGCCTTCCTTCCGAGGTATCTCTGGGTACAGGCATCAGGCCTTCCCTCCGAAGAACGTCTGGGTACAGTCATCAGGCCTTCGTACCGAGTTACCTCAGGGTACAGTCACCAGGCCTTCCTTCCGAGGTACCTCTGTGTTCAGTCACCAGTCCTTCCTTCCGAGGAACCTCTGGGTACAGTCACCAGGCCTTCTTTCCGAAGTACCTCTGGGAATAGTCACCAGGCCTTCGGTCTGAGGTACCTCTGGGTACAGTCAGCAGGCCTTCCTTCTCAGATACCTCTGGGCACAGTCACCAGGGCTTCCTTCTTAGGTACCTCTGAGTACAGTCACCAGCCTTTCTTCTGAGGTACCTTTTGGTACACTTACCAGGTCTTCCTTTTGAGGTACCTCTGTGGACTGTCACCAGGCCTTCCTGCTGAGGCACCTCTGGGTACACTCATTAGACACTCCTATTTAGGTACCTCTGGTACAGTCACCAGGCCTTCCTTCCAAGGTACCTTTGGGTATATTCACCAGAACTTCCTTCCGAGGTACCTCTGGGTACTGTCACCAGGCCTTCCTTCTGAGGTAAGTCTGGGTACAGTCAATAGGCCTTCCTTCTGAGGTACATCTGGGAAATGTCACCAGGCCTTCCTTCCGAGGTATCTCTGGGTACAGTTACCAGGCCTTCATTGTCAGGCACCTCTGGGTACAGTCACCAGGCCTTCCTTCTGAGGTAGCTCTGGGTACTGTCACCAGGCCTTCCTTCTGAGTTACCTCTGCGTATAGTCACCAGGCCTTCCTTCTGAGGTACCTCTGGGTACAGTCACCAGACCTTCCTTTTGAGGTACCTCTGGGTACTGTCACCAGGTTTTCCTTCTGAGGTAACTCTGCGTACTGTCACCAGGTCTTCCTTCCGAGGTAATTCTGTGTTCAGTCAAGAGTCCTTCCTTCCAAGGAACCTCTGGGTACACTCACGAGGCCCTGTATCCGAGGTACGCCTGGGTACAGTCACCAGGCCTTCCTTCCGAGGTACCTCTGGGTATAGTCAGTAGGCCTTCCTTCTGAGGTACCTCTGGGTAATGTCTCCAGGGATTCTATCTCCAGTACTTCTGGGTACAGTCAACAGGCCTTCATTCTCAGGTACCTCTGGGTAGAGTCACCAGCCCTTCATTCTCAGGTACCTCAGAGTACGGTCTCCAGGCCTTCTTTCCGAGGAACCTCTGGGTACAGTCACCAGACCTTCCTTCTGAGGTACCTCTGGGTATCGTCACCAGGGCTTTCTTCTGAGGTAACTCTGGGTACAGTCAGCAGGCCTTCCTCCTCAAATACGTCTGGGCACAGTCACCAGGCCTTCCTTCTTAGGTACCTCTGGGTACAGTCACCAGGCCTTCCTTCTCAGTTACCTTTGGGTACACTTACCAGGTCTTCCTTCTGAGGTACCTCAGTGGACTGTCACCAGGCCTTCCTTCCAAGCTACCTCTGGGTATAGTCACCAGTCCTTCCTTCCGAGGTAACTCTGGGTACAGTCATCAGACCTTTTTTCCGAGGTAACTGTGGGTACAATCATCAGACCTTTCTTCCGAGATACCTCTGGGTAGAGTGACCAGGCCTTCCTTCCGAGGTACCTCTGAGTACAGTCAGTAGGCCTTCCTTCTGAGGTACCTCTGGGTACAGTTACCAGGCCTTCCTTCTCAGGCACCTCTGGGTACAGTCACCAGGCCTTCCTTCTCAGGCACCTCTGGGTACAGTCACCAAGCCGTCCTTCCCAGTTACGACTGGGTACTGTCACCAGGCCTTCCTTCCGAGGTCCCTCAGGGTACAGGCACCAGGCCTCGTATCCAAGGTACCTCTGGGTACAGTCACCAGGCCTTCCTTCCGAGGTACCTCTGGGTACAGTTACCAAGCCTTCATTCTCAGGCACCTCTGTTTACAGTCACCAGGCCTTCCTTCCGAGCTACCTCTGGGTACTGTCACCAGGCCTTCCTTCGCAGTTATCTCTGGGTACAGTCACCAGGCCTTCCCTCCAGGGTTACTCTGGGTACAGTCACCAGGCCTTCCTTCCAGGTACCTCTGGGTACATTCCGTAGGCCTTCCTTCTGAGGTAACTCTGAGTACAGTCAGGAGGCCTGCCTTCTCAGACACTTCTGGGTACTGTCACCAGGCCTTCCTTCTGAGGTACCTCTGGGTCCCGTCATCAGGCCTTCCTTCCTAGGTATGCATGGGCAGAGTCACCAGGCCTTCCTTCTGAGGTACCTCTGGGTATAGTCACCAGGCCTTCCTTCCGAGGTACGTCTGGGTACAGTCTCTAAGCCTTCCTTCCGAGGTTTGTCTTTGTACAGTTTCCAGGCCTTCCTTCTGAGGTACCTCTGGGTACAGTCACCACGCCTTCCTTCTTAGGTACCTCTGGGTATAGTTACCAGGCCTTCCTTCTCAGGTACGCCTGGGTACTGTCACCAGGCCTTCCTTCCGAGGTACCTCTGGGTACTGTCACCAGGCCTTCCTTCCGAGGTACCTCTGGGTACAGGCACCAGCCATTGCTTCCGAAGTCACTCTGGGTACAGTCACCAGGCCTTGTATCCAAGGTAACTCTGGGTACAGTCAGCGGGACTTCCTTCCGAGGTACTTCTTGGTATAGTCAGTAGGCCTGCCTTCTGAGGTACCTCTGGGTAATGTCTCCTGGGCTTCCTTCTCCAGTACCTTTGGGTACAGTCACCAGACCTTCATTCTCAGCTACCTCGGGGTACAGTCACCAGGCCTTCGTTCTGAGGTACCTCTGAGTAGAGTCAGCAGGCGTGCCTTCTCAGATGACTCTGGGTACTATCACCAGGCCTCTCTTCCGAGGTAACTCTGGGTACAGATAATCAGACCTTTCTTCTGAGATACCTCTCGGTAGAGTGACCAGGCCTTCCTTCCGAGATAACTCTGGGTACAGTCAGTCGGTCTTCCTTCTGAGGTACATCTGGGTGATGTCACCAGGCCTTCCTTCCGAGGTACCTCTGGGTACAGTCACCAGGCCTTCCCTTCACGGTTACTCTGGCTACACTCACAAGGCCTTCCTTCCGAGGTACCCCAGGGTACAGACACCAAACGTTTCTTCCATGGTAACTCTGGGTACAGTCACCAGACCTGCCTTCCGAGGTACCTCTGTTTACTGTCACCTGTCCTTCCTTCCGAGGTAAGTCTGGGTACAGTCACCAGGATTTCCTTCCGAGGTACCTCTGGGTTAGTCACCAGGCCTTCCTTCCGAGGTACGTCTGGGTACAGCCACCAGGCCTTTATTCTGAGGTACCTCTGGGTACAGTCACCAGGCCTTCCTTCTGAGGTACCTCTGTTACAGTCACCAGGCCTTCCTTCTGAGATACCTGTGGTTACAGTCACCAGACCTTCCTTCTCAGGTTCCTTTGGCTGCAGTCACCAGGCCTTTTTTCCGAGTACCTCTGAGCACAGTCATCAGCCCTTTCTCCCGAAGTACCTCTGGGAATAGTCACCAGGCCTTCCTTCTGAGGTACCTCTGGGTACAGTCAGCAGGCCTTCCTTCTCAGATACCTCTGGGCACAGTCACGAGGGCTTCCTTCTTAGGTACCTCTGAGTACAGTCACCAGCCTTCCTTCTGAGGTACCTTTTGGTACACTTACCAGGTCTTCCTTTTGAGGTACATCTGTGGACTGTCACCAGGCCTTCCTGCTGAGGCACCTCTGGGTACACTCATTAGACACTCCTATTTAGGTACCTCTGGGTACAGTCACCAGGCCTTCCTTCCAAGGTATCTTTGGGTATATTCACCAGTCCTTCCTTCCGAGGTACCTCTGGGTACTGTCACGAGGCCCTCCTTCTGAGGTAAGTCTGGGTACAGTCAGTAGGCCTTCCTTCTGAGGTACATCTGGGAAATGTCACCAGGCCTTCCTTCCGAGGTATCTCTAGGTACAGTTACCAGGCCTTCATTCTCAGGCACCTCTGGGTACAGTCAATAGGCCTTCCTTCTGAGGTAGCTCTGGGTACAGTCACCAGGCCTTCCTTCCTGGTTACCTCTGCGTATAGACATCTGGCCTTCCTTCTGAGGTACCTCTGGGTACAGTCACCAGGGCTTTCTTCCGAGGTACCTCTGGGTACAGTCACCAGGGCTTCCTTCCGAGGTACGACAGTGTAAAGTCACCAGGCCTTCCTTCCGAGATACATCAGTGTGCAGTCACCAGGCCGTCCTTCCCAGGTACCTCTGGGTACAGTCACCGGGCCTTCCTTCCAAAGAACCTCTGGGTACTGTCTCCAGGCCTTCCGTCTGAGGTAACTCTGGGTACAGTCACTGGACCTTTCTTCCGAGGTACCTCTGGGTACTGTCACCAGGCCTTCATTCCGAGGTAAATTTTTGTACTGTCACCTGGCCTTCCTTCCGAGGTACCTCTGGGTACAGTCACTAGGCCTTCCCTCTGAGGTACCTCTGAGTACAGTCAGCAGGCCTGCCTTCTCAGATACCTCTGGGTACTGTCACCAGACCTTCCTTCTGCGGTAGCTCTGGGTATAGACACCAGGGCTTCCTTCGGAGGTACCTCTGGGTAAGGTCATCAGGGCTTTCTTCCGAGGTATGTATGGGTAGAGTCACCAGGGCTTCCTTCTAAGGTACGTCTGAGTACAGTCACCAGGCCTTCCTTCCGAGGTATCTCTGGGTACAGGCATCAGGCCTTCCCTCCGAAGAACGTCTGGGTACAGTCATCAGGCCTTCGTACCGAGTTACCTCAGGGTACAGTCACCAGGCCTTCCTTCCGAGGTACCTCTGTGTTCAGTCACCAGTCCTTCCTTCCGAGGAACCTCTGGGTACAGTCACCAGGCCTTCTTTCCGAAGTACCTCTGGGAATAGTCACCAGGCCTTCGGTCTGAGGTACCTCTGGGTACAGTCAGCAGGCCTTCCTTCTCAGATACCTCTGGGCACAGTCACCAGGGCTTCCTTCTTAGGTACCTCTGAGTACAGTCACCAGCCTTTCTTCTGAGGTACCTTTTGGTACACTTACCAGGTCTTCCTTTTGAGGTACCTCTGTGGACTGTCACCAGGCCTTCCTGCTGAGGCACCTCTGGGTACACTCATTAGACACTCCTATTTAGGTACCTCTGGTACAGTCACCAGGGTTCCTTCCAAGGTAACTTTGGGTATATTCACCAGAACTTCCTTCCGAGGTACCTCTGGGTACTGTCACCAGGCCTTCCTTCTGAGGTAAGTCTGGGTACAGTCAATAGGTCTTCCTTCTGAGGTACATCTGGGAAATGTCACCAGGCCATCCTTCCGAGGTATCTCTGGGTACAGTTACCAGGCCTTCATTGTCAGGCACCTCTGGGTACAGTCACCAGGCCTTCCTTCTGAGGTAGCTCTGGGTACTGTCACCAGGCCTTCCTTCTGAGTTACCTCTGCGTATAGTCACCAGGCCTTCCTTCTGAGGTACCTCTGGGTACAGTCACCAGACCTTCCTTCTGAGGTACCTCTGGGTACTGTAACCAGGTTTTCCTTCTGAGGTAACTCTGCGTACTGTCACCAGGCCTTCCTTCCGAGGTAATTCTGTGTTCAGTCAAGAGTCCTTCCTTCCGAGGAACCTCTGGGTACACTCACGAGGCCCTGTATCCGAGGTACGTCTGGGTACAGTCACCAGGCCTTCCTTCCGAGGTATCTCTGGGTACAGGCATCAGGCCTTCCCTCCGAAGAGCGTCTGGGAACAGTCATCAGGCCTTCGTACCGAGTTACCTCAGGGTACAGTCACCAGGCCTTCCTTCCGAGGTACCTCTGTGTTCAGTCACCAGTCCTTCCGAGGAACCTCTGGGTACAGTCACCAGGCCTTCTTTCCGAAGTACCTCTGGGAATAGTCACCAGGCCTTCGGTCTGAGGTACCTCTGGGTACAGTCAGCAGGCCTTCCTTCTCAGATACCTCTGGGCACAGTCACCAGGGCTTCCTTCTTAGGTACCTCTGAGTACAGTCACCAGCCTTTCTTCTGAGGTACCTTTTGGTACACTTACCAGGTCTTCCTTTTGAGGTACCTCTGTGGACTGTCACCAGGCCTTCCTGCTGAGGCACCTCTGGGTACAGTCACCAAGCCGTCCTTCCCAGTTACGACTGGGTACTGTCACCAGGCCTTCCTTCCGAGGTACGTCAGGGTACAGGCACCAGGCCTCGTATCCAAGGTACCTCTGGGTACAGTCACCAGGCCTTCCTTCTCAGGCACCTCTGGGTACAGTCACCAGGCCTTCCTTCTCAGGCACCTCTGGGTACAGTCACCAAGCCGTCCTTCCCAGTTACGACTGGGTACTGTCACCAGGCCTTCCTTCCGAGGTACCTCAGGGTACAGGCACCAGGCCTCGTATCCAAGGTACCTCTGGGTACAGTCACCAGGCCTTCCTTCCGAGGTACCTCTGGGTACAGTTACCAGGCCTTCATTCTCAGGCACCTCTGTTTACAGTCACCAGGCCTTCCTTCCGAGCTACCTCTGGGTACTGTCACCAGGCCTTCCTTCGCAGTTATCTCTGGGTACAGTCACCAGGCCTTCCCTCCAGGGTTACTCTGGGTACAGTCACCAGGCCTTCCTTCCAGGTACCTCTGGGTACAGTCCGTAGGCCTTCCTTCTGAGGTAACTCTGAGTACAGTCAGGAGGCCTGCCTTCTCAGACACTTCTGGGTACTGTCACCAGACCTTCCTTCTGAGGTACCTCTGGGTCCAGTCATCAGGCCTTCCTTCCTAGGTATGCATGGGCAGAGTCACCAGGCCTTCCTTCTGAGGTACCTCTGGGTATAGTCACCAGGCCTTCCTTCCGAGGTACGTCTGGGTACAGTCTCTAAGCCTTCCTTCCGAGGTTTGTCTTTGTACACTTTCCAGGCCTTCCTTCTGAGGTACCTCTGGGTACAGTCACCACGCCTTCCTTCTTAGGTACCTCTGGGTATAGTTACCAGGCCTTCCTTCTCAGGTACACCTGGGTACTGTCACCAGGCCTTCCTTCTGAGGTACCTCTGGGTACTGTCACCAGGCCTTCCTTCCGAGGTACCTCTGGGTACAGGCACCAGCCATTGCTTCCGAAGTAACTCTGGGTACAGTCACCAGGCCTTGTATCCAAGGTAACTCTGGGTACAGTCAGCGGGACTTCCTTCCGAGGTACTTCTCGGTATAGTCAGTAGGCCTGCCTTCTGAGGTACCTCTGGGTAATGTCTCCTGGGCTTCCTTCTCCAGTACCTTTGGGTACAGTCACCAGACCTTCATTCTCAGCTACCTCGGGGTACAGTCACCAGGCCTTCGTTCTGAGGTACCTCTGAGTAGAGTCAGCAGGCGTGCCTTCTCAGATGACTCTGGGTACTATCACCAGGCCTCTCTTCCGAGGTAACTCTGGGTACAGATAATCAGACCTTTCTTCCGAGATACCTCTCGGTAGAGTGACCAGGCCTTCCTTCCGAGATAACTCTGGGTACAGTCAGTCGGTCTTCCTTCTGAGCTACATCTGGGTGATGTCACCAGGCCTTCCTTCCGAGGTACCTCTGGGTACAGTCACCAGGCCTTCCCTTCACGGTTACTCTGGCTACACTCACAAGGCCTTCCTTCCGAGGTACCCCAGGGTACAGACACCAAACGTTTCTTCCATGGTAACTCTGGGTACAGTCACCAGACCTGCCTTCCGAGGTACCTCTGTTTATTGTCACCTGTCCTTCCTTCCGAGGTAAGTCTGGGTACAGTCACCAGGATTTCCTTCCGAGGTACCTCTGGGTTAGTCACCAGGCCTTCCTTCCGAGGTACGTCTGGGTACAGTCACCAGGCCTTTATTCTGAGGTACCTCTGGGTACAGTCACCAGGCCTTCCTTCTGAGGTACCTCTGTTACAGTCACCAGGCCTTCCTTCTGAGATACCTGTGGTTACAGTCACCAGACCTTCCTTCTCAGGTTCCTTTGGCTGCAGTCACCAGGCCTTTTTTCCGAGTACCTCTGAGCACAGTCATCAGCCCTTTCTCCCGAAGTACCTCTGGGAATAGTCACCAGGCCTTCCTTCTGAGGTACCTCTGGGTACAGTCAGCAGGCCTTCCTTCTCAGATACCTCTGGGCACAGTCACGAGGGCTTCCTTCTTAGGTACCTCTGAGTACAGTCACCAGCCTTCCTTCTGAGGTACCTTTTGGTACACTTACCAGGTCTTCCTTTTGAGGTACATCTGTGGACTGTCACCAGGCCTTCCTGCTGAGGCACCTCTGGGTACACTCATTAGACACTCCTATTTAGGTACCTCTGGGTACAGTCACCAGGCCTTCCTTCCAAGGTATCTTTGGGTATATTCACCAGTCCTTCCTTCCGAGGTACCTCTGGGTACTGTCACCAGGCCTTCCTTCTGAGGTAAGTCTGGGTACAGTCAGTAGGCCTTCCTTCTGAGGTACATCTGGGAAATGTCACCAGGCCTTCCTTCCGAGGTATCTCTGGGTACAGTTACCAGGCCTTCATTCTCAGGCACCTCTGGGTACAGTCAATAGGCCTTCCTTCTGAGGTAGCTCTGGGTACAGTCACCAGGCCTTCCTTCCTAGTTACCTCTGCGTATAGACATCTGGCCTTCCTTCTGAGGTACCTCTGGGTACAGTCACCAGGGCTTCCTTCCGAGGTACCTCTGGGTACAGTCACCAGGGCTTCCTTCCGAGGTACGACAGTGTACAGTCACCAGGCCTTCCTTCCGAGATACGTCAGTGTGCAGTTACCAGGCCGTCCTTCCCAGGTACCTCTGGGTACAGTCACCGGGCCTTCCTTCCAAAGAACCTCTGGGTACTGTCTCCAGGCCTTCCGTCTGAGGTAACTCTGGGTACAGTCACTGGACCTTTCTTCCGAGGTACCTCTGGGTACTGTCACCAGACCTTCATTCCGAGGTAGATTTTTGTGCTGTCACCTGGCCTTCCTTCCGAGGCACCTCTGGGTACAGTCACTAGACCTTCCCTCTGAGGTACCTCTGAGTACAGTCAGCAGGACTGCCTTCTCAGATACCTCTGGATACTGTCACCAGACCTTCCTTCTGCGGTAGCTCTGGGTACAGACACCAGGGCTTCCTTCGGAGGTACCTCTGGGTAAGGTCATCAGGGCTTCCTTCCGAGGTATGTATGGGTAGAGTCACCAGGGCTTCCTTCTAAGGTACGTCTGAGTACAGTCACCAGGCCTTCCTTCCGAGGTATCTCTGGGTACAGGCATCAGGCCTTCCCTCCGAAGAACGTCTGGGTACAGTCATCAGGCCTTCGTACCGAGTTACCTCAGGGTACAGTCACCAGGCCTTCCTTCCGAGGTACCTCTGTGTTCAGTCACCAGTCCTTCCTTCCGAGGAACCTCTGGGTACAGTCACCAGGCCTTCTTTCTGAAGTACCTCTGGGAATAGTCACCAGGCCTTCGGTCTGAGGTACCTCTGGGTACAGTCAGCAGGCCTTCCTTCTCAGATACCTCTGGGCACAGTCACCAGGGCTTCCTTCTTAGGTACCTCTGAGTACAGTCACCAGCCTTTCTTCTGAGGTACCTTTTGGTACACTTACCAGGTCTTCCTTTTGAGGTACCTCTGTGGACTGTCACCAGGCCTTCCTGCTGAGGCACCTCTGGGTACACTCATTAGACACTCCTATTTAGGTACCTCTGGTACAGTCACCAGGCCTTCCTTCCAAGGTACCTTTGGGTATATTCACCAGAACTTCCTTCCGAGGTACCTCTGGGTACTGTCACCAGGCCTTCCTTCTGAGGTAAGTCTGGGTACAGTCAATAGGCCTTCCTTCTGAGGTACATCTGGGAAATGTCACCAGGCCTTCCTTCCGAGGTATCTCTGGGTACAGTTACCAGGCCTTCATTGTCAGGCACCTCTGGGTACAGTCACCAGGCCTTCCTTCTGAGGTAGCTCTGGGTACTGTCACCAGGCCTTCCTTCTGAGTTACCTCTGCGTATAGTCACCAGGCCTTCCTTCTGAGGTACCTCTGGGTACAGTCACCAGACCTTCCTTCTGAGGTACCTCTGGGTACTGTCACCAGGTTTTCCTTCTGAGGTACCTCTGAGTACAGTCAGGAGGCCTGCCTTCTCAGACACTTCTGGGTACTGTCACCAGGCCTTCCTTCTGAGGTACCTCTGCGTCCAGTCATCAGGCCTTCCTTCCTAGGTATGCATGGGCAGAGTCACCAGGCCTTCCTTCTGAGGTACCTCTGGGTATAGTCACCAGGCCTTCCTTCCGAGGTACGTCTGGGTACAGTCTCTAAGCCTTCCTTCCAAGGTTTGTCTTTGTACAGTTTCCAGGCCTTCCTTCTGAGGTACCTCTGGGTACAGTCACCAGGCCTTCCTTCTCAGGTACGCCTGGGTACTGTCACCAGGCCTTCCTTCCGAGGTACCTCTGGGTACTGTCACCAGGCCTTCCTTCCGAGGTACCTCTGGGTACAGGCACCAGCCATTGCTTCCGAAGTAACTCTGGGTACAGTCACCAGGCCTTGTATCCAAGGTAACTCTGGGTACAGTCAGCGGGACTTCCTTCCAAGGTACTTCTTGGTATAGTCAGTAGGCCTGCCTTCTGAGGTACCTCTGGGTAATGTCTCCTGGGCTTCCTTCTCCAGTACCTTTGGGTACAGTCACCAGACCTTCATTCTCAGCTACCTCGGGGTACAGTCACCAGGCCTTCGTTCTGAGGTACCTCTGAGTAGAGTCAGCAGGCGTGCCTTCTCAGATGACTCTGGGTACTATCACCAGGCCTCTCTTCCGAGGTAACTCTGGGTACAGATAATCAGACCTTTCTTCCGAGATACCTCTCGGTAGAGTGACCAGGCCTTCCTTCCGAGATAACTCTGGGTACAGTCAGTCGGTCTTCCTTCTGAGCTACATCTGGGTGATGTCACCAGGCCTTCCTTCCGAGGTACCTCTGGGTACAGTCACCAGGCCTTCCCTTCACGGTTACTCTGGCTACACTCACAAGGCCTTCCTTCCGAGGTACCCCAGGGTACAGACACCAAACGTTTCTGCCATGGTAACTCTGGGTACAGTCACCAGACCTGCCTTCCGAGGTACCTCTGTTTACTGTCACCTGTCCTTCCTTCCGAGGTACCTCTGGGTACAGTTACCAGGCCTTCATTCTCAGGCACCTCTGTTTACAGTCACCAGGCCGTCCTTCCGAGCTACCTCTGGGTACTGTCACCAGGCCTTCCTTCGCAGTTATCTCTGGGTACAGTCACCAGGCCTTCCTTCTGAGGTACCTCTGTTACAGTCACCAGGCCTTCCTTCTGAGATACCTGTGGTTACAGTCACCAGACCTTCCTTCTCAGGTTCCTTTGGCTGCAGTCACCAGGCCTTTTTTCCGAGTACCTCTGAGCACAGTCATCAGCCCTTTCTCCCGAAGTACCTCTGGGAATAGTCACCAGGCCTTCCTTCTGAGGTACCTCTGGGTACAGTCAGCAGGCCTTCCTTCTCAGATACCTCTGGGCACAGTCACCAGGGCTTCCTTCTTAGGTACCTCTGAGTACAGTCACCAGCCTTCCTTCTGAGGTACCTTTTGGTACACTTACCAGGTCTTCCTTTTGAGGTACATCTGTGGACTGTCACCAGGCCTTCCTGCTGAGGCACCTCTGGGTACACTCATTAGACACTCCTATTTAGGTACCTCTGGGTACAGTCACCAGGCCTTCCTTCCAAGGTATCTTTGGGTATATTCACCAGTCCTTCCTTCCGAGGTACCTCTGGGTACTGTCACCAGGCCTTCCTTCTGAGGTAAGTCTGGGTACAGTCAGTAGGCCTTCCTTCTGAGGTACATCTGGGAAATGTCACCAGGCCTTCCTTCCGAGGTATCTCTGTGTACAGTTACCAGGCCTTCATTCTCAGGCACCTCTGGATACAGTCAATAGGTCTTCCTTCTGAGGTAGCTCTGGGTACAGTCACCAGGCCTTCCTTCCTAGTTACCCCTGCGTATAGACATCTGGCCTTCTTTCTGAGGTACCTCTGGGTACAGTCACCAGGGCTTCCTTCCGAGGTACCTCTGGGTACAGTCACCAGGGCTTCCTTCCGAGGTACGACAGTGTACAGTCACCAGGCCTTCCTTCCGAGATACGTCAGTGTGCAGTCACCAGGCCGTCCTTCCCAGGTACCTCTGGGTACAGTCACCGGGCCTTCCTTCCAAAGAACCTCTGGGTACTGTCTCCAGGCCTTCCGTCTGAGGTAACTCTGGGTACAGTCACTGGACCTTTCTTCCGAGGTACCTCTGGGTACTGTCACCAGGCCTTCATTCCGAGGTAAATTTTTGTACTGTCACCTGGCCTTCCTTCCGAGGTACCTCTGGGTACAGTCACTAGGCCTTCCCTCTGAGGTACCTCTGAGTACAGTCAGCAGGCCTGCCTTCTCAGATACCTCTGGGTACTGTCACCAGACCTTCCTTCTGCGGTAGCTCTGGGTACAGACACCAGGGCTTCCTTCGGAGGTACCTCTGGGTAAGGTCATCAGGGCTTCCTTCCGAGGTATGTATGGGTAGAGTCACCATGGCTTCCTTCTAAGGTACGTCTGAGTACAGTCACCAGGCCTTCCTTCCGAGGTATCTCTGGGTACAGGCATCAGGCCTTCCCTCCGAAGAAAGTCTGGGTACAGTCATCAGGCCTTCGTACCGTGTTACCTCAGGGTACAGTCACCAGGCCTTCCTTCCGAGGTACCTCTGTGTTCAGTCACCAGTCCTTCCTTCCGAAGAACCTCTGGGTACAGTCACCAGGCATTCTTTCCGAAGTACCTCTGGGAATAGTCACCAGGCCTTCGGTCTGAGGTACCTCTGGGTACAGTCAGCAGGCCTTCCTTCTCAGATACCTCTGGGCACAGTCACCAGGGCTTCCTTCTTAGGTACCTCTGAGTACAGTCACCAGCCTTTCTTCTGAGGTACCTTTTGGTACACTTACCAGGTCTTCCTTTTGAGGTACCTCTGTGGACTGTCACCAGGCCTTCCTGCTGAGGCACCTCTGGGTACACTCATTAGACACTCCTATTTAGGTACCTCTGGTACAGTCACCAGGCCTTCCTTCCAAGGTACCTTTGGGTATATTCACCAGAACTTCCTTCCGAGGTACCTCTGGGTACTGTCACCAGGCCTTCCTTCTGAGGTAAGTCTGGGTACAGTCAATAGGCCTTCCTTCTGAGGTAGCTCTGGGTACTGTCACCAGGCCTTCCTTCTGAGTTACCTCTGCGTGTAGTCACCAGGCCTTCCTTCTGAGGTACCTCTGGGTACAGTCACCAGACCTTCCTTCTGAGGTACCTCTGGGTACTGTCACCAGGTTTTCCTTCTGAGGTAACTCTGCGTACTGTCACCAGGCCTTCCTTCCGAGGTAATTCTGTGTTCAGTCAAGAGTCCTTCCTTCCGAGGAACCTCTGGGTACACTCACGAGGCCCTGTATCCGAGGTACGTCTTGGTACAGTCACCAGGCCCTCCTTCCGAGGTACCTCTGGGTATAGTCAGTAGGCCTTCCTTCTGAGGTACCTCTGGGTAATGTCTCCAGGGATTCTATCTCCAGTACTTCTGGGTACAGTCAACAGGCCTTCATTCTCAGGTACCTCTGGGTAGAGTCACCAGCCCTTCATTCTCAGGTACCTCAGAGTACGGTCTCCAGGCCTTCTTTCCGAGGAACCTCTGGGTACAGTCACCAGACCTTCCTTCTGAGGTACCTCTGGGTATCGTCACCAGGCCTTTCTTCTGAGGTAACTCTGGGTACAGTCAGCAGGCCTTCCTCCTCAAATACCTCTGGGCACAGTCACCAGGCCTTCCTTCTTAGGTACCTCTGGGTACAGTCACCAGGCCTTCCTTCTCAGTTACCTTTGGGTACACTTACCAGGTCTTCCTTCTGAGGTACCTCAGTGGACTGTCACCAGGCCTTCCTTCCAAGCTACCTCTGGGTATAGTCACCAGTCCTTCCTTCCGAGGTAACTCTGGGTACAGTCATCAGACCTTTTTTCCGAGGTAACTGTGGGTACAATCATCAGACCTTTCTTCCGAGATACCTCTGGGTAGAGTGACCAGGCCTTCCTTCCGAGGTACCTCTGAGTACAGTCAGTAGGCCTTCCTTCTGAGGTACCTCTGGGTACAGTTACCAGGCCTTCCTTCTCAGGCACCTCTGGGTACAGTCACCAGGCCTTCCTTCTCAGGCACCTCTGGGTACAGTCACCAAGCCGTCCTTCCCAGTTACGACTGGGTACTGTCACCAGGCCTTCCTTCCGAGGTACCTCAGGGTACAGGCACCAGGCCTCGTATCCAAGGTACCTCTGGGTACAGTCACCAGGCCTTCCTTCCGAGGTACCTCTGTGTACAGTTACCAGGCCTTCATTCTCAGGCACCTCTGTTTACAGTCACCAGGCCTTCCTTCCGAGCTACCTCTGGGTACTGTCACCAGGCCTTCCTTCGCAGTTATCTCTGGGTACAGTCACCAGGCCTTCCCTCCCGGGTTACTCTGGGTACAGTCACCAGGCCTTCCTTCCAGGTACCTCTGGGTACAGTCCGTAGGCCTTCCTTCTGAGGTAACTCTGAGTACAGTCAGGAGGCCTGCCTTCTCAGACACTTCTGGGTACTGTCACCAGGCCTTCCTTCTGAGGTACCTCTGGGTCCAGTCATCAGGCCTTCCTTCCTAGGTATGCATGGGCAGAGTCACCAGGCCTTCCTTCTGAGGTACCTCTGGGTATAGGCACCAGGCCTTCCTTCCGAGGTACGTCTGGGTACAGTCTCTAAGCCTTCCTTCCGAGGTTTGTCTTTGTACAGTTTCCAGGCCTTCCTTCTGAGGTACCTCTGGGTACAGTCACCACGCCTTCCTTCTCAGGTACGCCTGGGTACTGTCACCAGGCCTTCCTTCCGAGGTACCTCTGGGTACTGTCACCAGGCCTTCCTTCCGAGGTACCTCTGGGTACAGGCACCAGCCATTGTTTCCGAAGTAACTCTGGGTACAGTCACCAGGCCTTGTATCCAAGGTAACTCTGGGTACAGTCAGCGGGACTTCCTTCCGAGGTACTTCTTGGTATAGTCAGTAGGCCTGCCTTCTGAGGTACCTCTGGGTAATGTCTCCTGGGCTTCCTTCTCCAGTACCTTTGGGTACAGTCACCAGACCTTCATTCTCAGCTACCTCGGGGTACAGTCACCAGGCCTTCGTTCTGAGGTACCTCTGAGTAGAGTCAGCAGGCGTGCCTTCTCAGATGACTCTGGGTACTATCACCAGGCCTCTCTTCCGAGGTAACTCTGGGTACAGATAATCAGACCTTTCTTCCGAGATACCTCTCGGTAGAGTGACCAGGCCTTCCTTCCGAGATAACTCTGGGTACAGTCAGTCGGTCTTCCTTCTGAGCTACATCTGGGTGATGTCACCAGGCCTTCCTTCCGAGGTACCTCTGGGTACAGTCACCAGGCCTTCCCTTCACGGTTACTCTGGCTACACTCACAAGGCCTTCCTTCCGAGGTACCCCAGGGTACAGACACCGAACGTTTCTTCCATGGTAACTCTGGGTACAGTCACCAGACCTGCCTTCCGAGGTACCTCTGTTTACTGTCACCTGTCCTTCCTTCCGAGGTAACTCTGGGTACAGTTACCAGGCCTTCATTCTCAGGCACCTCTGTTTACAGTCACCAGGCCTTCCTTCCGAGCTACCTCTGGGCACTGTCACGAGGCCTTCCTTCGCAGTTATCTCTGGGTACAGTCACCAGGCCTTCCTTCTGAGGTACCTCTGTTACAGTCACCAGGCCTTCCTTCTGAGATACCTGTGGTTACAGTCACCAGACCTTCCTTCTCAGGTTCCTTTGGCTGCAGTCACCAGGCCTTTTTTCCGAGTACCTCTGAGCACAGTCATCAGCCCTTTCTCCCGAAGTACTTCTGGGAATAGTCACCAGGCCTTCGGTCTGAGGTACCTCTGGGTACAGTCAGCAGGCCTTCCTTCTCAGATACCTCTGGGCACAGTCACCAGGGCTTCCTTCTTAGGTACCTCTGAGTACAGTCACCAGCCTTTCTTCTGAGGTACCTTTTGGTACACTTACCAGGTCTTCCTTTTGAGGTACCTCTGTGGACTGTCACCAGGCCTTCCTGCTGAAGCACCTCTGGGTACACTCATTAGACACTCCTATTTAGGTACCTCTGGTACAGTCATCAGGCCTTCCTTCCAAGGTACCTTTGGGTATATTCACCAGAACTTCCTTCCGAGGTACCTCTGGGTACTGTCACCAGGCCTTCCTTCTGAGGTAAGTCTGGGTACAGTCAATAGGCCTTCCTTCTGAGGTACATCTGGGAAATGTCACCAGGCCTTCCTTCCGAGGTATCTCTGGGTACAGTTACCAGGCCTTCATTCTCAGGCACCTCTGGGTACAGTCACCAGGCCTTCCTTCTGAGGTAGCTCTGGGTACTGTCACCAGGCCTTCCTTCTGAGTTACCTCTGCGTGTAGTCACCAGGCCTTCCTTCTGAGGTACCTCTGGGTACAGTCACCAGACCTTCCTTCTGAGGTACCTCTGGGTACTGTCACCAGGTTTTCCTTCTGAGGTAACTCTGCGTACTGTCACCAGGCCTTCCTTCCGAGGTAATTCTGTGTTCAGTCAAGAGTCCTTCCTTCCGAGGAACCTCTGGGTACACTCACGAGGCCCTGTATCCGAGGTACGTCTGGGTACAGTCACCAGGCCTTCCTTCCGAGGTACCTCTGGGTATAGTCAGTAGGCCTTCCTTCTGAGGTACCTCTGGGTAATGTCTCCAGGGATTCTATCTCCAGTACTTCTGGGTACAGTCAACAGGCCTTCATTCTCAGGTACCTCTGGGTAGAGTCACCAGCCCTTCATTCTCAGGTACCTCAGAGTACGGTCTCCAGGCCTTCTTTCCGAGGAACCTCTGGGTACAGTCACCAGACCTTCCTTCTGAGGTACCTCTGGGTATCGTCACCAGGCCTTTCTTCTGAGGTAACTCTGGGTACAGTCAGCAGGCCTTCCTCCTCAAATACCTCTGGGCACAGTCACCAGGCCTTCCTTCTTAGGTACCTCTGGGTACAGTCACCAGGCCTTCCTTCTCAGTTACCTTTGGGTACACTTACCAGGTCTTCCTTCTGAGGTACCTCAGTGGACTGTCACCAGGCCTTCCTTCCAAGCTACCTCTGGGTATAGTCACCAGTCCTTCCTTCCGAGGTAACTCTGGGTACAGTCATCAGACCTTTTTTCCGAGGTAACTGTGGGTACAATCATCAGACCTTTCTTCCGAGATACCTCTGGGTAGAGTGACCAGGCCTTCCTTCCGAGGTACCTCTGAGTACAGTCAGTAGGCCTTCCTTCTGAGGTACCTCTGGGTACAGTTACCAGGCCTTCCTTCTCAGGCACCTCTGGGTACAGTCACCAGGCCTTCCTTCTCAGGCACCTCTGGGTACAGTCACCAAGACGTCCTTCCCAGTTACGACTGGGTACTGTCACCAGGCCTTCCTTCCGAGGTACCTCAGGGTACAGGCACCAGGCCTCGTATCCAAGGTACCTCTGTGTACAGTCACCAGGCCTCCCTTCCGAGGTACCTCTGTGTACAGTTACCAGGCCTTCATTCTCAGGCACCTCTGTTTACAGTCACCAGGCCTTCCTTCCGAGCTACCTCTGGGTACTGTCACCAGGCCTTCCTTCGCAGTTATCTCTGGGTACAGTCACCAGGCCTTCCCTCCAGGGTTACTCTGGGTACAGTCACCAGGCCTTCCTTCCAGGTACCTCTGGGTACAGTCCGTAGGCCTTCCTTCTGAGGTAACTCTGAGTACAGTCAGGAGGCCTGCCTTCTCAGACACTCCTGGGTACTGTCACCAGGCCTTCCTTCTGAGGTACCTCTGGGTCCAGTCATCAGGCCTTCCTTCCTAGGTATGCATGGGCAGAGACACCAGGCCTTCCTTCTGAGGTACCTCTGGGTATAGGCACCAGGCCTTCCTTCCGAGGTACGTCTGGGTACAGTCTCTAAGCCTTCCTTCCGAGGTTTGTCTTTGTACAGTTTCCAGGCCTTCCTTCTCAGGTACGCCTGGGTACTGTCACCAGGCCTTCCTTCCGAGGTACCTCTGGGTACTTTCACCAGGCCTTCCTTCCGAGGTACCTCTGGGTACTGTCACCAGGCCTTCCTTCCGAGGTACCTCTGGGTACAGGCACCAGCCATTGTTTCCGAAGTAACTCTGGGTACAGTCACCAGGCCTTGTATCCAAGGTAACTCTGGGTACAGTCAGCGGGACTTCCTTCCGAGGTACTTCTTGGTATAGTCAGTAGGCCTGCCTTCTGAGGTACCTCTGGGTAATGTCTCCTGGGCTTCCTTCTCCAGTACCTTTGGGTACAGTCACCAGACCTTCATTCTCAGCTACCTCGGGGTACAGTCACCAGGCCTTCGTTCTGAGGTACCTCTGAGTAGAGTCAGCAGGCGTGCCTTCTCAGATGACTCTGGGTACTATCACCAGGCCTCTCTTCCGAGGTAACTCTGGGTACAGATAATCAGACCTTTCTTCCGAGATACCTCTCGGTAGAGTGACCAGGCCTTCCTTCCGAGATAACTCTGGGTACAGTCAGTCGGTCTTCCTTCTGAGCTACATCTGGGTGATGTCACCAGGCCTTCCTTCCGAGGTACCTCTGGGTACAGTCACCAGGCCTTCCCTTCACGGTTACTCTGGCTACACTCACAAGGCCTTCCTTCCGAGGTACCCCAGGGTACAGACACCGAACGTTTCTTCCATGGTAACTCTGGGTACAGTCACCAGACCTTCCTTCCGAGGTACCTCTGTTTACTGTCACCTGTCCTTCCTTCCGAGGTACCTCTGGGTACAGTTACCAGGCCTTCATTCTCAGGCACCTCTGTTTACAGTCACCAGGCCTTCCTTCCGAGCTACCTCTGGGCACTGTCACGAGGCCTTCCTTCGCAGTTATCTCTGGGTACAGTCACCAGGCCTTCCTTCTGAGGTACCTCTGTTACAGTCACCAGGCCTTCCTTCTGAGATACCTGTGGTTACAGTCACCAGACCTTCCTTCTCAGGTTCCTTTGGCTGCAGTCACCAGGCCTTTTTTCCGAGTACCTCTGAGCACAGTCATCTGCCCTTTCTCCCGAAGTACCTCTGGGAATAGTCACCAGGCCTTCCTTCTGAGGTACCTCTGGGTACAGTCAGCAGGCCTTCCTTCTCAGATACCTCTGGGCACAGTCACGAGGGCTTCCTTCTTAGGTACCTCTGAGTACAGTCACCAGCCTTCCTTCTGAGGTACCTTTTGGTACACTTACCAGGTCTTCCTTTTGAGGTACATCTGTGGACTGTCACCAGGCCTTCCTGCTGAGGCACCTCTGGGTACACTCATTAGACACTCCTATTTAGGTACCTCTGGGTACAGTCACCAGGCCTTCCTTCCAAGGTATCTTTGGGTATATTCACCAGTCCTTCCTTCCGAGGTACCTCTGGGTACTGTCACCAGGCCTTCCTTCTGAGGTAAGTCTGGGTACAGTCAGTAGGCCTTCCTTCTGAGGTACATCTGGGAAATGTCACCAGGCCTTCCTTCCGAGGTATCTCTGGGTACAGTTACCAGGCCTTCATTCTCAGGCACCTCTGGGTACAGTCAATAGGCCTTCCTTCTGAGGTAGCTCTGGGTACAGTCACCAGGCCTTCCTTCCTAGTTACCTCTGCGTATAGACATCTGGCCTTCCTTCTGAGGTACCTCTGGGTACAGTCACCAGGGCTTCCTTCCGAGGTACCTCTGGGTACAGTCACCAGGGCTTCCTTCCGAGGTACGACAGTGTACAGTCACCAGGCCTTCCTTCCGAGATACGTCAGTGTGCAGTTACCAGGCCGTCCTTCCCAGGTACCTCTGGGTACAGTCACCGGGCCTTCCTTCCAAAGAACCTCTGGGTACTGTCTCCAGGCCTTCCGTCTGAGGTAACTCTGGGTACAGTCACTGGACCTTTCTTCCGAGGTACCTCTGGGTACTGTCACCAGACCTTCATTCCGAGGTAAATTTTTGTGCTGTCACCTGGCCTTCCTTCCGAGGCACCTCTGGGTACAGTCACTAGGCCTTCCCTCTGAGGTACCTCTGAGTACAGTCAGCAGGCCTGCCTTCTCAGATACCTCTGGGTACTGTCACCAGACCTTCCTTCTGCGGTAGCTCTGGGTACAGACACCAGGGCTTCCTTCGGAGGTACCTCTGGGTAAGGTCATCAGGGCTTCCTTCCGAGGTATGTATGGGTAGAGTCACCAGGGCTTCCTTCTAAGGTACGTCTGAGTACAGTCACCAGGCCTTCCTTCCGAGGTATCTCTGGGTACAGGCATCAGGCCTTCCCTCCGAAGAACGTCTGGGTACAGTCATCAGGCCTTCGTACCGAGTTACCTCAGGGTACAGTCACCAGGCCTTCCTTCCGAGGTACCTCTGTGTTCAGTCACCAGTCCTTCCTTCCGAGGAACCTCTGGGTACAGTCACCAGGCCTTCTTTCCGATGTACCTCTGGGAATAGTCACCAGGCCTTCGGTCTGAGGTACCTCTGGGTACAGTCAGCAGGCCTTCCTTCTCAGATACCTCTGGGCACAGTCACCAGGGCTTCCTTCTTAGGTACCTCTGAGTACAGTCACCAGCCTTTCTTCTGAGGTACCTTTTGGTACACTTACCAGGTCTTCCTTTTGAGGTACCTCTGTGGACTGTCACCAGGCCTTCCTGCTGAGGCACCTCTGGGTACACTCATTAGACACTCCTATTTAGGTACCTCTGGTACAGTCACCAGGCCTTCCTTCCAAGGTACCTTTGGGTATATTCACCAGAACTTCCTTCCGAGGTACCTCTGGGTACTGTCACCAGGCCTTCCTTCTGAGGTAAGTCTGGGTACACTCAATAGGCCTTCCTTCTGAGGTACATCTGGGAAATGTCACCAGGCCTTCCTTCCGAGGTATCTCTGGGTACAGTTACCAGGCCTTCATTGTCAGGCACCTCTGGGTACAGTCACCAGGCCTTCCTTCTGAGGTACCTCTGGGTACAGTCAGCAGGCCTTCCTTCTCAGATACCTCTGGGCACAGTCACGAGGGCTTCCTTCTTAGGTACCTCTGAGTACAGTCACCAGCCTTCCTTCTGAGGTACCTTTTGGTACACTTACCAGGTCTTCCTTTTGAGGTACATCTGTGGACTGTCACCAGGCCTTCCTGCTGAGGCACCTCTGGGTACACTCATTAGACACTCCTATTTAGGTACCTCTGGGTACAGTCACCAGGCCTTCCTTCCAAGGTATCTTTGGGTATATTCACCAGTCCTTCCTTCCGAGGTACCTCTGGGTACTGTCACCAGGCCTTCCTTCTGAGGTAAGTCTGGGTACAGTCAGTAGGCCTTCCTTCTGAGGTACATCTGGGAAATGTCACCAGGCCTTCCTTCCGAGGTATCTCTGGGTACAGTTACCAGGCCTTCATTCTCAGGCACCTCTGGGTACAGTCAATAGGCCTTCCTTCTGAGGTAGCTCTGGGTACAGTCACCAGGCCTTCCTTCCTAGTTACCTCTGCGTATAGACATCTGGCCTTCCTTCTGAGGTACCTCTGGGTACAGTCACCAGGGCTTCTTTCCGAGGTACCTCTGGGTACAGTCACCAGGGCTTCCTTCCGAGGTACGACAGTGTACAGTCACCAGGCCTTCCTTCCGAGATACGTCAGTGTGCAGTTACCAGGCCGTCCTTCCCAGGTACCTCTGGGTACAGTCACCGGGCCTTCCTTCCAAAGAACCTCTGGGTACTGTCTCCAGGCCTTCCGTCTGAGGTAACTCTGGGTACAGTCACTGGACCTTTCTTCCGAGGTACCTCTGGGTACTGTCACCAGACCTTCATTCCGAGGTAAATTTTTGTGCTGTCACCTGGCCTTCCTTCCGAGGCACCTCTGGGTACAGTCACTAGGCCTTCCCTCTGAGGTACCTCTGAGTACAGTCAGCAGGCCTGCCTTCTCAGATACCTCTGGGTACTGTCACCAGACCTTCCTTCTGCGGTAGCTCTGGGTACAGACACCAGGGCTTCCTTCGGAGGTACCTCTGGGTAAGGTCATCAGGGCTTCCTTCCGAGGTATGTATGGGTAGAGTCACCAGGGCTTCCTTCTAAGGTACGTCTGAGTACAGTCACCAGGCCTTCCTTCCGAGGTATCTCTGGGTACAGGCATCAGGCCTTCCCTCCGAAGAACGTCTGGGTACAGTCATCAGGCCTTCGTACCGAGTTACCTCAGGGTACAGTCACCAGGCCTTCCTTCCGAGGTACCTCTGTGTTCAGTCACCAGTCCTTCCTTCCGAGGAACCTCTGGGTACAGTCACCAGGCCTTCTTTCCGAAGTACCTCTGGGAATAGTCACCAGGCCTTCAGTCTGAGGTACCTCTGGGTACAGTCAGCAGGCCTTCCTTCTCAGATACCTCTGGGCACAGTCACCAGGGCTTCCTTCTTAGGTACCTCTGAGTACAGTCACCAGCCTTTCTTCTGAGGTACCTTTTGGTACACTTACCAGGTCATCCTTTTGAGGTACCTCTGTGGACTGTCACCAGGCCTTCCTGCTGAGGCACCTCTGGGTACACTCATTAGACACTCCTATTTAGGTACCTCTGGTACAGTCACCAGGCCTTCCTTCCAAGGTACCTTTGGGTATATTCACCAGAACTTCCTTCCGAGGTACCTCTGGGTACTGTCACCAGGCCTTCCTTCTGAGGTAAGTCTGGGTACAGTCAATAGGCCTTCCTTCTGAGGTACATCTGGGAAATGTCACCAGGCCTTCCTTCCGAGGTATCTCTGGGTACAGTTACCAGGCCTTCATTGTCAGGCACCTCTGGGTACAGTCACCAGGCCTTCCTTCTGAGGTACCTCTGGGTACAGTCAGCAGGCCTTCCTTCTCAGATACCTCTGGGCACAGTCACGAGGGCTTCCTTCTTAGGTACCTCTGAGTACAGTCACCAGCCTTCCTTCTGAGGTACCTTTTGGTACACTTACCAGGTCTTCCTTTTGAGGTACATCTGTGGACTGTCACCAGGCCTTCCTGCTGAGGCACCTCTGGGTACACTCATTAGACACTCCTATTTAGGTACCTCTGGGTACAGTCACCAGGCCTTCCTTCCAAGGTATCTTTGGGTATATTCACCAGTCCTTCCTTCCGAGGTACCTCTGGGTACTGTCACCAGGCCTTCCTTCTGAGGTAAGTCTGGGTACAGTCAGTAGGCCTTCCTTCTGAGGTACATCTGGGAAATGTCACCAGGCCTTCCTTCCGAGGTATCTCTGGGTACAGTTACCAGGCCTTCATTCTCAGGCACCTCTGGGTACAGTCAATAGGCCTTCCTTCTGAGGTAGCTCTGGGTACAGTCACCAGGCCTTCCTTCCTAGTTACCTCTGCGTATAGACATCTGGCCTTCCTTCTGAGGTACCTCTGGGTACAGTCACCAGGGCTTCCTTCCGAGGTACCTCTGGGTACAGTCACCAGGGCTTCCTTCCGAGGTACGACAGTGTACAGTCACCAGGCCTTCCTTCCGAGATACGTCAGTGTGCAGTTACCAGGCCGTCCTTCCCAGGTACCTCTGGGTACAGTCACCGGGCCTTCCTTCCAAAGAACCTCTGGGTACTGTCTCCAGGCCTTCCGTCTGAGGTAACTCTGGGTACAGTCACTGGACCTTTCTTCCGAGGTACCTCTGGGTACTGTCACCAGACCTTCATTCCGAGGTAAATTTTTGTGCTGTCACCTGGCCTTCCTTCCGAGGCACCTCTGGGTACAGTCACTAGGCCTTCCCTCTGAGGTACCTCTGAGTACAGTCAGCAGGCCTGCCTTCTCAGATACCTCTGGGTACTGTCACCAGACCTTCCTTCTGCGGTAGCTCTGGGTACAGACACCAGGGCTTCCTTCGGAGGTACCTCTGGGTAAGGTCATCAGGGCTTCCTTCCGAGGTATGTATGGGTAGAGTCACCAGGGCTTCCTTCTAAGGTACGTCTGAGTACAGTCACCAAGCCTTCCTTCCGAGGTATCTCTGGGTACAGGCATCAGGCCTTCCCTCCGAAGAACGTCTGGGTACAGTCATCAGGCCTTCGTACCGAGTTACCTCAGGGTACAGTCACCAGGCCTTCCTTCCGAGGTACCTCTGTGTTCAGTCACCAGTCCTTCCTTCCGAGGAACCTCTGGGTACAGTCACCAGGCCTTCTTTCCGAAGTACCTCTGGGAATAGTCACCAGGCCTTCGGTCTGAGGTACCTCTGGGTACAGTCAGCAGGCCTTCCTTCTCAGATACCTCTGGGCACAGTCACCAGGGCTTCCTTCTTAGGTACCTCTGAGTACAGTCACCAGCCTTTCTTCTGAGGTACCTTTTGGTACATTTACCAGGTCTTCCTTTTGAGGTACCTCTGTGCACTGTCACCAGGCCTTCCTGCTGAGGCACCTCTGGGTACACTCATTAGACACTCCTATTTAGGTCCCTCTGGTACAGTCACCAGGCCTTCCTTCCAAGGTACCTTTGGGTATATTCACCAGAACTTCCTTCCGAGGTACCTCTGGGTACTGTCACCAGGCCTTCCTTCTGAGGTAAGTCTGGGTACAGTCAATAGGCCTTCCTTCTGAGGTACATCTGGGAAATGTCACCAGGCCTTCCTTCCGAGGTATCTCTGGGTACAGTTACCAGGCCTTCATTCTCAGGCACCTCTGGGTACAGTCACCAGGCCTTCCTTCTGAGGTAGCTCTGGGTACTGTCACCAGGCCTTCCTTCTGAGTTACCTCTGCGTATAGTCACCAGGCCTTCCTTCTGAGGTACCTCTGGGTACAGTCACCAGACCTTCCTTCTGAGGTACCTCTGGGTACTGTCACCAGGTTTTCCTTCTGAGGTATCTCTGCGTACTGTCACCAGGCCTTCCTTCCGAGGTAATTCTGTGTTCAGTCAAGAGTCCTTCCTTCCGAGGAACCTCTGGGTACACTCACGAGGCCCTGTATCCGAGGTACGTCTGGGTACAGTCACCAGGCCTTCCTTCCGAGGTACCTCTGGGTATAGTCAGTAGGCCTTCCTTCTGAGGTACCTCTGGGTAATGTCTCCAGGGATTCTATCTCCAGTACTTCTGGGTACAGTCAACAGGCCTTCATTCTCAGGTACCTCTGGGTAGAGTCACCAGCCCTTCATTCTCAGGTACCTCAGAGTACGGTCTCCAGGACTTCTTTCCGAGGAACCTCTGGGTACAGTCACCAGACCTTCCTTCTGAGGTACCTCTGGGTATCGTCACCAGGCCTTTCTTCTGAGGTAACTCTGGGTACAGTCAGCAGGCCTTCCTCCTCAAATACCTCTGGGCACAGTCACCAGGCCTTCCTTCTTAGGTACCTCTGGGTACAGTCACCAGGCCTTCCTTCTCAGTTACCTTTGGGTACACTTACCAGGTCTTCCTTCTGAGGTACCTCAGTGGACTGTCACCAGGCCTTCCTTCCAAGCTACCTCTGGGTATAGTCACCAGTCCTTCCTTCCGAGGTAACTCTGGGTACAGTCATCAGACCTTTTTTCCGAGGTAACTGTGGGTACAATCATCAGACCTTTCTTCCGAGATACCTCTGGGTAGATTGACCAGGCCTTCCTTCCGAGGTACCTCTGAGTACAGTCAGTAGGCCTTCCTTCTGAGGTACCTCTGGGTACAGTTACCAGGCCTTCATTCTCAGGCACCTCTGGGTACAGTCACCAGGCCTTCCTTCTAAGGCACCTCTGGGTACAGTCACCAAGCCGTCCTTCCCAGCTACGACTGGGTACTGTCACCAGGCCTTCCTTCCGAGGTACCTCAGGGTACAGGCACCAGGCCTTCCTTCCGAGGTACCTCTGGGTACAGTTACCAGGCCTTCATTCTCAGGCACCTCTGTTTACAGTCACCAGGCCTTCCTTCCGAGCTACCTCTGGGTACTGTCACCAGGCCTTCCTTCGCAGTTATCTCTGGGTACAGTCACCAGGCCTTCTCTCCAGGGTTACTCTGGGTACAGTCACCAGGCCTTCCTTCCAGGTACCTCTGGGTACAGTCCGTAGGCCTTCCTTCTGAGGTAACTCTGAGTACAGTCAGGAGGCCTGCCTTCTCAGACACTTCTGGGTACTGTCACCAGGCCTTCCTTCTGAGGTACCTCTGCGTCCAGTCATCAGGCCTTCCTTCCTAGGTATGCATGGACAGAGTCACCAGGCCTTCCTTCTGAGGTACCTCTGGGTATAGTCACCAGGCCTTCCTTCCGAGGTACGTCTGGGTACAGTCTCTAAGCCTTCCTTCCAAGGTTTGTCTTTGTACAGTTTCCAGGCCTTCCTTCTGAGGTACCTCTGGGTACAGTCACCAGGCCTTCCTTCTCAGGTACGCCTGGGTACTGTCACCAGGCCTTCCTTCCGAGGTACCTCTGGGTACTGTCACCAGGCCTTCCTTCCGAGGTACCTCTGGGTACAGGCACCAGCCATTGCTTCTGAAGTAACTCTGGGTACAGTCACCAGGCCTTGTATCCAAGGTAACTCTGGGTACAGTCAGCGGGACTTCCTTCCGAGGTACTTCTTGGTATAGTCAGTAGGCCTGCCTTCTGAGGTACCTCTGGGTAATGTCTCCTGGGCTTCCTTCTCCAGTACCTTTGGGTACAGTCACCAGACCTTCATTCTCAGCTACCTCGGGGTACAGTCACCAGGCCTTCGTTCTGAGGTACCTCTGAGTAGAGTCAGCAGGCGTGCCTTCTCAGATGACTCTGGGTACTATCACCAGGTCTCTCTTCCGAGGTAACTCTGGGTACAGATAATCAGACCTTTCTTCCGAGATACCTCTCGGTAGAGTGACCAGGCCTTCCTTCCGAGATAACTCTGGGTACAGTCAGTCGGTCTTCCTTCTGAGCTACATCTGGGTGATGTCACCAGGCCTTCCTTCCGAGGTACCTCTGGGTACAGTCACCAGGCCTTCCCTTCACGGTTACTCTGGCTACACTCACAAGGCCTTCCTTCCGAGGTACCCCAGGGTACAGACACCAAAAGTTTCTTCCATGGTAACTCTGGGTACAGTCACCAGACCTGCCTTCCGAGGTACCTCTGTTTACTGTCACCTGTCCTTCCTTCCGAGGTACCTCTGGGTACAGTTACCAGGCCTTCATTCTCAGGCACCTCTGTTTACAGTCACCAGGCCGTCCTTCCGAGCTACCTCTGGGTACTGTCACCAGGCCTTCCTTCGCAGTTATCTCTGGGTACAGTCACCAGGCCTTCCTTCTGAGGTACCTCTGTTACAGTCACCAGGCCTTCCTTCTGAGATACCTGTGGTTACAGTCACCAGACCTTCCTTCTCAGGTTCCTTTGGCTGCAGTCACCAGGCCTTTTTTCCGAGTACCTCTGAGCACAGTCATCAGCCCTTTCTCCCGAAGTACCTCTGGGAATAGTCACCAGGCCTTCCTTCTGAGGTACCTCTGGGTACAGTCAGCAGGCCTTCCTTCTCAGATACCTCTGGGCACAGTCACGAGGGCTTCCTTCTCAGGTACCTCTGAGTACAGTCACCAGCCTTCCTTCTGAGGTACCTTTTGGTACACTTACCAGGTCTTCCTTTTGAGGTACATCTGTGGACTGTCACCAGGCCTTCCTGCTGAGGCACCTCTGGGTACACTCATTAGACACTCCTATTTAGGTACCTCTGGGTACAGTCACCAGGCCTTCCTTCCAAGGTATCTTTGGGTATATTCACCAGTCCTTCCTTCCGAGGTACCTCTGGGTACTGTCACCAGGCCTTCCTTCTGAGGTAAGTCTGGGTACAGTCAGTAGGCCTTCCTTCTGAGGTACATCTGGGAAATGTCACCAGGCCTTCCTTCCGAGGTATCTCTGGGTACAGTTACCAGGCCTTCATTCTCAGGCACCTCTGGGTACAGTCAATAGGCCTTCCTTCTGAGGTAGCTCTGGGTACAGTCACCAGGCCTTCCTTCCTAGTTACCCCTGCGTATAGACATCTGGCCTTCTTTCTGAGGTACCTCTGGGTACAGTCACCAGGGCTTCCTTCCGAGGTACCTCTGGGTACAGTCACCAGGGCTTCCTTCCGAGGTACGACAGTGTACAGTCACCAGGCCTTCCTTCCGAGATACGTCAGTGTGCAGTCACCAGGCCGTCCTTCCCAGGTACCTCTGGGTACAGTCACCGGGCCTTCCTTCCAAAGAACCTCTGGGTACTGTCTCCAGGCCTTCCGTCTGAGGTAACTCTGGGTACAGTCACTGGACCTTTCTTCCGAGGTACCTCTGGGTACTGTCACCAGGCCTTCATTCCGAGGTAAATTTTTGTACTGTCACCTGGCCTTCCTTCCGAGGTACCTCTGGGTACAGTCACTAGGCCTTCCCTCTGAGGTACCTCTGAGTACAGTCAGCAGGCCTGCCTTCTCAGATACCTCTGGGTACTGTCACCAGACCTTCCTTCTGCGGTAGCTCTGGGTACAGACACCAGGGCTTCCTTCGGAGGTACCTCTGGGTAAGGTCATCAGGGCTTCCTTCCGAGGTATGTATGGGTAGAGTCACCATGGCTTCCTTCTAAGGTACGTCTGAGTACAGTCACCAGGCCTTCCTTCCGAGGTATCTCTGGGTACAGGCATCAGGCCTTCCCTCCGAAGAACGTCTGGGTACAGTCATCAGACCTTCGTACCGAGTTACCTCAGGGTACAGTCACCAGGCCTTCCTTCCGAGGTACCTCTGTGTTCAGTCACCAGTCCTTCCTTCCGAAGAACCGCTGGGTACAGTCACCAGGCCTTCTTTCCGAAGTACCTCTGGGAATAGTCACCAGGCCTTCGGTCTGAGGTACCTCTGGGTACAGTCAGCAGGCCTTCCTTCTCAGATACCTCTGGGCACAGTCACCAGGGCTTCCTTCTTAGGTACCTCTGAGTACAGTCACCAGCCTTTCTTCTGAGGTACCTTTTGGTACACTTACCAGGTCTTCCTTTTGAGGTACCTCTGTGGACTGTCACCAGGCCTTCCTGCTGAGGCACCTCTGGGTACACTCATTAGACACTCCTATTTAGGTACCTCTGCTACAGTCACCAGGCCTTCCTTCCAAGGTACCTTTGGGTATATTCACCAGAACTTCCTTCCGAGGTACCTCTGGGTACTGTCACCAGGCCTTCCTTCTGAGGTAAGTCTGGGTACAGTCAATAGGCCTTCCTTCTGAGGTACATCTGGGAAATGTCACCAGGCCTTCCTTCCGAGGTATCTCTGGGTACAGTTACCAGGCCTTCATTCTCAGGCACCTCTGGGTACAGTCACCAGGCCTTCCTTCTGAGGTAGCTCTGGGTACTGTCACCAGGCCTTCCTTCTGAGTTACCTCTGCGTATAGTCACCAGGCCTTCCTTCTGAGGTACCTCTGGGTACAGTCACCAGACCTTCCTTCTGAGGTACCTCTGGGTACTGTCACCAGGTTTTCCTTCTGAGGTAACTCTGCGTACTGTCACCAGGCCTTCCTTCCGAGGTAATTCTGTGTTCAGGCAAGAGTCCTTCCTTCCGAGGAACCTCTGGGTACACTCACGAGGCCCTGTATCCGAGGTACGTCTGGGTACAGTCACCAGGCCGTCCTTCCGAGGTACCTCTGGGTATAGTCAGTAGGCCTTCCTTCTGAGGTACCTCTGGGTAATGTCTCCAGGGATTCTATCTCCAGTACTTCTGGGTACAGTCAACAGGCCTTCATTCTCAGGTACCTCTGGGTAGAGTCACCAGCCCTTCATTCTCAGGTACCTCAGAGTACGGTCTCCAGGCCTTCTTTCCGAGGAACCTCTGGGTACAGTCACCAGACCTTCCTTCTGAGGTACCTCTGGGTATCGTCACCAGGCCTTTCTTCTGAGGTAACTCTGGGTACAGTCAGCAGGCCTTCCTCCTCAAATACCTCTGGGCACAGTCACCAGGCCTTCCTTCTTAGGTACCTCTGGGTACAGTCACCAGGCCTTCCTTCTCAGTTAACTTTGGGTACACTTACCAGGTCTTCCTTCTGAGGTACCTCAGTGGACTGTCACCAGGCCTTCCTTCCAAGCTACCTCTGGGTATAGTCACCAGTCCTTCCTTCCGAGGTAACTCTGGGTACAGTCATCAGACCTTTTTTCCGAGGTAACTGTGGGTACAATCATCAGACCTTTCTTCCGAGATACCTCTGGGTAGATTGACCAGGCCTTCCTTCCGAGGTACCTCTGAGTACAGTCAGTAGGCCTTCCTTCTGAGGTACCTCTGGGTACAGTTACCAGGCCTTCATTCTCAGGCACCTCTGGGTACAGTCACCAGGCCTTCCTTCTAAGGCACCTCTGGGTACAGTCACCAAGCCGTCCTTCCCAGCTACGACTGGGTACTGTCACCAGGCCTTCCTTCCGAGGTACCTCAGGGTACAGGCACCAGGCCTTCCTTCCGAGGTACCTCTGGGTACAGTTACCAGGCCTTCATTCTCAGGCACCTCTGTTTACAGTCACCAGGCCTTCCTTCCGAGCTACCTCTGGGTACTGTCACCAGGCCTTCCTTCGCAGTTATCTCTGGGTACAGTCACCAGGCCTTCTCTCCAGGGTTACTCTGGGTACAGTCACCAGGCCTTCCTTCCAGGTACCTCTGGGTACAGTCCGTAGGCCTTCCTTCTGAGGTAACTCTGAGTACAGTCAGGAGGCCTGCCTTCTCAGACACTTCTGGGTACTGTCACCAGGCCTTCCTTCTGAGGTACCTCTGCGTCCAGTCATCAGGCCTTCCTTCCTAGGTATGCATGGACAGAGTCACCAGGCCTTCCTTCTGAGGTACCTCTGGGTATAGTCACCAGGCCTTCCTTCCGAGGTACGTCTGGGTACAGTCTCTAAGCCTTCCTTCCAAGGTTTGTCTTTGTACAGTTTCCAGGCCTTCCTTCTGAGGTACCTCTGGGTACAGTCACCAGGCCTTCCTTCTCAGGTACGCCTGGGTACTGTCACCAGGCCTTCCTTCCGAGGTACCTCTGGGTACTGTCACCAGGCCATCCTTCCGAGGTACCTCTGGGTACAGGCACCAGCCATTGCTTCCGAAGTAACTCTGGGTACAGTCACCAGGCCTTGTATCCAAGGTAACTCTGGGTACAGTCAGCGGGACTTCCTTCCGAGGTACTTCTTGGTATAGTCAGTAGGCCTGCCTTCTGAGGTACCTCTGGGTAATGTCTCCTGGGCTTCCTTCTCCAGTACCTTTGGGTACAGTCACCAGACCTTCATTCTCAGCTACCTCGGGGTACAGTCACCAGGCCTTCGTTCTGAGGTACCTCTGAGTAGAGTCAGCAGGCGTGCCTTCTCAGATGACTCTGGGTACTATCACCAGGTCTCTCTTCCGAGGTAACTCTGGGTACAGATAATCAGACCTTTCTTCCGAGATACCTCTCGGTAGAGTGACCAGGCCTTCCTTCCGAGATAACTCTGGGTACAGTCAGTCGGTCTTCCTTCTGAGCTACATCTGGGTGATGTCACCAGGCCTTCCTTCCGAGGTACCTCTGGGTACAGTCACCAGGCCTTCCCTTCACGGTTACTCTGGCTACACTCACAAGGCCTTCCTTCCGAGGTACCCCAGGGTACAGACACCAAAAGTTTCTTCCATGGTAACTCTGGGTACAGTCACCAGACCTGCCTTCCGAGGTACCTCTGTTTACTGTCACCTGTCCTTCCTTCCGAGGTACCTCTGGGTACAGTTACCAGGCCTTCATTCTCAGGCACCTCTGTTTACAGTCACCAGGCCGTCCTTCCGAGCTACCTCTGGGTACTGTCACCAGGCCTTCCTTCGCAGTTATCTCTGGGTACAGTCACCAGGCCTTCCTTCTGAGGTACCTCTGTTACAGTCACCAGGCCTTCCTTCTGAGATACCTGTGGTTACAGTCACCAGACCTTCCTTCTCAGGTTCCTTTGGCTGCAGTCACCAGGCCTTTTTTCCGAGTACCTCTGAGCACAGTCATCAGCCCTTTCTCCCGAAGTACCTCTGGGAATAGTCACCAGGCCTTCCTTCTGAGGTACCTCTGGGTACAGTCAGCAGGCCTTCCTTCTCAGATACCTCTGGGCACAGTCACGAGGGCTTCCTTCTCAGGTACCTCTGAGTACACTCACCAGCCTTCCTTCTGAGGTACCTTTTGGTACACTTACCAGGTCTTCCTTTTGAGGTACATCTGTGGACTGTCACCAGGCCTTCCTGCTGAGGCACCTCTGGGTACACTCATTAGACACTCCTATTTAGGTACCTCTGGGTACAGTCACCAGGCCTTCCTTCCAAGGTATCTTTGGGTATATTCACCAGTCCTTCCTTCCGAGGTACCTCTGGGTACTGTCACCAGGCCTTCCTTCTGAGGTAAGTCTGGGTACAGTCAGTAGGCCTTCCTTCTGAGGTACATCTGGGAAATGTCACCAGGCCTTCCTTCCGAGGTATCTCTGGGTACAGTTACCAGGCCTTCATTCTCAGGCACCTCTGGGTACAGTCAATAGGCCTTCCTTCTGAGGTAGCTCTGGGTACAGTCACCAGGCCTTCCTTCCTAGTTACCCCTGCGTATAGACATCTGGCCTTCTTTCTGAGGTACCTCTGGGTACAGTCACCAGGGCTTCCTTCCGAGGTACCTCTGGGTACAGTCACCAGGGCTTCCTTCCGAGGTACGACAGTGTACAGTCACCAGGCCTTCCTTCCGAGATACGTCAGTGTGCAGTCACCAGGCCGTCCTTCCCAGGTACCTCTGGGTACAGTCACCGGGCCTTCCTTCCAAAGAACCTCTGGGTACTGTCTCCAGGCCTTCCGTCTGAGGTAACTCTGGGTACAGTCACTGGACCTTTCTTCCGAGGTACCTCTGGGTACTGTCACCAGGCCTTCATTCCGAGGTAAATTTTTGTACTGTCACCTGGCCTTCCTTCCGAGGTACCTCTGGGTACAGTCACTAGGCCTTCCCTCTGAGGTACCTCTGAGTACAGTCAGCAGGCCTGCCTTCTCAGATACCTCTGGGTACTGTCACCAGACCTTCCTTCTGCGGTAGCTCTGGGTACAGACACCAGGGCTTCCTTCGGAGGTACCTCTGGGTAAGGTCATCAGGGCTTCCTTCCGAGGTATGTATGGGTAGAGTCACCATGGCTTCCTTCTAAGGTACGTCTGAGTACAGTCACCAGGCCTTCCTTCCGAGGTATCTCTGGGTACAGGCATCAGGCCTTCCCTCCGAAGAACGTCTGGGTACAGTCATCAGACCTTCGTACCGAGTTACCTCAGGGTACAGTCACCAGGCCTTCCTTCCGAGGTACCTCTGTGTTCAGTCACCAGTCCTTCCTTCCGAAGAACCGCTGGGTACAGTCACCAGGCCTTCTTTCCGAAGTACCTCTGGGAATAGTCACCAGGCCTTCGGTCTGAGGTACCTCTGGGTACAGTCAGCAGGCCTTCCTTCTCAGATACCTCTGGGCACAGTCACCAGGGCTTCCTTCTTAGGTACCTCTGAGTACAGTCACCAGCCTTTCTTCTGAGGTACCTTTTGGTACACTTACCAGGTCTTCCTTTTGAGGTACCTCTGTGGACTGTCACCAGGCCTTCCTGCTGAGGCACCTCTGGGTACACTCATTAGACACTCCTATTTAGGTACCTCTGGTACAGTCACCAGGCCTTCCTTCCAAGGTACCTTTGGGTATATTCACCAGAACTTCCTTCCGAGGTACCTCTGGGTACTGTCACCAGGCCTTCCTTCTGAGGTAAGTCTGGGTACAGTCAATAGGCCTTCCTTCTGAGGTACATCTGGGAAATGTCACCAGGCCTTCCTTCCGAGGTATCTCTGGGTACAGTTACCAGGCCTTCATTCTCAGGCACCTCTGGGTACAGTCACCAGGCCTTCCTTCTGAGGTAGCTCTGGGTACTGTCACCAGGCCTTCCTTCTGAGTTACCTCTGCGTATAGTCACCAGGCCTTCCTTCTGAGGTACCTCTGGGTACAGTCACCAGACCTTCCTTCTGAGGTACCTCTGGGTACTGTCACCAGGTTTTCCTTCTGAGGTAACTCTGCGTACTGTCACCAGGCCTTCCTTCCGAGGTAATTCTGTGTTCAGGCAAGAGTCCTTCCTTCCGAGGAACCTCTGGGTACACTCACGAGGCCCTGTATCCGAGGTACGTCTGGGTACAGTCACCAGGCCGTCCTTCCGAGGTACCTCTGGGTATAGTCAGTAGGCCTTCCTTCTGAGGTACCTCTGGGTAATGTCTCCAGGGATTCTATCTCCAGTACTTCTGGGTACAGTCAACAGGCCTTCATTCTCAGGTACCTCTGGGTAGAGTCACCAGCCCTTCATTCTCAGGTACCTCAGAGTACGGTCTCCAGGCCTTCTTTCCGAGGAACCTCTGGGTACAGTCACCAGACCTTCCTTCTGAGGTACCTCTGGGTATCGTCACCAGGCCTTTCTTCTGAGGTAACTCTGGGTACAGTCAGCAGGCCTTCCTCCTCAAATACCTCTGGGCACAGTCACCAGGCCTTCCTTCTTAGGTACCTCTGGGTACAGTCACCAGGCCTTCCTTCTCAGTTACCTTTGGGTACACTTACCAGGTCTTCCTTCTGAGGTACCTCAGTGGACTGTCACCAGGCCTTCCTTCCAAGCTACCTCTGGGTATAGTCACCAGTCCTTCCTTCCGAGGTAAATCTGGGTACAGTCATCAGACCTTTTTTCCCAGGTAACTGTGGGTACAATCATCAGACCTTTCCTCCGAGATACCTCTGGGTAGAGTGACCAGGCCTTCCTTCCGAGGTACCTCTGAGTACAGTCAGTAGGCCTTTCTTCTGAGGTACCTCTGGGTACAGTTACCAGGCCTTCCTTCTCAGGCACCTCTGGGTACAGTCACCAGGCCTTCCTTCTCAGGCACCTCTGGGTACAGTCACCAAGCCGTCCTTCCCAGTTACGACTGGGTACTGTAACCAGGCCTTCCTTCCGAGGTACCTCAGGGTACAGGCACCAGGCCTCGTATCCAAGGTACCTCTGGGTACAGTCACCAGGCCTTCCTTCCGAGGTACCTCTGGGTACAGTTACCAGGCTTTCATTCTCAGGCACCTCTGTTTACAGTCACCAGGCCTTCCTTCCGAGCTACCTCTGGGTACTGTCACCAAGCCTTCCTTCGCAGTTATCTCTGTTTACAGTCACCAGGCCTTCTCTCCAGGGTTACTCTGGGTACAGTCACCAGGCCTTCCTTCCAGGTACCTCTGGGTACAGTCCGTAGGCCTTCCTTCTGAGGTAACTCTGAGTACAGTCAGGAGGCCTGCCTTCTCAGACACTTCTGGGTACTGTCACCAGGCCTTCCTTCTGAGGTACCTCTGCGTCCAGTCATCAGGCCTTCCTTCCTAGGTATGCATGGGCAGAGTCACCAGGCCTTCCTTCTGAGGTACCTCTGGGTATAGTCACCAGGCCTTCCTTCCGAGGTACGTCTGGGTACAGTCTCTAAGCCTTCCTTCCGAGGTTTGTCTTTGTACAGTTTCCAGGCCTTCCTTCTGAGGTACCTCTGGGTACAGTCACCACGCCTTCCTTCTTAGGTACCTCTGGGTACAGTCACCAGGCCTTCCTTCTCAGGTACGCCTGGGTACTGTCACCAGGCCTTCCTTCCGAGGTACCTCTGGGTACTGTCACCAGGCCTTCCTTCCGAGGTACCTCTGGGTACAGGCACCAGCCATTGCTTCCGAAGTAACTCTGGGTATAGTCACCAGGCCTTGTATGCAAGGTAACTCTGGGTACAGTCAGCGGGACTTCCTTCCGAGGTACTTCTTGGTATAGTCAGTAGGCCTGCCTTCTGAGGTACCTCTGGGTAATGTCTCCTGGGCTTCCTTCTCCAGTACCTTTGGGTACAGTCACCAGACCTTCATTCTCAGCTACCTCGGGGTACAGTCACCAGGCCTTCGTTCTGAGGTACCTCTGAGTAGAGTCAGAAGGTGTGCCTTCTCAGATGACTCTGGGTACTATCACCAGGCCTCTCTTCCGAGGTAACTCTGGGTACAGATAATCAGACCTTTCTTCCGAGATACCTCTCGGTAGAGTGACCAGGCCTTCCTTCCGAGATAACTCTGGGTACAGTCAGTCGGTCTTCCTTCTGAGCTACATCTGGGTGATGTCACCAGGCCTTCCTTCCGAGGTACCTCTGGGTACAGTCACCAGGCCTTCCCTTCACGGTTACTCTGGCTACACTCACAAGGCCTTCCTTCCGAGGTACCCCAGGGTACAGACACCAAACGTTTCTTCCATGGTAACTCTGGGTACAGTCACCAGACCTGCCTTCCGAGGTACCTCTGTTTACTGTCACCTGTCCTTCCTTCCGAGGTACCTCTGGGTACAGTTACCAGGCCTTCATTCTCAGGCACCTCTGTTTACAGTCACCAGGCCTTCCTTCCGAGCTACCTCTGGGTACTGTCACGAGGCCTTCCTTCGCAGTTATCTCTGGGTACAGTCACCAGACCTTCCTTCTGAGGTACCTCTGTTACAGTCACCAGGCCTTCCTTCTGAGATACCTGTGGTTACAGTCACCAGACCTTCCTTCTCAGGTTCCTTTGGCTGCAGTCACCAGGCCTTTTTTCCGAGTACCTCTGAGCACAGTCATCAGCCCTTTCTCCCGAAGTACCTCTGGGAATAGTCACCAGGCCTTCCTTCTGAGGTACCTCTGGGTACAGTCAGCAGGCCTTCCTTCTCAGATACCTCTGGGCACAGTCACCAGGGCTTCCTTCTTAGGTACCTCTGAGTACAGTCACCAGCCTTCCTTCTGAGGTAGCTTTTGGTACACTTACCAGGTCTTCCTTTTGAGGTACATCTGTGGACTGTCACCAGGCCTTCCTGCTGAGGCACCTCTGGGTACACTCATTAGACACTCCTATTTAGGTACCTCTGGGTACAGTCACCAGGCCTTCCTTCCAAGGTATCTTTGGGTATATTCACCAGTCCTTCCTTCCGAGGTACCTCTGGGTACTGTCACCAGGCCTTCCTTCTGAGGTAAGTCTGGGTACAGTCAGTAGGCCTTCCTTCTGAGGTACATCTGGGAAATGTCACCAGGCCTTCCTTCCGAGGTATCTCTGGGTACAGTTACCAGGCCTTCATTCTCAGGCACCTCTGGGTACAGTCAATAGGCCTTCCTTCTGAGGTAGCTCTGGGTACAGTCACCAGGCCTTCCTTCCTAGTTACCCCTGCGTATAGACATCTGGCCTTCTTTCTGAGGTACCTCTGGGTACAGTCACCAGGGCTTCCTTCCGAGGTACCTCTGGGTACAGTCACCAGGGCTTCCTTCCGAGGTACGACAGTGTACAGTCACCAGGCCTTCCTTCCGAGATACGTCAGTGTGCAGTCACCAGGCCGTCCTTCCCAGGTACCTCTGGGTACAGTCACCGGGCCTTCCTTCCAAAGAACCTCTGGGTACTGTCTCCAGGCCTTCCGTCTGAGGTAACTCTGGGTACAGTCACTGGACCTTTCTTCCGAGGTACCTCTGGGTACAGTCACCAGGCCTTCCTTCCGAGGTACCTCTGGGTACAGTTACCAGGCTTTCATTCTCAGGCACCTCTGTTTACAGTCACCAGGCCTTCCTTCCGAGCTACCTCTGGGTACTGTCACCAGGCCTTCCTTCGCAGTTATCTCTGTTTACAGTCACCAGGCCTTCTCTCCAGGGTTACTCTGGGTACAGTCACCAGGCCTTCCTTCCAGGTACCTCTGGGTACAGTCCGTAGGCCTTCCTTCTGAGGTAACTCTGAGTACAGTCAGGAGGCCTGCCTTCTCAGACACTTCTGGGTACTGTCACCAGGCCTTCCTTCTGAGGTACCTCTGCGTCCAGTCATCAGGCCTTCCTTCCTAGGTATGCATGGGCAGAGTCACCAGGCCTTCCTTCTGAGGTACCTCTGGGTATAGTCACCAGGCCTTCCTTCCGAGGTACGTCTGGGTACAGTCTCTAAGCCTTCCTTCCGAGGTTTGTCTTTGTACAGTTTCCAGGCCTTCCTTCTGAGGTACCTCTGGGTACAGTCACCACGCCTTCCTTCTTAGGTACCTCTGGGTACAGTCACCAGGCCTTCCTTCTCAGGTACGCCTGGGTACTGTCACCAGGCCTTCCTTCCGAGGTACCTCTGGGTACTGTCACCAGGCCTTCCTTCCGAGGTACCTCTGGGTACAGGCACCAGCCATTGCTTCCGAAGTAACTCTGGGTATAGTCACCAGGCCTTGTATGCAAGGTAACTCTGGGTACAGTCAGCGGGACTTCCTTCCGAGGTACTTCTTGGTATAGTCAGTAGGCCTGCCTTCTGAGGTACCTCTGGGTAATGTCTCCTGGGCTTCCTTCTCCAGTACCTTTGGGTACAGTCACCAGACCTTCATTCTCAGCTACCTCGGGGTACAGTCACCAGGCCTTCGTTCTGAGGTACCTCTGAGTAGAGTCAGAAGGTGTGCCTTCTCAGATGACTCTGGGTACTATCACCAGGCCTCTCTTCCGAGGTAACTCTGGGTACAGATAATCAGACCTTTCTTCCGAGATACCTCTCGGTAGAGTGACCAGGCCTTCCTTCCGAGATAACTCTGGGTACAGTCAGTCGGTCTTCCTTCTGAGCTACATCTGGGTGATGTCACCAGGCCTTCCTTCCGAGGTACCTCTGGGTACAGTCACCAGGCCTTCCCTTCACGGTTACTCTGGCTACACTCACAAGGCCTTCCTTCCGAGGTACCCCAGGGTACAGACACCAAACGTTTCTTCCATGGTAACTCTGGGTACAGTCACCAGACCTGCCTTCCGAGGTACCTCTGTTTACTGTCACCTGTCCTTCCTTCCGAGGTACCTCTGGGTACAGTTACCAGGCCTTCATTCTCAGGCACCTCTGTTTACAGTCACCAGGCCTTCCTTCCGAGCTACCTCTGGGTACTGTCACGAGGCCTTCCTTCGCAGTTATCTCTGGGTACAGTCACCAGACCTTCCTTCTGAGGTACCTCTGTTACAGTCACCAGGCCTTCCTTCTGAGATACCTGTGGTTACAGTCACCAGACCTTCCTTCTCAGGTTCCTTTGGCTGCAGTCACCAGGCCTTTTTTCCGAGTACCTCTGAGCACAGTCATCAGCCCTTTCTCCCGAAGTACCTCTGGGAATAGTCACCAGGCCTTCCTTCTGAGGTACCTCTGGGTACAGTCAGCAGGCCTTCCTTCTCAGATACCTCTGGGCACAGTCACCAGGGCTTCCTTCTTAGGTACCTCTGAGTACAGTCACCAGCCTTCCTTCTGAGGTAGCTTTTGGTACACTTACCAGGTCTTCCTTTTGAGGTACATCTGTGGACTGTCACCAGGCCTTCCTGCTGAGGCACCTCTGGGTATACTCATTAGACACTCCTATTTAGGTACCTCTGGGTACAGTCACCAGGCCTTCCTTCCAAGGTATCTTTGGGTATATTCACCAGTCCTTCCTTCCGAGGTACCTCTGGGTACTGTCACCAGGCCTTCCTTCTGAGGTAAGTCTGGGTACAGTCAGTAGGCCTTCCTTCTGAGGTACATCTGGGAAATGTCACCAGGCCTTCCTTCCGAGGTATCTCTGGGTACAGTTACCAGGCCTTCATTCTCAGGCACCTCTGGGTACAGTCAATAGGCCTTCCTTCTGAGGTAGCTCTGGGTACGGTCACCAGGCCTTCCTTCCTAGTTACCCCTGCGTATAGACATCTGGCCTTCTTTCTGAGGTACCTCTGGGTACAGTCACCAGGGCTTCCTTCCGAGGTACCTCTGGGTACAGTCACCAGGGCTTCCTTCCGAGGTACGACAGTGTACAGTCACCAGGCCTTCCTTCCGAGATACGTCAGTGTGCAGTCACCAGGCCGTCCTTCCCAGGTACCTCTGGGTACAGTCACCGGGCCTTCCTTCCAAAGAACCTCTGGGTACTGTCTCCAGGCCTTCCGTCTGAGGTAACTCTGGGTACAGTCACTGGACCTTTCTTCCGAGGTACCTCTGGGTACTGTCACCAGGCCTTCATTCCGAGGTAAATTTTTGTACTGTCACCTGGCCTTCCTTCCGAGGTACCTCTGGGTACAGTCACTAGGCCTTCCCTCTGAGGTACCTCTGAGTACAGTCAGCAGGCCTGCCTTCTCAGATACCTCTGGGTACTGTCACCAGACCTTCCTTCTGCGGTAGCTCTGGGTACAGACACCAGGGCTTCCTTCGGAGGTACCTCTGGGTAAGGTCATCAGGGCTTCCTTCCGAGGTATGTATGGGTAGAGTCACCATGGCTTCCTTCTAAGGTACGTCTGAGTACAGTCACCAGGCCTTCCTTCCGAGGTATCTCTGGGTACAGGCATCAGGCCTTCCCTCCGAAGAACGTCTGGGTACAGTCATCAGACCTTCGTACCGAGTTACCTCAGGGTACAGTCACCAGGCCTTCCTTCCGAGGTACCTCTGTGTTCAGTCACCAGTCCTTCCTTCCGAAGAACCGCTGGGTACAGTCACCAGGCCTTCTTTCCGAAGTACCTCTGGGAATAGTCACCAGGCCTTCGGTCTGAGGTACCTCTGGGTACAGTCAGCAGGCCTTCCTTCTCAGATACCTCTGGGCACAGTCACCAGGGCTTCCTTCTTAGGTACCTCTGAGTACAGTCACCAGCCTTTCTTCTGAGGTACCTTTTGGTACACTTACCAGGTCTTCCTTTTGAGGTACCTCTGTGGACTGTCACCAGGCCTTCCTGCTGAGGCACCTCTGGGTACACTCATTAGACACTCCTATTTAGGTACCTCTGGTACAGTCACCAGGCCTTCCTTCCAAGGTACCTTTGGGTATATTCACCAGAACTTCCTTCCGAGGTACCTCTGGGTACTGTCACCAGGCCTTCCTTCTGAGGTAAGTCTGGGTACAGTCAATAGGCCTTCCTTCTGAGGTACATCTGGGAAATGTCACCAGGCCTTCCTTCCGAGGTATCTCTGGGTACAGTTACCAGGCCTTCATTCTCAGGCACCTCTGGGTACAGTCACCAGGCCTTCCTTCTGAGGTAGCTCTGGGTACTGTCACCAGGCCTTCCTTCTGAGTTACCTCTGCGTATAGTCACCAGGCCTTCCTTCTGAGGTACCTCTGGGTACAGTCACCAGACCTTCCTTCTGAGGTACCTCTGGGTACTGTCACCAGGTTTTCCTTCTGAGGTAACTCTGCGTACTGTCACCAGGCCTTCCTTCCGAGGTAATTCTGTGTTCAGGCAAGAGTCCTTCCTTCCGAGGAACCTCTGGGTACACTCACGAGGCCCTGTATCCGAGGTACGTCTGGGTACAGTCACCAGGCCGTCCTTCCGAGGTACCTCTGGGTATAGTCAGTAGGCCTTCCTTCTGAGGTACCTCTGGGTAATGTCTCCAGGGATTCTATCTCCAGTACTTCTGGGTACAGTCAACAGGCCTTCATTCTCAGGTACCTCTGGGTAGAGTCACCAGCCCTTCATTCTCAGGTACCTCAGAGTACGGTCTCCAGGCCTTCTTTCCGAGGAACCTCTGGGTACAGTCACCAGACCTTCCTTCTGAGGTACCTCTGGGTATCGTCACCAGGCCTTTCTTCTGAGGTAACTCTGGGTACAGTCAGCAGGCCTTCCTCCTCAAATACCTCTGGGCACAGTCACCAGGCCTTCCTTCTTAGGTACCTCTGGGTACAGTCACCAGGCCTTCCTTCTCAGTTACCTTTGGGTACACTTACCAGGTCTTCCTTCTGAGGTACCTCAGTGGACTGTCACCAGGCCTTCCTTCCAAGCTACCTCTGGGTATAGTCACCAGTCCTTCCTTCCGAGGTAAATCTGGGTACAGTCATCAGACCTTTTTTCCCAGGTAACTGTGGGTACAATCATCAGACCTTTCCTCCGAGATACCTCTGGGTAGAGTGACCAGGCCTTCCTTCCGAGGTACCTCTGAGTACAGTCAGTAGGCCTTTCTTCTGAGGTACCTCTGGGTACAGTTACCAGGCCTTCCTTCTCAGGCACCTCTGGGTACAGTCACCAGGCCTTCCTTCTCAGGCACCTCTGGGTACAGTCACCAAGCCGTCCTTCCCAGTTACGACTGGGTACTGTAACCAGGCCTTCCTTCCGAGGTACCTCAGGGTACAGGCACCAGGCCTCGTATCCAAGGTACCTCTGGGTACAGTCACCAGGCCTTCCTTCCGAGGTACCTCTGGGTACAGTTACCAGGCTTTCATTCTCAGGCACCTCTGTTTACAGTCACCAGGCCTTCCTTCCGAGCTACCTCTGGGTACTGTCACCAGGCCTTCCTTCGCAGTTATCTCTGTTTACAGTCACCAGGCCTTCTCTCCAGGGTTACTCTGGGTACAGTCACCAGGCCTTCCTTCCAGGTACCTCTGGGTACAGTCCGTAGGCCTTCCTTCTGAGGTAACTCTGAGTACAGTCAGGAGGCCTGCCTTCTCAGACACTTCTGGGTACTGTCACCAGGCCTTCCTTCTGAGGTACCTCTGCGTCCAGTCATCAGGCCTTCCTTCCTAGGTATGCATGGGCAGAGTCACCAGGCCTTCCTTCTGAGGTACCTCTGGGTATAGTCACCAGGCCTTCCTTCCGAGGTACGTCTGGGTACAGTCTCTAAGCCTTCCTTCCGAGGTTTGTCTTTGTACAGTTTCCAGGCCTTCCTTCTGAGGTACCTCTGGGTACAGTCACCACGCCTTCCTTCTTAGGTACCTCTGGGTACAGTCACCAGGCCTTCCTTCTCAGGTACGCCTGGGTACTGTCACCAGGCCTTCCTTCCGAGGTACCTCTGGGTACTGTCACCAGGCCTTCCTTCCGAGGTACCTCTGGGTACAGGCACCAGCCATTGCTTCCGAAGTAACTCTGGGTATAGTCACCAGGCCTTGTATGCAAGGTAACTCTGGGTACAGTCAGCGGGACTTCCTTCCGAGGTACTTCTTGGTATAGTCAGTAGGCCTGCCTTCTGAGGTACCTCTGGGTAATGTCTCCTGGGCTTCCTTCTCCAGTACCTTTGGGTACAGTCACCAGACCTTCATTCTCAGCTACCTCGGGGTACAGTCACCAGGCCTTCGTTCTGAGGTACCTCTGAGTAGAGTCAGAAGGTGTGCCTTCTCAGATGACTCTGGGTACTATCACCAGGCCTCTCTTCCGAGGTAACTCTGGGTACAGATAATCAGACCTTTCTTCCGAGATACCTCTCGGTAGAGTGACCAGGCCTTCCTTCCGAGATAACTCTGGGTACAGTCAGTCGGTCTTCCTTCTGAGCTACATCTGGGTGATGTCACCAGGCCTTCCTTCCGAGGTACCTCTGGGTACAGTCACCAGGCCTTCCCTTCACGGTTACTCTGGCTACACTCACAAGGCCTTCCTTCCGAGGTACCCCAGGGTACAGACACCAAACGTTTCTTCCATGGTAACTCTGGGTACAGTCACCAGACCTGCCTTCCGAGGTACCTCTGTTTACTGTCACCTGTCCTTCCTTCCGAGGTACCTCTGGGTACAGTTACCAGGCCTTCATTCTCAGGCACCTCTGTTTACAGTCACCAGGCCTTCCTTCCGAGCTACCTCTGGGTACTGTCACGAGGCCTTCCTTCGCAGTTATCTCTGGGTACAGTCACCAGACCTTCCTTCTGAGGTACCTCTGTTACAGTCACCAGGCCTTCCTTCTGAGATACCTGTGGTTACAGTCACCAGACCTTCCTTCTCAGGTTCCTTTGGCTGCAGTCACCAGGCCTTTTTTCCGAGTACCTCTGAGCACAGTCATCAGCCCTTTCTCCCGAAGTACCTCTGGGAATAGTCACCAGGCCTTCCTTCTGAGGTACCTCTGGGTACAGTCAGCAGGCCTTCCTTCTCAGATACCTCTGGGCACAGTCACCAGGGCTTCCTTCTTAGGTACCTCTGAGTACAGTCACCAGCCTTCCTTCTGAGGTAGCTTTTGGTACACTTACCAGGTCTTCCTTTTGAGGTACATCTGTGGACTGTCACCAGGCCTTCCTGCTGAGGCACCTCTGGGTACACTCATTAGACACTCCTATTTAGGTACCTCTGGGTACAGTCACCAGGCCTTCCTTCCAAGGTATCTTTGGGTATATTCACCAGTCCTTCCTTCCGAGGTACCTCTGGGTACTGTCACCAGGCCTTCCTTCTGAGGTAAGTCTGGGTACAGTCAGTAGGCCTTCCTTCTGAGGTACATCTGGGAAATGTCACCAGGCCTTCCTTCCGAGGTATCTCTGGGTACAGTTACCAGGCCTTCATTCTCAGGCACCTCTGGGTACAGTCAATAGGCCTTCCTTCTGAGGTAGCTCTGGGTACAGTCACCAGGCCTTCCTTCCTAGTTACCCCTGCGTATAGACATCTGGCCTTCTTTCTGAGGTACCTCTGGGTACAGTCACCAGGGCTTCCTTCCGAGGTACCTCTGGGTACAGTCACCAGGGCTTCCTTCCGAGGTACGACAGTGTACAGTCACCAGGCCTTCCTTCCGAGATACGTCAGTGTGCAGTCACCAGGCCGTCCTTCCCAGGTACCTCTGGGTACAGTCACCGGGCCTTCCTTCCAAAGAACCTCTGGGTACTGTCTCCAGGCCTTCCGTCTGAGGTAACTCTGGGTACAGTCACTGGACCTTTCTTCCGAGGTACCTCTGGGTACTGTCACCAGGCCTTCATTCCGAGGTAAATTTTTGTACTGTCACCTGGCCTTCCTTCCGAGGTACCTCTGGGTACAGTCACTAGGCCTTCCCTCTGAGGTACCTCTGAGTACAGTCAGCAGGCCTGCCTTCTCAGATACCTCTGGGTACTGTCACCAGACCTTCCTTCTGCGGTAGCTCTGGGTACAGACACCAGGGCTTCCTTCGGAGGTACCTCTGGGTAAGGTCATCAGGGCTTCCTTCCGAGGTATGTATGGGTAGAGTCACCATGGCTTCCTTCTAAGGTACGTCTGAGTACAGTCACCAGGCCTTCCTTCCGAGGTATCTCTGGGTACAGGCATCAGGCCTTCCCTCCGAAGAACGTCTGGGTACAGTCATCAGACCTTCGTACCGAGTTACCTCAGGGTACAGTCACCAGGCCTTCCTTCCGAGGTACCTCTGTGTTCAGTCACCAGTCCTTCCTTCCGAAGAACCGCTGGGTACAGTCACCAGGCCTTCTTTCCGAAGTACCTCTGGGAATAGTCACCAGGCCTTCGGTCTGAGGTACCTCTGGGTACAGTCAGCAGGCCTTCCTTCTCAGATACCTCTGGGCACAGTCACCAGGGCTTCCTTCTTAGGTACCTCTGAGTACAGTCACCAGCCTTTCTTCTGAGGTACCTTTTGGTACACTTACCAGGTCTTCCTTTTGAGGTACCTCTGTGGACTGTCACCAGGCCTTCCTGCTGAGGCACCTCTGGGTACACTCATTAGACACTCCTATTTAGGTACCTCTGGTACAGTCACCAGGCCTTCCTTCCAAGGTACCTTTGGGTATATTCACCAGAACTTCCTTCCGAGGTACCTCTGGGTACTGTCACCAGGCCTTCCTTCTGAGGTAAGTCTGGGTACAGTCAATAGGCCTTCCTTCTGAGGTACATCTGGGAAATGTCACCAGGCCTTCCTTCCGAGGTATCTCTGGGTACAGTTACCAGGCCTTCATTCTCAGGCACCTCTGGGTACAGTCACCAGGCCTTCCTTCTGAGGTAGCTCTGGGTACTGTCACCAGGCCTTCCTTCTGAGTTACCTCTGCGTATAGTCACCAGGCCTTCCTTCTGAGGTACCTCTGGGTACTGTCACCAGGTTTTCCTTCTGAGGTAACTCTGCGTACTGTCACCAGGCCTTCCTTCCGAGGTAATTCTGTGTTCAGGCAAGAGTCCTTCCTTCCGAGGAACCTCTGGGTACACTCACGAGGCCCTGTATCCGAGGTACGTCTGGGTACAGTCACCAGGCCGTCCTTCCGAGGTACCTCTGGGTATAGTCAGTAGGCCTTCCTTCTGAGGTACCTCTGGGTAATGTCTCCAGGGATTCTATCTCCAGTACTTCTGGGTACAGTCAACAGGCCTTCATTCTCAGGTACCTCTGGGTAGAGTCACCAGCCCTTCATTCTCAGGTACCTCAGAGTACGGTCTCCAGGCCTTCTTTTCGAGGAACCTCTGGGTACAGTCACCAGACCTTCCTTCTGAGGTACCTCTGGGTATCGTCACCAGGCCTTTCTTCTGAGGTAACTCTGGGTACAGTCAGCAGGCCTTCCTCCTCAAATACCTCTGGGCACAGTCACCAGGCCTTCCTTCTTAGCTACCTCTGGGTACAGTCACCAGGCCTTCCTTCTCAGTTACCTTTGGGTACACTTACCAGGTCTTCCTTCTGAGGTACCTCAGTGGACTGTCACCAGGCCTTCCTTCCAAGCTACCTCTGGGTATAGTCACCAGTCCTTCCTTCCGAGGTAAATCTGGGTACAGTCATCAGACCTTTTTTCCGAGGTAACTGTGGGTACAATCATCAGACCTTTCCTCCGAGATACCTCTGGGTAGAGTGACCAGGCCTTCCTTCCGAGGTACCTCTGAGTACAGTCAGTAGGCCTTTCTTCTGAGGTACCTCTGGGTACAGTTACCAGGCCTTCCTTCTCAGGCACCTCTGGGTACAGTCACCAGGCCTTCCTTCTCAGGCACCTCTGGGTACAGTCACCAAGCCGTCCTTCCCAGTTACGACTGGGTACTGTAACCAGGCCTTCCTTCCGAGGTACCTCAGGGTACAGGCACCAGGCCTCGTATCCAAGGTACCTCTGGGTACAGTCACCAGGCCTTCCTTCCGAGGTACCTCTGGGTACAGGCACCAGCCATTGCTTCCGAAGTAACTCTGGGTACAGTCACCAGGCCTTGTATCCAAGGTAACTCTGGGTACAGTCAGCGGGACTTCCTTCCGAGGTACTTCTTGGTATAGTCAGTAGGCCTGCCTTCTGAGGTACCTCTGGGTAATGTCTCCTGGGCTTCCTTCTCCAGTACCTTTGGGTACAGTCACCAGACCTTCATTCTCAGCTACCTCGGGGTACAGTCACCAGGCCTTCGTTCTGAGGTACCTCTGAGTAGAGTCAGCAGGCGTGCCTTCTCAGATGACTCTGGGTACTATCACCAGGCCTCTCTTCCGAGGTAACTCTGGGTACAGATAATCAGACCGTTCTTCCGAGATACCTCTCGGTAGAGTGACCAGGCCTTCCTTCCGAGATAACTCTGGGTACAGTCAGTCGGTCTTCCTTCTGAGCTACATCTGGGTGATGTCACCAGGCCTTCCTTCCGAGGTACCTCTGGGTACAGTCACCAGGCCTTCCCTTCACGGTTACTCTGGCTACACTCACAAGGCCTTCCTTCCGAGGTACCCCAGGGTACAGACACCAAACGTTTCTTCCATGGTAACTCTGGGTACAGTCACCAGACCTGCCTTCCGAGGTACCTCTGTTTACTGTCACCTGTCCTTCCTTCCGAGGTACCTCTGGGTACAGTTACCAGGCCTTCATTCTCAGGCACCTCTGTTTACAGTCACCAGGCCTTCCTTCCGAGCTACCTCTGGGTACTGTCACGAGGCCTTCCTTCGCAGTTATCTCTGGGTACAGTCACCAGACCTTCCTTCTGAGGTACCTCTGTTACAGTCACCAGGCCTTCCTTCTGAGATACCTGTGGTTACAGTCACCAGACCTTCCTTCTCAGGTTCCTTTGGCTGCAGTCACCAGGCCTTTTTTCCGAGTACCTCTGAGCACAGTCATCAGCCCTTTCTCCCGAAGTACCTCTGGGAATAGTCACCAGGCCTTCCTTCTGAGGTACCTCTGGGTACAGTCAGCAGGCCTTCCTTCTCAGATACCTCTGGGCACAGTCACCAGGGCTTCCTTCTTAGGTACCTCTGAGTACAGTCACCAGCCTTCCTTCTGAGGTAGCTTTTGGTACACTTACCAGGTCTTCCTTTTGAGGTACATCTGTGGACTGTCACCAGGCCTTCCTGCTGAGGCACCTCTGGGTACACTCATTAGACACTCCTATTTAGGTACCTCTGGGTACAGTCACCAGGCCTTCCTTCCAAGGTATCTTTGGGTATATTCACCAGTCCTTCCTTCCGAGGTACCTCTGGGTACTGTCACCAGGCCTTCCTTCTGAGGTAAGTCTGGGTACAGTCAGTAGGCCTTCCTTCTGAGGTACATCTGGGAAATGTCACCAGGCCTTCCTTCCGAGGTATCTCTGGGTACAGTTACCAGGCCTTCATTCTCAGGCACCTCTGGGTACAGTCAATAGGCCTTCCTTCTGAGGTAGCTCTGGGTACAGTCACCAGGCCTTCCTTCCTAGTTACCCCTGCGTATAGACATCTGGCCTTCTTTCTGAGGTACCTCTGGGTACAGTCACCAGGGCTTCCTTCCGAGGTACCTCTGGGTACAGTCACCAGGGCTTCCTTCCGAGGTACGACAGTGTACAGTCACCAGGCCTTCCTTCCGAGATACGTCAGTGTGCAGTCACCAGGCCGTCCTTCCCAGGTACCTCTGGGTACAGTCACCGGGCCTTCCTTCCAAAGAACCTCTGGGTACTGTCTCCAGGCCTTCCGTCTGAGGTAACTCTGGGTACAGTCACTGGACCTTTCTTCCGAGGTACCTCTGGGTACTGTCACCAGGCCTTCATTCCGAGGTAAATTTTTGTACTGTCACCTGGCCTTCCTTCCGAGGTACCTCTGGGTACAGTCACTAGGCCTTCCCTCTGAGGTACCTCTGAGTACAGTCAGCAGGCCTGCCTTCTCAGATACCTCTGGGTACTGTCACCAGACCTTCCTTCTGCGGTAGCTCTGGGTACAGACACCAGGGCTTCCTTCGGAGGTACCTCTGGGTAAGGTCATCAGGGCTTCCTTCCGAGGTATGTATGGGTAGAGTCACCATGGCTTCCTTCTAAGGTACGTCTGAGTACAGTCACCAGGCCTTCCTTCCGAGGTATCTCTGGGTACAGGCATCAGGCCTTCCCTCCGAAGAACGTCTGGGTACAGTCATCAGACCTTCGTACCGAGTTACCTCAGGGTACAGTCACCAGGCCTTCCTTCCGAGGTACCTCTGTGTTCAGTCACCAGTCCTTCCTTCCGAAGAACCGCTGGGTACAGTCACCAGGCCTTCTTTCCGAAGTACCTCTGGGAATAGTCACCAGGCCTTCGGTCTGAGGTACCTCTGGGTACAGTCAGCAGGCCTTCCTTCTCAGATACCTCTGGGCACAGTCACCAGGGCTTCCTTCTTAGGTACCTCTGAGTACAGTCACCAGCCTTTCTTCTGAGGTACCTTTTGGTACACTTACCAGGTCTTCCTTTTGAGGTACCTCTGTGGACTGTCACCAGGCCTTCCTGCTGAGGCACCTCTGGGTACACTCATTAGACACTCCTATTTAGGTACCTCTGGTACAGTCACCAGGCCTTCCTTCCAAGGTACCTTTGGGTATATTCACCAGAACTTCCTTCCGAGGTACCTCTGGGTACTGTCACCAGGCCTTCCTTCTGAGGTAAGTCTGGGTACAGTCAATAGGCCTTCCTTCTGAGGTACATCTGGGAAATGTCACCAGGCCTTCCTTCCGAGGTATCTCTGGGTACAGTTACCAGGCCTTCATTCTCAGGCACCTCTGGGTACAGTCACCAGGCCTTCCTTCTGAGGTAGCTCTGGGTACTGTCACCAGGCCTTCCTTCTGAGTTACCTCTGCGTATAGTCACCAGGCCTTCCTTCTGAGGTACCTCTGGGTACAGTCACCAGACCTTCCTTCTGAGGTACCTCTGGGTACTGTCACCAGGTTTTCCTTCTGAGGTAACTCTGCGTACTGTCACCAGGCCTTCCTTCCGAGGTAATTCTGTGTTCAGGCAAGAGTCCTTCCTTCCGAGGAACCTCTGGGTACACTCACGAGGCCCTGTATCCGAGGTACGTCTGGGTACAGTCACCAGGCCGTCCTTCCGAGGTACCTCTGGGTATAGTCAGTAGGCCTTCCTTCTGAGGTACCTCTGGGTAATGTCTCCAGGGATTCTATCTCCAGTACTTCTGGGTACAGTCAACAGGCCTTCATTCTCAGGTACCTCTGGGTAGAGTCACCAGCCCTTCATTCTCAGGTACCTCAGAGTACGGTCTCCAGGCCTTCTTTCCGAGGAACCTCTGGGTACAGTCACCAGACCTTCCTTCTGAGGTACCTCTGGGTATCGTCACCAGGCCTTTCTTCTGAGGTAACTCTGGGTACAGTCAGCAGGCCTTCCTCCTCAAATACCTCTGGGCACAGTCACCAGGCCTTCCTTCTTAGCTACCTCTGGGTACAGTCACCAGGCCTTCCTTCTCAGTTACCTTTGGGTACACTTACCAGGTCTTCCTTCTGAGGTACCTCAGTGGACTGTCACCAGGCCTTCCTTCCAAGCTACCTCTGGGTATAGTCACCAGTCCTTCCTTCCGAGGTAAATCTGGGTACAGTCATCAGACCTTTTTTCCGAGGTAACTGTGGGTACAATCATCAGACCTTTCCTCCGAGATACCTCTGGGTAGAGTGACCAGGCCTTCCTTCCGAGGTACCTCTGAGTACAGTCAGTAGGCCTTTCTTCTGAGGTACCTCTGGGTACAGTTACCAGGCCTTCCTTCTCAGGCACCTCTGGGTACAGTCACCAGGCCTTCCTTCTCAGGCACCTCTGGGTACAGTCACCAAGCCGTCCTTCCCAGTTACGACTGGGTACTGTAACCAGGCCTTCCTTCCGAGGTACCTCAGGGTACAGGCACCAGGCCTCGTATCCAAGGTACCTCTGGGTACAGTCACCAGGCCTTCCTTCCGAGGTACCTCTGGGTACAGGCACCAGCCATTGCTTCCGAAGTAACTCTGGGTACAGTCACCAGGCCTTGTATCCAAGGTAACTCTGGGTACAGTCAGCGGGACTTCCTTCCGAGGTACTTCTTGGTATAGTCAGTAGGCCTGCCTTCTGAGGTACCTCTGTGTAATGTCTCCTGGGCTTCCTTCTCCAGTACCTTTGGGTACAGTCACCAGACCTTCATTCTCAGCTACCTCGGGGTACAGTCACCAGGCCTTCGTTCTGAGGTACCTCTGAGTAGAGTCAGCAGGCGTGCCTTCTCAGATGACTCTGGGTACTATCACCAGGCCTCTCTTCCGAGGTAACTCTGGGTACAGATAATCAGACCGTTCTTCCGAGATACCTCTCGGTAGAGTGACCAGGCCTTCCTTCCGAGATAACTCTGGGTACAGTCAGTCGGTCTTCCTTCTGAGCTACATCTGGGTGATGTCACCAGGCCTTCCTTCCGAGGTACCTCTGGGTACAGTCACCAGGCCTTCCCTTCACGGTTACTCTGGCTACACTCACAAGGCCTTCCTTCCGAGGTACCCCAGGGTACAGACACCAAACGTTTCTTCCATGGTAACTCTGGGTACAGTCACCAGACCTGCCTTCCGAGGTACCTCTGTTTACTGTCACCTGTCCTTCCTTCCGAGGTACCTCTGGGTACCGTTACCAGGCCTTCATTCTCAGGCACCTCTGTTTACAGTCACCAGGCCTTCCTTCCGAGCTACCTCTGGGTACTGTCACGAGGCCTTCCTTCGCAGTTATCTCTGGGTACAGTCACCAGGCCTTCCTTCTGAGGTACCTCTGTTACAGTCACCAGGCCTTCCTTCTGAGATACCTGTGGTTACAGTCACCAGACCTTCCTTCTCAGGTTCCTTTGGCTGCAGTCACCAGGCCTTTTTTCCGAGTACCTCTGAGCACAGTCATCAGCCCTTTCTCCCGAAGTACCTCTGGGAATAGTCACCAGGCCTTCCTTCTGAGGTACCTCTGGGTACAGTCAGCAGGCCTTCCTTCTCAGATACCTCTGGGCACAGTCACCAGGGCTTCCTTCTTAGGTACCTCTGAGTACAGTCACCAGCCTTCCTTCTGAGGTAGCTTTTGGTACACTTACCAGGTCTTCCTTTTGAGGTACATCTGTGGACTGTCACCAGGCCTTCCTGCTGAGGCACCTCTGGGTACACTCATTAGACACTCCTATTTAGGTACCTCTGGGTACAGTCACCAGGCCTTCCTTCCAAGGTATCTTTGGGTATATTCACCAGTCCTTCCTTCCGAGGTACCTCTGGGTACTGTCACGAGGCCCTCCTTCTGAGCTAAGTCTGGGTACAGTCAGTAGGCCTTCCTTCTGAGGTACATCTGGGAAATGTCACCAGGCCTTCCTTCCGAGGTATCTCTGGGTACAGTTACCAGGCCTTCATTCTCAGGCACCTCTGGGTACAGTCAATAGGCCTTCCTTCTGAGGTAGCTCTGGGTACATTCACCAGGCCTTCCTTCCTAGTTACCTCTGCGTATAGACATCTGGCCTTCCTTCTGAGGTACCTCTGGGTACAGTCACCAGGGCTTCCTTCCGAGGTACCTCTGGGTACAGTCACCAGGGCTTACTTCCGAGGTACGACAGTGTACAGTCACCAGGCCTTCCTTCCGAGATACGTCAGTGTGCAGTCACCAGGCCGTCCTTCCAGGTACCTCTGGGTACAGTCACTAGGCCTTCCCTCTGAGGTACCTCTGAGTACAGTCAGCAGGCCTGCCTTCTCAGATACCTCTGGGTACTGTCACCAGACCTTCCTTCTGCGGTAGCTCTGGGTACAGACACCAGGGCTTCCTTCGGAGGTACCTCTGGGTAAGGTCATCAGGGCTTCCTTCCGAGGTATGTATGGGTAGAGTCACCAGGGCTTCCTTCTAAGGTACGTCTGAGTACAGTCACCAGGCCTTCCTTCCGAGGTATCTCTGGGTACAGGCATCAGGCCTTCCCTCCGAAGAACGTCTGGGTACAGTCATCAGGCCTTCGTACCGAGTTACCTCAGGGTACAGTCACCAGGCCTTCCTTCCGAGGTACCTCTGTGTTCAGTCACCAGTCCTTCCTTCCAAGGAACCTCTGGGTACAGTCACCAGGCCTTCTTTCCGAAGTACCTCTGGGAATAGTCACCAGGCCTTCGGTCTGAGGTACCTCTGGGTACAGTCAGCAGGCCTTCCTTCTCAGATACCTCTGGGCACAGTCACCAGGGCTTCCTTCTTAGGTACCTCTGAGTACAGTCACCAGCCTTTCTTCTGAGGTACCTTTTGGTACACTTACCAGGTCTTCCTTTTGAGGTACCTCTGTGGACTGTCACCAGGCCTTCCTGCTGAGGCACCTCTGGGTACAGTCACCAAGCCGTCCTTCCCAGTTACGACTGGGTACTGTCACCAGGCCTTCCTTCCGAGGTATCTCTGGGTACAGTTACCAGGCCTTCATTCTCAGGCACCTCTGGGTACAGTCAATAGGCCTTCCTTCTGAGGTAGCTCTGGGTACAGTCACCAGGCCTTCCTTCCTAGTTACCTCTGCGTATAGACATCTGGCCTTCCTTCTGAGGTACATCTGGGTACAGTCACCAGGGCTTCCTTCCGAGGTACGACAGTGTACAGTCACCAGGCCTTCCTTCCGAGATACGTCAGTGTGCAGTCACCAGGCCGTCCTTCCCAGGTACCTCTGGGTACAGTCACCGGGCCTTCCTTCCAAAGAACCTCTGGGTACTGTCTCCAGGCCTTCCGTCTGAGGTAACTCTGGGTACAGTCACTGGACCTTTCTTCCGAGGTACCTCTGGGTACTGTCACCAGACCTTCATTCCGAGGTAAATTTTTGTACTGTCACCTGGCCTTCCTTCCGAGGTACCTCTGGGTACAGTCACTAGGCCTTCCCTCTGAGGTACCTCTGAGTACAGTCAGCAGGCCTGCCTTCTCAGATACCTCTGGGTACTGTCACCAGACCTTCCTTCTGCGGTAGCTCTGGGTACAGACACCAGGGCTTCCTTCGGTGGTACCTCTGGGTAAGGTCATCAGGGCTTCCTTCCGAGGTATGTATGGGTAGAGTCACCATGGCTTCCTTCTAAGGTACGTCTGAGTACAGTCACCAGGCCTTCCTTCCGAGGTATCTCTGGGTACAGGCATCAGGCCTTCCCTCCGAAGAACGTCTGGGTACAGTCATCAGACCTTCGTACCGAGTTACCTCAGGGTACAGTCACCAGGCCTTCCTTCCGAGGTACCTCTGTGTTCAGTCACCAGTCCTTCCTTCCGAAGAACCTCTGGGTACAGTCACCAGGCCTTCTTTCCGAAGTACCTCTGGGAATAGTCACCAGGCCTTCGGTCTGAGGTACCTCTGGGTACAGTCAGCAGGCCTTCCTTCTCAGATACCTCTGGGCACAGTCACCAGGGCTTCCTTCTTAGGTACCTTTGAGTACAGTCACCAGCCTTTCTTCTGAGGTACCTTTTGGTACATTTACCAGGTCTTCCTTTTGAGGTACCTCTGTGGACTGTCACCAGGCCTTCCTGCTGAGGCACCTCTGGGTACACTCATTAGACACTCCTATTTAGGTCCCTCTGGTACAGTCACCAGGCCTTCCTTCCAAGGTACCTTTGGGTATATTCACCAGAACTTCCTTCCGAGGTACCTCTGGGTACTGTCACCAGGCCTTCCTTCTGAGGTAAGTCTGGGTACAGTCAATAGGCCTTCCTTCTGAGGTACATCTGGGAAATGTCACCAGGCCTTCCTTCCGAGGTATCTCTGGGTACAGTTACCAGGCCTTCATTCTCAGGCACCTCTGGGTACAGTCACCAGGTCTTCCTTCTGAGGTAGCTCTGGGTACTGTCACCAGGCCTTCCTTCTGAGTTACCTCTGCGTATAGTCACCAGGCCTTCCTTCTGAGGTACCTCTGGGTACAGTCACCAGACCTTCCTTCTGAGGTACCTCTGGGTACTGTCACCAGGTTTTCCTTCTGAGGTAACTCTGCGTACTGTCACCAGGCCTTCCTTCCGAGGTAATTCTGTGTTCAGTCAAGAGTCCTTCCTTCCGAGGAACCTCTGGGTACACTCACGAGGCCCTGTATACGAGGTACGTCTGGGTACAGTCACCAGGCCGTCCTTCCGAGGTACCTCTGGGTATAGTCAGTAGGCCTTCCTTCTGAGGTACCTCTGGGTAATGTCTCCAGGGATTCTATCTCCAGTACTTCTGGGTACAGTCAACAGGCCTTCATTCTCAGGTACCTCTGGGTAGAGTCACCAGCCCTTCATTCTCAGGTACCTCAGAGTACGGTCTCCAGGCCTTCTTTCCGAGGAACCTCTGGGTACAGTCACCAGACCTTCCTTCTGAGGTACCTCTGGGTATCGTCACCAGGCCTTTCTTCTGAGGTAACTCTGGGTACAGTCAGCAGGCCTTCCTCCTCAAATACCTCTGGGCACAGTCACCAGGCCTTCCTTCTTAGCTACCTCTGGGTACAGTCACCAGGCCTTCCTTCTCAGTTACCTTTGGGTACACTTACCAGGTCTTCCTTCTGAGGTACCTCAGTGGACTGTCACCAGGCCTTCCTTCCAAGCTACCTCTGGGTATAGTCACCAGTCCTTCCTTCCGAGGTAAATCTGGGTACAGTCATCAGACCTTTTTTCCGAGGTAACTGTGGGTACAATCATCAGACCTTTCCTCCGAGATACCTCTGGGTAGAGTGACCAGGCCTTCCTTCCGAGGTACCTCTGAGTACAGTCAGTAGGCCTTTCTTCTGAGGTACCTCTGGGTACAGTTACCAGGCCTTCCTTCTCAGGCACCTCTGGGTACAGTCACCAGGCCTTCCTTCTCAGGCACCTCTGGGTACAGTCACCAAGCCGTCCTTCCCAGTTACGACTGGGTACTGTAACCAGGCCTTCCTTCCGAGGTACCTCAGGGTACAGGCACCAGGCCTCGTATCCAAGGTACCTCTGGGTACAGTCACCAGGCCTTCCTTCCGAGGTACCTCTGGGTACAGTTACCAGGCTTTCATTCTCAGGCACCTCTGTTTACAGTCACCAGGCCTTCCTTCCGAGCTACCTCTGGGTACTGCCACCAGGCCTTCCTTCGCAGTTATCTCTGTTTACAGTCACCAGGCCTTCTCTCCAGGGTTACTCTGGGTACAGTCACCAGGCCTTCCTTCCAGGTACCTCTGGGTACAGTCCGTAGGCCTTCCTTCTGAGGTAACTCTGAGTACAGTCAGGAGGCCTGCCTTCTCAGACACTTCTGGGTACTGTCACCAGGCCTTCCTTCTGAGGTACCTCTGCGTCCAGTCATCAGGCCTTCCTTCCTAGGTATGCATGGGCAGAGTCACCAGGCCTTCCTTCTGAGGTACCTCTGGGTATAGTCACCAGGCCTTCCTTCCGAGGTACGTCTGGGTACAGTCTCTAAGCCTTCCTTCCGAGGTTTGTCTTTGTACAGTTTCCAGGCCTTCCTTCTGAGGTACCTCTGGGTACAGTCACCACGCCTTCCTTCTTAGGTACCTCTGGGTACAGTCACCAGGCCTTCCTTCTCAGGTACGCCTGGGTACTGTCACCAGGCCTTCCTTCCGAGGTACCTCTGGGTACTGTCACCAGGCCTTCCTTCCGAGGTACCTCTGGGTACAGGCACCAGCCATTGCTTCCGAAGTAACTCTGGGTACAGTCACCAGGCCTTGTATCCAAGGTAACTCTGGGTACAGTCAGCGGGACTTCCTTCCGAGGTACTTCTTGGTATAGTCAGTAGGCCTGCCTTCTGAGGTACCTCTGGGTAATGTCTCCTGGGCTTCCTTCTCCAGTACCTTTGGGTACAGTCACCAGACCTTCATTCTCAGCTACCTCGGGGTACAGTCACCAGGCCTTCGTTCTGAGGTACCTCTGAGTAGAGTCAGCAGGCGTGCCTTCTCAGATGACTCTGGGTACTATCACCAGGCCTCTCTTCCGAGGTAACTCTGGGTACAGATAATCAGACCTTTCTTCCGAGATACCTCTCGGTAGAGTGACCAGGCCTTCCTTCCGAGATAACTCTGGGTACAGTCAGTCGGTCTTCCTTCTGAGCTACATCTGGGTGATGTCACCAGGCCTTCCTTCCGAGGTACCTCTGGGTACAGTCACCAGGCCTTCCCTTCACGGTTACTCTGGCTACACTCACAAGGCCTTCCTTCCGAGGTACCCCAGGGTACAGACACCAAACGTTTCTTCCATGGTAACTCTGGGTACAGTCACCAGACCTGCCTTCCGAGGTACCTCTGTTTACTGTCACCTGTCCTTCCTTCCGAGGTACCTCTGGGTACAGTTACCAGGCCTTCATTCTCAGGCACCTCTGTTTACAGTCACCAGGCCTTCCTTCCGAGCTACCTCTGGGTACTGTCATGAGGCCTTCCTTCGCAGTTATCTCTGGGTACAGTCACCAGGCCTTCCTTCTGAGGTACCTCTGTTACAGTCACCAGGCCTTCCTTCTGAGATACCTGTGGTAACAGTCACCAGACCTTCCTTCTCAGGTTCCTTTGGCTGCAGTCACCAGGCCTTTTTTCCGAGTACCTCTGAGCACAGTCATCAGCCCTTTCTCCCGAAGTACCTCTGGGAATAGTCACCAGGCCTTCCTTCTGAGGTACCTCTGGGTACAGTCAGCAGGCCTTCCTTCTCAGATACCTCTGGGCACAGTCACCAGGGCTTCCTTCTTAGGTACCTCTGAGTACAGTCACCAGCCTTCCTTCTGAGGTACCTTTTGGTACACTTACCAGGTCTTCCTTTTGAGGTACATCTGTGGACTGTCACCAGGCCTTCCTGCTGAGGCACCTCTGGGTACACTCATTAGACACTCCTATTTAGGTACCTCTGGGTACAGTCACCAGGCCTTCCTTCCAAGGTATCTTTGGGTATATTCACCAGTCCTTCCTTCCGACGTACCTCTGGGTACTGTCAGCAGGCCTTCCTTCTGAGGTAAGTCTGGGTACAGTCAGTAGGCCTTCCTTCTGAGGTACATCTGGGAAATGTCACCAGGCCTTCCTTCCGAGGTATCTCTGGGTACAGTTACCAGGCCTTCATTCTCAGGCACCTCTGGGTACAGTCAATAGGCCTTCCTTCTGAGGTAGCTCTGGGTACAGTCACCAGGCCTTCCTTCCTAGTTACCTCTGCGTAGAGACATCTGGCCTTCCTTCTGAGGTACCTCTGGGTACACTCACCAGGGCTTCCTTCCGAGGTACCTCTGGGTACAGTCACCAGGGCTTCCTTCCGAGGTACCTCTGGGTACAGTCACCAGGGCTTCCTTCCGAGGTACGTCAGTGTGCAGTCACCAGGCCGTCCTTCCAGGTACCTCTGGGTACAGTCACTAGGCCTTCCCTCTGAGGTACCTCTGAGTACAGTCAGCAGGCCTGCCTTCTCAGATACCTCTGGGTACTGTCACCAGACCTTCCTTCTGCGGTAGCTCTGGGTACAGACACCAGGGCTTCCTTCGGAGGTACCTCTGGGTAAGGTCATCAGGGCTTCCTTCCGAGGTATGTATGGGTAGAGTCACCAGGGCTTCCTTCTAAGGTACGTCTGAGTACAGTCACCAGGCCTTCCTTCCGAGGTATCTCTGGGTACAGGCATCAGGCCTTCCCTCCGAAGAACGTCTGGGTACAGTCATCAGGCCTTCGTACCGAGTTACCTCAGGGTACAGTCACCAGGCCTTCCTTCCGAGGTACCTCTGTGTTCAGTCACCAGTCCTTCCTTCCAAGGAACCTCTGGGTACAGTCACCAGGCCTTCTTTCCGAAGTACCTCTGGGAATAGTCACCAGGCCTTCGGTCTGAGGTACCTCTGGGTACAGTCAGCAGGCCTTCCTTCTCAGATACCTCTGGGCACAGTCACCAGGGCTTCCTTCTTAGGTACCTCTGAGTACAGTCACCAGCCTTTCTTCTGAGGTACCTTTTGGTACACTTACCAGGTCTTCCTTTTGAGGTACCTCTGTGGACTGTCACCAGGCCTTCCTGCTGAGGCACCTCTGGGTACAGTCACCAAGCCGTCCTTCCCAGTTACGACTGGGTACTGTCACCAGGCCTTCCTTCCGAGGTATCTCTGGGTACAGTTACCAGGCCTTCATTCTCAGGCACCTCTGGGTACAGTCAATAGGCCTTCCTTCTGAGGTAGCTCTGGGTACAGTCACCAGGCCTTCCTTCCTAGTTACCTCTGCGTATAGACATCTGGCCTTCCTTCTGAGGTACATCTGGGTACAGTCACCAGGGCTTCCTTCCGAGGTACGACAGTGTACAGTCACCAGGCCTTCCTTCCGAGATACGTCAGTGTGCAGTCACCAGGCCGTCCTTCCCAGGTACCTCTGGGTACAGTCACCGGGCCTTCCTTCCAAAGAACCTCTGGGTACTGTCTCCAGGCCTTCCGTCTGAGGTAACTCTGGGTACAGTCACTGGACCTTTCTTCCGAGGTACCTCTGGGTACTGTCACCAGACCTTCATTCCGAGGTAAATTTTTGTACTGTCACCTGGCCTTCCTTCCGAGGTACCTCTGGGTACAGTCACTAGGCCTTCCCTCTGAGGTACCTCTGAGTACAGTCAGCAGGCCTGCCTTCTCAGATACCTCTGGGTACTGTCACCAGACCTTCCTTCTGCGGTAGCTCTGGGTACAGACACCAGGGCTTCCTTCGGAGGTACCTCTGGGTAAGGTCATCAGGGCTTCCTTCCGAGGTATGTATGGGTAGAGTCACCAGGGCTTCCTTCTAAGGTACGTCTGAGTACAGTCACCAGGCCTTCCTTCCGAGGTATCTCTGGGTACAGGCATCAGGCCTTCCCTCCGAAGAACGTCTGGGTACAGTCATCAGGCCTTCGTACCGAGTTACCTCAGGGTACAGTCACCAGGCCTTCCTTCCGAGGTACCTCTGTGTTCAGTCACCAGTCCTTCCTTCCGAGGAACCTCTGGGTACAGTCACCAGGCCTTCTTTCCGAAGTACCTCTGGGAGTAGTCACCAGGCCTTCGGTCTGAGGTACCTCTGGGTACAGTCAGCAGGCCTTCCTTCTCAGATACCTCTGGGCACAGTCACCAGGGCTTCCTTCTTAGGTACCTCTGAGTACAGTCACCAGCCTTTCTTCTGAGGTACCTTTTGGTACACTTACCAGGTCTTCCTTTTGAGGTACCTCTGTGGACTGTCACCAGGCCTTCCTGCTGAGGCACCTCTGGGTACACTCATTAGACACTCCTATTTAGGTACCTCTGGTACAGTCACCAGGCCTTCCTTCCAAGGTACCTTTGGGTATATTCACCAGAACTTCCTTCCGAGGTACCTCTGGGTACTGTCACCAGGCCTTCCTTCTGAGGTAAGTCTGGGTACAGTCAATAGGCCTTCCTTCTGAGGTACATCTGGGAAATGTCACCAGGCCTTCCTTCCGAGGTATCTCTGGGTACAGTTACCAGGCCTTCATTCTCAGGCACCTCTGGGTACAGTCACCAGGTCTTCCTTCTGAGGTAGCTCTGCTTACTGTCACCAGGCCTTCCTTCTGAGTTACCTCTGCGTATAGTCACCAGGCCTTCCTTCTGAGGTACCTCTGGGTACAGTTACCAGGCCTTCATTCTCAGGCACCTCTGTTTACAGTCACCAGGCCTTCCTTCCGAGCTACCTCTGGGTACTGTCACGAGGCCTTCCTTCGCAGTTATCTCTGGGTACAGTCACCAGGCCTTCCTTCTGAGGTACCTCTGTTACAGTCACCAGGCCTTCCTTCTGAGATACCTGTGGTTACAATCACCAGACCTTCCTTCTCAGGTTCCTTTGGCTGCAGTCACCAGGCCTTTTTTCCGAGTACCTCTGAGCACAGTCATCAGCCCTTTCTCCCGAAGTACCTCTGGGAATAGTCACCAGGCCTTCCTTCTGAGGTACCTCTGGGTACAGTCAGCAGGCCTTCCTTCTCAGATACCTCTGGGCACAGTCACGAGGGCTTCCTTCTTAGGTACCTCTGAGTACAGTCACCAGCCTTCCTTCTGAGGTAGCTTTTGGTACACTTACCAGGTCTTCCTTTTGAGGTACATCTGTGGACTGTCACCAGGCCTTCCTGCTGAGGCACCTCTGGGTACACTCATTAGACACTCCTATTTAGGTACCTCTGGGAACAGTCACCAGGCCTTCATTCCAAGGTATCCTTGGGTATATTCACCAGTCCTTCCTTCCGAGGTACCTCTGGGTACTGTCACCAGGCCTTCCTTCTGCGGTAAGTCTGGGTACAGTCAGTAAGCCTTCCTTCTGAGGTACATCTGGGAAATGTCACCAGGCCTTCCTTCCGAGGTATCTCTGGGTACAGTTACCAGGCCTTCATTCTCAGGCACCTCTGGGTACAGTCAATAGGCCTTCCTTCTGAGGTAGCTCTGGGTACAGTCACCAGGCCTTCCTTCCTAGTTACCTCTGCGTATAGACATCTGGCCTTCCTTCTGAGGTACCTCTGGGTACAGTCACCAGGGCTTCCTTCCGAGGTACCTCTGGGTACAGTCACCAGGGCTTCCTTCCGAGGTACGACAGTGTACAGTCACCAGGCCTTCCTTCCGAGATACGTCAGTGTGCAATCACCAGGCCGGCCTTCCAGGTACCTCTGGGTACAGTCAGTAGGCCTTCCCTCTGAGGTACCTCTGAGTACAGTCAGCAGGCCTGCCTTCTCAGACACTTCTGGGTACTGTCACCAGGCCTTCCTTCTGAGGTACCTCTGCGTCCAGTCATCAGGCCTTCCTTCCTAGGTATGCATGGGCAGAGTCACCAGGCCTTCCTTCTGAGGTACCTCTGAGTATAGTCACCAGGCCTTCCTTCCGAGGTACGTCTGGGTACAGTCTCTAAGCCTTCCTTCCGAGGTTTGTCTTTGTACAGTTTCCAGGCCTTCCTTCTGAGGTACCTCTGGGTACAGTCACCAGGCCTTCCTTCTCAGGTACGCCTGGGTACTGTCACCAGGCCTTCCTTCCGAGGTACCTCTGGGTACTGTCACCAGGCCTTCCTTCCGAGGTACCTCTGGGTACAGGCACCAGCCATTGCTTCCGAAGTAACTCTGGGTACAGTCACCAGGCCTTGTATCCAAGGTAACTCTGGGTACAGTCAGCGGGACTTCCTTCCGAGGTACTTCTTGGTATAGTCAGTAGGCCTGCCTTCTGAGGTACCTCTGGGTAATGTCTCCTGGGCTTCCTTCTCCAGTACCTTTGGGTACAGTCACCAGACCTTCATTCTCAGCTACCTTGGGGTACAGTCACCAGGCCTTCGTTCTGAGGTACCTCTGAGTAGAGTCAGCAGGCGTGCCTTCTCAGATGACTCTGGGTACTATCACCAGGCCTCTCTTCCGAGGTAACTCTGGGTACAGATAATCAGACCTTTCTTCCGAGATACCTCTCGGTAGAGTGACCAGGCCTTCCTTCCGAGATAACTCTGGGTACAGTCAGTCGGTCTTCCTTCTGAGCTACATCTGGGTGATGTCACCAGGCCTTCCTTCCGAGGTACCTCTGGGTACAGTCACCAGGCCTTCCCTTCACGGTTACTCTGGCTACACTCACAAGGCCTTCCTTCCGAGGTACCCCAGGGTACAGACACCAAACGTTTCTTCCATGGTAACTCTGGGTACAGTCACCAGACCTGCCTTCCGAGGTACCTCTGTTTACTGTCACCTGTCCTTCCTTCCGAGGTACCTCTGGGTACAGTTACCAGGCCTTCATTCTCAGGCACCTCTGTTTACAGTCACCAGGCCTTCCTTCCGAGCTACCTCTGGGTACTGTCACGAGGCCTTCCTTCGCAGTTATCTCTGGGTACAGTCACCAGGCCTTCCTTCTGAGGTACCTCTGTTACAGTCACCAGGCCTTCCTTCTGAGATACCTGTGGTTACAGTCACCAGACCTTCCTTCTCAGGTTCCTTTGGCTGCAGTCACTAGGCCTTTTTTCCGAGTACCTCTGAGCACAGTCATCAGCCCTTTCTCCCGAAGTACCTCTGGGAATAGTCACCAGGCCTTCCTTCTGAGGTACCTCTGGGTACAGTCAGCAGGCCTTCCTTCTCAGATACCTCTGGGCACAGTCACGAGGGCTTCCTTCTTAGGTACCTCTGAGTACACTCACCAGCCTTCCTTCTGAGGTAGCTTTTGGTACACTTACCAGGTCTTCCTTTTGAGGTACCTCTGTGGACTGTCACCAGGCCTTCCTGCTGAGGCACCTCTGGGTACACTCATTAGACACTCCTATTTAGGTACCTCTGGTACAGTCACCAGGCCTTCCTTCCAAGGTACCTTTGGGTATATTCACCAGAACTTCCTTCCGAGGTACCTCTGGGTACTGTCACCAGGCCTTCCTTCTGAGGTAAGTCTGGGTACAGTCAATAGGCCTTCCTTCTGAGGTACATCTGGGAAATGTCACCAGGCCTTCCTTCCGAGGTATCTCTGGGTACAGTTACCAGGCCTTCATTCTCAGGCACCTCTGGGTACAGTCACCAGGCCTTCCTTCTGAGGTAGCTCTGGGTACTGTCACCAGGCCTTCCTTCTGAGTTACCTCTGCGTATAGTCACCAGGCCTTCCTTCTGAGGTACCTCTGGGTACAGTCACCAGACCTTCCTTCTGAGGTACCTCTGGGTACTGTCACCAGGTTTTCCTTCTGAGGTAACTCTGCGTACTGTCACCAGGCCTTCCTTCCGAGGTAATTCTGTGTTCAGTCAAGAGTCCTTCCTTCCGAGGTACCTCTGGGTACACTCACGAGGCCCTGTATCCGGGGTACGTCTGGGTACAGTCACCAGGCCGTCCTTCCGAGGTACCTCTGGGTATAGTCAGTAGGCCTTCCTTCTGAGGTACCTCTGGGTAATGTCTCCAGGGATTCTATCTCCAGTACTTCTGGGTACAGTCAACAGGCCTTCATTCTCAGGTACCTCTGGGTAGAGTCACCAGCCCTTCATTCTCAGGTACCTCAGAGTACGGTCTCCAGGCCTTCTTTCCGAGGAACCTCTGGGTACAGTCACCAGACCTTCCTTCTGAGGTACCTCTGGGTATCGTCACCAGGCCTTTCTTCTGAGGTAACTCTGGGTACAGTCAGCAGGCCTTCCTCCTCAAATACCTCTGGGCACAGTCACCAGGCCTTCCTTCTTAGCTACCTCTGGGTACAGTCACCAGGCCTTCCTTCTCAGTTACCTTTGGGTACACTTACCAGGTCTTCCTTCTGAGGTACCTCAGTGGACTGTCACCAGGCCTTCCTTCCAAGCTACCTCTGGGTATAGTCACCAGTCCTTCCTTCCGAGGTAAATCTGGGTACAGTCATCAGACCTTTTTTCCGAGGTAACTGTGGGTACAATCATCAGACCTTTCCTCCGAGATACCTCTGGGTAGAGTGACCAGGCCTTCCTTCCGAGGTACCTCTGAGTACAGTCAGTAGGCCTTTCTTCTGAGGTACCTCTGGATACAGTTACCAGGCCTTCCTTCTCAGGCACCTCTGGGTACAGTCACCAAGCCGTCCTTCCCAGTTACGACTGGGTACTCTAACCAGGCCTTCCTTCCGAGGTACCTCAGGGTACAGGCACCAGGCCTCGTATCCAAGGTACCTCTGTTTACAGTCACCAGGCCTTCCTTCCGAGCTACCTCTGGGTACTGTCACCAGGCCTTCCTTCGCAGTTATCTCTGTTTACAGTCACCAGGCCTTCTCTCCAGGGTTACTCTGGGTACAGTCACCAGGCCTTCCTTCCAGGTACCTCTGGGTACAGTCCGTAGGCCTTCCTTCTGAGGTAACTCTGAGTACAGTCAGGAGGCCTGCCTTCTCAGACACTTCTGGGTACTGTCACCAGGCCTTCCTTCTGAGGTACCTCTGGGTCCAGTCATCAGGCCTTCCTTCCTAGGTATGCATGGGCAGAGTCACCAGGCCTTCCTTCTGAGGTACCTCTGGGTATAGTCACCAGGCCTTCCTTCCGAGGTACGTCTGGGTACAGTCTCTAAGCCTTCCTTCCGAGGTTTGTCTTTGTACAGTTTCCAGGCCTTCCTTCTGAGGTACCTCTGGGTACAGTCACCACGCCTTCCTTCTTAGGTACCTCTGGGTACAGTCACCAGGCCTTCCTTCTCAGGTACGCCTGGGTACTGTCTCCAGGCCTTCCTTCCGAGGTACCTCTGGGTACTGTCACCAGGCCTTCCTTCCGAGGTACCTCTGGGTACAGGCACCAGCCATTGCTTCCGAAGTAACTCTGGGTACAGTCACCAGGCCTTGTATCCAAGGTAACTCTGGGTACAGTCAGCGGGACTTCCTTCCGAGGTACTTCTTGGTATAGTCAGTAGGCCTGCCTTCTGAGGTACCTCTGGGTAATGTCTCCTGGGCTTCCTTCTCCAGTACCTTTGGGTACAGTCACCAGACCTTCATTCTCAGCTACCTCGGGGTACAGTCACCAGGCCTTCTTTCCGAAGTACCTCTGGGAGTAGTCACCAGGCCTTCGGTCTGAGGTACCTCTGGGTACAGTCAGCAGGCCTTCCTTCTCAGATACCTCTGGGCACAGTCACCAGGGCTTCCTTCTTAGGTACCTCTGAGTACAGTCACCAGCCTTTCTTCTGAGGTACCTTTTGGTACACTTACCAGGTCTTCCTTTTGAGGTACCTCTGTGGACTGTCACCAGGCCTTCCTGCTGAGGCACCTCTGGGTACACTCATTACACACTCCTATTTAGGTACCTCTGGTACAGTCACCAGGCCTTCCTTCCAAGGTACCTTTGGGTATATTCACCAGAACTTCCTTCCGAGGTACCTCTGGGTACTGTCACCAGGCCTTCCTTCTGAGGTAAGTCTGGGTACAGTCAATAGGCCTTCCTTCTGAGGTACATCTGGGAAATGTCACCAGGCCTTCCTTCCGAGGTATCTCTGGGTACAGTTACCAGGCCTTCATTCTCAGGCACCTCTGGGTACAGTCACCAGGTCTTCCTTCTGAGGTAGCTCTGCTTACTGTCACCAGGCCTTCCTTCTGAGTTACCTCTGCGTATAGTCACCAGGCCTTCCTTCTGAGGTACCTCTGGGTACAGTTACCAGGCCTTCATTCTCAGGCACCTCTGTTTACAGTCACCAGGCCTTCCTTCCGAGCTACCTCTGGGTACTGTCACGAGGCCTTCCTTCGCAGTTATCTCTGGGTACAGTCACCAGGCCTTCCTTCTGAGGTACCTCTGTTACAGTCACCAGGCCTTCCTTCTGAGATACCTGTGGTTACAATCACCAGACCTTCCTTCTCAGGTTCCTTTGGCTGCAGTCACCAGGCCTTTTTTCCGAGTACCTCTGAGCACAGTCATCAGCCCTTTCTCCCGAAGTACCTCTGGGAATAGTCACCAGGCCTTCCTTCTGAGGTACCTCTGGGTACAGTCAGCAGGCCTTCCTTCTCAGATACCTCTGGGCACAGTCACGAGGGCTTCCTTCTTAGGTACCTCTGAGTACAGTCACCAGCCTTCCTTCTGAGGTAGCTTTTGGTACACTTACCAGGTCTTCCTTTTGAGGTACATCTGTGGACTGTCACCAGGCCTTCCTGCTGAGGCACCTCTGGGTACACTCATTAGACACTCCTATTTAGGTACCTCTGGGTACAGTCACCAGGCCTTCATTCCAAGGTATCCTTGGGTATATTCACCAGTCCTTCCTTCCGAGGTACCTCTGGGTACTGTCACCAGGCCTTCCTTCTGAGGTAAGTCTGGGTACAGTCAGTAGGCCTTCCTTCTGAGGTACATCTGGGAAATGTCACCAGGCCTTCCTTCCGAGGTATCTCTGGGTACAGTTACCAGGCCTTCATTCTCAGGCACCTCTGGGTACAGTCAATAGGCCTTCCTTCTGAGGTAGCTCTGGGTACAGTCACCAGGCCTTCCTTCCTAGTTACCTCTGCGTATAGACATCTGGCCTTCCTTCTGAGGTACCTCTGGGTACAGTCACCAGGGCTTCCTTCCGAGGTACCTCTGGGTACAGTCACCAGGGCTTCCTTCCGAGGTACGACAGTGTACAGTCACCAGGCCTTCCTTCCGAGATACGTCAGTGTGCAATCACCAGGCCGGCCTTCCAGGTACCTCTGGGTACAGTCAGTAGGCCTTCCCTCTGAGGTACCTCTGAGTACAGTCAGCAGGACTGCCTTCTCAGACACTTCTGGGTACTGTCACCAGGCCTTCCTTCTGAGGTACCTCTGCGTCCAGTCATCAGGCCTTCCTTCCTAGGTATGCATGGGCAGAGTCACCAGGCCTTCCTTCTGAGGTACCTCTGAGTATAGTCACCAGGCCTTCCTTCCGAGGTACGTCTGGGTACAGTCTCTAAGCCTTCCTTCCGAGGTTTGTCTTTGTACAGTTTCCAGGCCTTCCTTCTGAGGTACCTCTGGGTACAGTCACCAGGCCTTCCTTCTCAGGTACGCCTGGGTACTGTCACCAGGCCTTCCTTCCGAGGTACCTCTGGGTACTGTCACCAGGCCTTCCTTCCGAGGTACCTCTGGGTACAGGCACCAGCCATTGCTTCCGAAGTAACTCTGGGTACAGTCACCAGGCCTTGTATCCAAGGTAACTCTGGGTACAGTCAGCGGGACTTCCTTCCGAGGTACTTCTTGGTATAGTCAGTAGGCCTGCCTTCTGAGGTACCTCTGGGTAATGTCTCCTGGGCTTCCTTCTCCAGTACCTTTGGGTACAGTCACCAGACCTTCATTCTCAGCTACCTTGGGGTACAGTCACCAGGCCTTCGTTCTGAGGTACCTCTGAGTAGAGTCAGCAGGCGTGCCTTCTCAGATGACTCTGGGTACTATCACCAGGCCTCTCTTCCGAGGTAACTCTGGGTACAGATAATCAGACCTTTCTTCCGAGATACCTCTCGGTAGAGTGACCAGGCCTTCCTTCCGAGATAACTCTGGGTACAGTCAGTCGGTCTTCCTTCTGAGCTACATCTGGGTGATGTCACCAGGCCTTCCTTCCGAGGTACCTCTGGGTACAGTCACCAGGCCTTCCCTTCACGGTTACTCTGGCTACACTCACAAGGCCTTCCTTCCGAGGTACCCCAGGGTACAGACACCAAACGTTTCTTCCATGGTAACTCTGGGTACAGTCACCAGACCTGCCTTCCGAGGTACCTCTGTTTACTGTCACCTGTCCTTCCTTCCGAGGTACCTCTGGGTACAGTTACCAGGCCTTCATTCTCAGGCACCTCTGTTTACAGTCACCAGGCCTTCCTTCCGAGCTACCTCTGGGTACTGTCACGAGGCCTTCCTTCGCAGTTATCTCTGGGTACAGTCACCAGGCCTTCCTTCTGAGGTACCTCTGTTACAGTCACCAGGCCTTCCTTCTGAGATACCTGTGGTTACAGTCACCAGACCTTCCTTCTCAGGTTCCTTTGGCTGCAGTCACTAGGCCTTTTTTCCGAGTACCTCTGAGCACAGTCATCAGCCCTTTCTCCCGAAGTACCTCTGGGAATAGTCACCAGGCCTTCCTTCTGAGGTACCTCTGGGTACAGTCAGCAGGCCTTCCTTCTCAGATACCTCTGGGCACAGTCACGAGGGCTTCCTTCTTAGGTACCTCTGAGTACACTCACCAGCCTTCCTTCTGAGGTAGCTTTTGGTACACTTACCAGGTCTTCCTTTTGAGGTACCTCTGTGGACTGTCACCAGGCCTTCCTGCTGAGGCACCTCTGGGTACACTCATTAGACACTCCTATTTAGGTACCTCTGGTACAGTCACCAGGCCTTCCTTCCAAGGTACCTTTGGGTATATTCACCAGAACTTCCTTCCGAGGTACCTCTGGGTACTGTCAGCAGGCCTTCCTTCTGAGGTAAGTCTGGGTACAGTCAATAGGCCTTCCTTCTGAGGTACATCTGGGAAATGTCACCAGGCCTTCCTTCCGAGGTATCTCTGGGTACAGTTACCAGGCCTTCATTCTCAGGCACCTCTGGGTACAGTCACCAGGCCTTCCTTCTGAGGTAGCTCTGGGTACTGTCACCAGGCCTTCCTTCTGAGTTACCTCTGCGTATAGTCACCAGGCCTTCCTTCTGAGGTACCTCTGGGTACAGTCACCAGACCTTCCTTCTGAGGTACCTCTGGGTACTGTCACCAGGTTTTCCTTCTGAGGTAACTCTGCGTACTGTCACCAGGCCTTCCTTCCGAGGTAATTCTGTGTTCAGTCAAGAGTCCTTCCTTCCGAGGTACCTCTGGGTACACTCACGAGGCCCTGTATCCGGGGTACGTCTGGGTACAGTCACCAGGCCGTCCTTCCGAGGTACCTCTGGGTATAGTCAGTAGGCCTTCCTTCTGAGGTACCTCTGGGTAATGTCTCCAGGGATTCTATCTCCAGTACTTCTGGGTACAGTCAACAGGCCTTCATTCTCAGGTACCTCTGGGTAGAGTCACCAGCCCTTCATTCTCAGGTACCTCAGAGTACGGTCTCCAGGCCTTCTTTCCGAGGAACCTCTGGGTACAGTCACCAGACCTTCCTTCTGAGGTACCTCTGGGTATCGTCACCAGGCCTTTCTTCTGAGGTAACTCTGGGTACAGTCAGCAGGCCTTCCTCCTCAAATACCTCTGGGCACAGTCACCAGGCCTTCCTTCTTAGCTACCTCTGGGTACAGTCACCAGGCCTTCCTTCTCAGTTACCTTTGGGTACACTTACCAGGTCTTCCTTCTGAGGTACCTCAGTGGACTGTCACCAGGCCTTCCTTCCAAGCTACCTCTGGGTATAGTCACCAGTCCTTCCTTCCGAGGTAAATCTGGGTACAGTCATCAGACCTTTTTTCCGAGGTAACTGTGGGTACAATCATCAGACCTTTCCTCCGAGATACCTCTGGGTAGAGTGACCAGGCCTTCCTTCCGAGGTACCTCTGAGTACAGTCAGTAGGCCTTTCTTCTGAGGTACCTCTGGATACAGTTACCAGGCCTTCCTTCTCAGGCACCTCTGGGTACAGTCACCAAGCCGTCCTTCCCAGTTACGACTGGGTACTCTAACCAGGCCTTCCTTCCGAGGTACCTCAGGGTACAGGCACCAGGCCTCGTATCCAAGGTACCTCTGGGTACAGTCACCAGGCCTTCCTTCCGAGGTACCTCTGGGTACAGTTACCAGGCTTTCATTCTCAGGCACCTCTGTTTACAGTCACCAGGCCTTCCTTCCGAGCTACCTCTGGGTACTGTCACCAGGCCTTCCTTCGCAGTTATCTCTGTTTACAGTCACCAGGCCTTCTCTCCAGGGTTACTCTGGGTACAGTCACCAGGCCTTCCTTCCAGGTACCTCTGGGTACAGTCCGTAGGCCTTCCTTCTGAGGTAACTCTGAGTACAGTCAGGAGGCCTGCCTTCTCAGACACTTCTGGGTACTGTCACCAGGCCTTCCTTCTGAGGTACCTCTGGGTCCAGTCATCAGGCCTTCCTTCCTAGGTATGCATGGGCAGAGTCACCAGGCCTTCCTTCTGAGGTACCTCTGGGTATAGTCACCAGGCCTTCCTTCCGAGGTACGTCTGGGTACAGTCTCTAAGCCTTCCTTCCGAGGTTTGTCTTTGTACAGTTTCCAGGCCTTCCTTCTGAGGTACCTCTGGGTACAGTCACCACGCCTTCCTTCTTAGGTACCTCTGGGTACAGTCACCAGGCCTTCCTTCTCAGGTACGCCTGGGTACTGTCTCCAGGCCTTCCTTCCGAGGTACCTCTGGGTACTGTCACCAGGCCTTCCTTCCGAGGTACCTCTGGGTACAGGCACCAGCCATTGCTTCCGAAGTAACTCTGGGTACAGTCACCAGGCCTTGTATCCAAGGTAACTCTGGGTACAGTCAGCGGGACTTCCTTCCGAGGTACTTCTTGGTATAGTCAGTAGGCCTGCCTTCTGAGGTACCTCTGGGTAATGTCTCCTGGGCTTCCTTCTCCAGTACCTTTGGGTACAGTCACCAGACCTTCATTCTCAGCTACCTCGGGGTACAGTCACCAGGCCTTCTTTCCGAAGTACCTCTGGGAGTAGTCACCAGGCCTTCGGTCTGAGGTACCTCTGGGTACAGTCAGCAGGCCTTCCTTCTCAGATACCTCTGGGCACAGTCACGAGGGCTTCCTTCTTAGGTACCTCTGAGTACAGTCACCAGCCTTCCTTCTGAGGTAGCTTTTGGTACACTTACCAGGTCTTCCTTTTGAGGTACATCTGTGGACTGTCACCAGGCCTTCCTGCTGAGGCACCTCTGGGTACACTCATTAGACACTCCTATTTAGGTACCTCTGGGTACAGTCACCAGGCCTTCATTCCAAGGTATCCTTGGGTATATTCACCAGTCCTTCCTTCCGAGGTACCTCTGGGTACTGTCACCAGGCCTTCCTTCTGAGGTAAGTCTGGGTACAGTCAGTAGGCCTTCCTTCTGAGGTACATCTGGGAAATGTCACCAGGCCTTCCTTCCGAGGTATCTCTGGGTACAGTTACCAGGCCTTCATATTCAGGCACCTCTGGGTACAGTCAATAGGCCTTCCTTCTGAGGTAGCTCTGGGTACAGTCACCAGGCCTTCCTTCCTAGTTACCTCTGCGTATAGACATCTGGCCTTCCTTCTGAGGTACCTCTGGGTACAGTCACCAGGGCTTCCTTCCGAGGTACCTCTGGGTACAGTCACCAGGGCTTCCTTCCGAGGTACGACAGTGTACAGTCACCAGGCCTTCCTTCCGAGATACGTCAGTGTGCAATCACCAGGCCGGCCTTCCAGGTACCTCTGGGTACAGTCAGTAGGCCTTCCCTCTGAGGTACCTCTGAGTACAGTCAGCAGGACTGCCTTCTCAGACACTTCTGGGTACTGTCACCAGGCCTTCCTTCTGAGGTACCTCTGCGTCCAGTCATCAGGCCTTCCTTCCTAGGTATGCATGGGCAGAGTCACCAGGCCTTCCTTCTGAGGTACCTCTGAGTATAGTCACCAGGCCTTCCTTCCGAGGTACGTCTGGGTACAGTCTCTAAGCCTTCCTTCCGAGGTTTGTCTTTGTACAGTTTCCAGGCCTTCCTTCTGAGGTACCTCTGGGTACAGTCACCAGGCCTTCCTTCTCAGGTACGCCTGGGTACTGTCACCAGGCCTTCCTTCCGAGGTACCTCTGGGTACTGTCACCAGGCCTTCCTTCCGAGGTACCTCTGGGTACAGGCACCAGCCATTGCTTCCGAAGTAACTCTGGGTACAGTCACCAGGCCTTGTATCCAAGGTAACTCTGGGTACAGTCAGCGGGACTTCCTTCCGAGGTACTTCTTGGTATAGTCAGTAGGCCTGCCTTCTGAGGTACCTCTGGGTAATGTCTCCTGGGCTTCCTTCTCCAGTACCTTTGGGTACAGTCACCAGACCTTCATTCTCAGCTACCTTGGGGTACAGTCACCAGGCCTTCGTTCTGAGGTACCTCTGAGTAGAGTCAGCAGGCGTGCCTTCTCAGATGACTCTGGGTACTATCACCAGGCCTCTCTTCCGAGGTAACTCTGGGTACAGATAATCAGACCTTTCTTCCGAGATACCTCTCGGTAGAGTGACCAGGCCTTCCTTCCGAGATAACTCTGGGTACAGTCAGTCGGTCTTCCTTCTGAGCTACATCTGGGTGATGTCACCAGGCCTTCCTTCCGAGGTACCTCTGGGTACAGTCACCAGGCCTTCCCTTCACGGTTACTCTGGCTACACTCACAAGGCCTTCCTTCCGAGGTACCCCAGGGTACAGACACCAAACGTTTCTTCCATGGTAACTCTGGGTACAGTCACCAGACCTGCCTTCCGAGGTACCTCTGTTTACTGTCACCTGTCCTTCCTTCCGAGGTACCTCTGGGTACAGTTACCAGGCCTTCATTCTCAGGCACCTCTGTTTACAGTCACCAGGCCTTCCTTCCGAGCTACCTCTGGGTACTGTCACGAGGCCTTCCTTCGCAGTTATCTCTGGGTACAGTCACCAGGCCTTCCTTCTGAGGTACCTCTGTTACAGTCACCAGGCCTTCCTTCTGAGATACCTGTGGTTACAGTCACCAGACCTTCCTTCTCAGGTTCCTTTGGCTGCAGTCACTAGGCCTTTTTTCCGAGTACCTCTGAGCACAGTCATCAGCCCTTTCTCCCGAAGTACCTCTGGGAATAGTCACCAGGCCTTCCTTCTGAGGTACCTCTGGGTACAGTCAGCAGGCCTTCCTTCTCAGATACCTCTGGGCACAGTCACGAGGGCTTCCTTCTTAGGTACCTCTGAGTACACTCACCAGCCTTCCTTCTGAGGTAGCTTTTGGTACACTTACCAGGTCTTCCTTTTGAGGTACCTCTGTGGACTGTCACCAGGCCTTCCTGCTGAGGCACCTCTGGGTACACTCATTAGACACTCCTATTTAGGTACCTCTGGTACAGTCACCAGGCCTTCCTTCCAAGGTACCTTTGGGTATATTCACCAGAACTTCCTTCCGAGGTACCTCTGGGTACTGTCACCAGGCCTTCCTTCTGAGGTAAGTCTGGGTACAGTCAATAGGCCTTCCTTCTGAGGTACATCTGGGAAATGTCACCAGGCCTTCCTTCCGAGGTATCTCTGGGTACAGTTACCAGGCCTTCATTCTCAGGCACCTCTGGGTACAGTCACCAGGCCTTCCTTCTGAGGTAGCTCTGGGTACTGTCACCAGGCCTTCCTTCTGAGTTACCTCTGTGTATAGTCACCAGGCCTTCCTTCTGAGGTACCTCTGGGTACAGTCACCAGACCTTCCTTCTGAGGTACCTCTGGGTACTGTCACCAGGTTTTCCTTCTGAGGTAACTCTGCGTACTGTCACCAGGCCTTCCTTCCGAGGTAATTCTGTGTTCAGTCAAGAGTCCTTCCTTCCGAGGTACCTCTGGGTACACTCACGAGGCCCTGTATCCGGGGTACGTCTGGGTACAGTCACCAGGCCGTCCTTCCGAGGTACCTCTGGGTATAGTCAGTAGGCCTTCCTTCTGAGGTACCTCTGGGTAATGTCTCCAGGGATTCTATCTCCAGTACTTCTGGGTACAGTCAACAGGCCTTCATTCTCAGGTACCTCTGGGTAGAGTCACCAGCCCTTCATTCTCAGGTACCTCAGAGTACGGTCTCCAGGCCTTCTTTCCGAGGAACCTCTGGGTACAGTCACCAGACCTTCCTTCTGAGGTACCTCTGGGTATCGTCACCAGGCCTTTCTTCTGAGGTAACTCTGGGTACAGTCAGCAGGCCTTCCTCCTCAAATACCTCTGGGCACAGTCACCAGGCCTTCCTTCTTAGCTACCTCTGGGTACAGTCACCAGGCCTTCCTTCTCAGTTACCTTTGGGTACACTTACCAGGTCTTCCTTCTGAGGTACCTCAGTGGACTGTCACCAGGCCTTCCTTCCAAGCTACCTCTGGGTATAGTCACCAGTCCTTCCTTCCGAGGTAAATCTGGGTACAGTCATCAGACCTTTTTTCCGAGGTAACTGTGGGTACAATCATCAGACCTTTCCTCCGAGATACCTCTGGGTAGAGTGACCAGGCCTTCCTTCCGAGGTACCTCTGAGTACAGTCAGTAGGCCTTTCTTCTGAGGTACCTCTGGGTACAGTTACCAGGCCTTCCTTCTCAGGCACCTCTGGGTACAGTCACTAGGCCTTCCTTCTCAGGCACCTCTGGGTACAGTCACCAAGCCGTCCTTCCCAGTTACGACTGGGTACTGTAACCAGGCCTTCCTTCCGAGGTACCTCAGGGTACAGGCACCAGGCCTCGTATCCAAGGTACCTCTGGGTACAGTCACCAGGCCTTCCTTCCGAGGTACCTCTGGGTACAGTTACCAGGCTTTCATTCTCAGGCACCTCTGTTTACAGTCACCAGGCCTTCCTTCCGAGCTACCTCTGGGTACTGTCACCAGGCCTTCCTTCGCAGTTATCTCTGTTTACAGTCACCAGGCCTTCTCTCCAGGGTTACTCTGGGTACAGTCACCAGGCCTTCCTTCCAGGTACCTCTGGGTACAGTCCGTAGGCCTTCCTTCTGAGGTAACTCTGAGTACAGTCAGGAGGCCTGCCTTCTCAGACACTTCTGGGTACTGTCACCAGGCCTTCCTTCTGAGGTACCTCTGGGTCCAGTCATCAGGCCTTCCTTCCTAGGTATGCATGGGCAGAGTCACCAGGCCTTCCTTCTGAGGTACCTCTGGGTATAGTCACCAGGCCTTCCTTCCGAGGTACGTCTGGGTACAGTCTCTAAGCCTTCCTTCCGAGGTTTGTCTTTGTACAGTTTCCAGGCCTTCCTTCTGAGGTACCTCTGGGTACAGTCACCACGCCTTCCTTCTTAGGTACCTCTGGGTACAGTCACCAGGCCTTCCTTCTCAGGTACGCCTGGGTACTGTCACCAGGCCTTCCTTCCGAGGTACCTCTGGGTACTGTCACCAGGCCTTCCTTCCGAGGTACCTCTGGGTACAGGCACCAGCCATTGCTTCCGAAGTAACTCTGGGTACAGTCACCAGGCCTTGTATCCAAGGTAACTCTGGGTACAGTCAGCGGGACTTCCTTCCGAGGTACTTCTTGGTATAGTCAGTAGGCCTGCCTTCTGAGGTACCTCTGGGTAATGTCTCCTGGGCTTCCTTCTCCAGTACCTTTGGGTACAGTCACCAGACCTTCATTCTCAGCTACCTCGGGGTACAGTCACCAGGCCTTCGTTCTGAGGTACCTCTGAGTAGAGTCAGCAGGCGTGCCTTCTCAGATGACTCTGGGTACTATCACCAGGCCTCTCTTCCGAGGTAACTCTGGGTACAGATAATCAGACCTTTCTTCCGAGATACCTCTCGGTAGAGTGACCAGGCCTTCCTTCCGAGATAACTCTGGGTACAGTCAGTCGGTCTTCCTTCTGAGCTACATCTGGGTGATGTCACCAGGCCTTCCTTCCGAGGTACCTCTGGGTACAGTCACCAGGCCTTCCCTTCACGGTTACTCTGGCTACACTCACAAGGCCTTCCTTCCGAGGTACCCCAGGGTACAGACACCAAACGTTTCTTCCATGGTAACTCTGGGTACAGTCACCAGACCTGCCTTCCGAGGTACCTCTGTTTACTGTCACCTGTCCTTCCTTCTGAGGTACCTCTGGGTACAGTTACCAGGCCTTCATTCTCAGGCACCTCTGTTTACAGTCACCAGGCCTTCCTTCCGAGCTACCTCTGGGTACTGTCACCAGGCCTTCCTTCGCAGTTATCTCTGGGTACAGTCACCAGGCCTTCCTTCTGAGGTACCTCTGTTACAGTCACCAGGCCTTCCTTCTGAGATACCTGTGGTTACAGTCACCAGACCTTACTTCTCAGGTTCCTTTGGCTGCAGTCACTAGGCCTTTTTTCCGAGTACCTCTGAGCACAGTCATCAGCCCTTTCTCCCGAAGTACCTCTGGGAATAGTCACCAGGCCTTCCTTCTGAGGTACCTCTGGGTACAGTCAGCAGGCCTTCCTTCTCAGATACCTCTGGGCACAGTCACGAGGGCTTCCTTCTTAGGTACCTCTGAGTACACTCACCAGCCTTCCTTCTGAGGTACATTTTGGTACACTTACCAGGTCTTCCTTTTGAGGTACATCTGTGGACTGTCACCAGGCCTTCCTGCTGAGGCACCTCTGGGTACACTCATTAGACACTCCTATTTAGGTACCTCTGGGTACAGTCACCAGGCCTTCCTTCCAAGGTATCTTTGGTTATATTCACCAGTCCTTCCTTCCGAGGTACCTCTGGGTACTGTCACCAGGCCTTCCTCCTGAGGTAAGTCTGGGTACAGTCAGTAGGCCTTCCTTCTGAGGTACATCTGGGAAATGTCACCAGGCCTTCCTTCCGAGGTATCTCTGGGTACAGTTACCAGGCCTTCATTCTCAGGCACCTCTGGGTACAGTCAATAGGCCTTCCTTCTGAGGTAGCTCTGGGTACAGTCACCAGGCCTTCCTTCCTAGATACCTCTGCGTATAGACATCTGGCCTTCCTTCTGAGGTACATCTGGGTACAGTCACCAGGGCTTCCTTCCGAGGTACGACAGTGTACAGTCACCAGGCCTTCCTTCCGAGATACGTCAGTGTGCAGTCACCAGGCCGTCCTTCCCAGGTACCTCTGGGTACAGTCACCGGGCCTTCCTTCCAAAGAACCTCTGGGTACTGTCTCCAGGCCTTCCGTCTGAGGTAACTCTGGGTACAGTCACTGGACCTTTCTTCCGAGGTACCTCTGGGTACTGTCACCAGGCCTTCATTCCGAGGTAAATTTTTGTACTGTCACCTGGCCTTCCTTCCGAGGTACCTCTGGGTACAGTCACTAGGCCTTCCCTCTGAGGTACCTCTGAGTACAGTCAGCAGGCCTGCCTTCTCAGATACCTCTGGGTACTGTCACCAGACCTTCCTTCTGCGGTAGCTCTGGGTACAGACACCAGGGCTTCCTTCGGAGGTACCTCTGGGTAAGGTCATCAGGGCTTCCTTCCGAGGTATGTATGGGTAGAGTCACCAGGGCTTCCTTCCGAGGTATCTCTGGGTACAGGCATCAGGCCTTCCCTCCGAAGAACGTCTGGGTACAGTCATCAGGCCTTCGTACCGAGTTACCTCAGGGTACAGTCACCAGGCCTTCCTTCCGAGGTACCTCCGTGTTCAGTCACCAGTCCTTCCTTCCGAGGAACCTCTGGGTACAGTCACCAGGCCTTCTTTCCGAAGTACCTCCGGGAATAGTCAGCAGGCCTTCGGTCTGAGGTACCTCTGGGTACAGTCAGCAGGCCTTCCTTCTCAGATACCTCTGGGCACAGTCACCAGGGCTTCCTTCTTAGGTACCTCTGAGTACAGTCACCAGCCTTTCTTCTGAGGTACCTTTTGGTACACTTACCAGGTCTTCCTTTTGAGGTACCTCTGTGGACTGTCACCAGGCCTTCCTGCTGAGGCACCTCTGGGTACACTCATTAGACACTCCTATTTAGGTACCTCTGGTACAGTCACCAGGCCTTCCTTCCAAGGTACCTTTGGGTATATTCACCAGAACTTCCTTCCGAGGTACCTCTGGGTACTGTCACCAGGCCTTCCTTCTGAGGTAAGTCTGGGTACAGTCAATAGGCCTTCCTTCTGAGGTACATCTGGGAAATGTCACCAGGCCTTCCTTCCGAGGTATCTCTGGGTACAGTTACCAGGCCTTCATTCTCAGGCACCTCTGGGTACAGTCACCAGGCCTTCCTTCTGAGGTAGCTCTGGGTACTGTCACCAGGCCTTCCTTCTGAGTTACCTCTGCGTATAGTCACCAGGCCTTCCTTCTGAGGTACCTCTGGGTACAGTCACCAGACCTTCCTTCTGAGGTACCTCTGGGTACTGTCACCAGGTTTTCCTTCTGAGGTAACTCTGCGTACTGTCACCAGGCCTTCCTTCCGAGGTAATTCTGTGTTCAGTCAAGAGTCCTTCCTTCCGAGGAACCTCTGGGTACACTCACGAGGCCCCTATCCGAGGTACGTCTGGGTACAGTCACCAGGCCGTCCTTCCGAGGTACCTCTGGGTATAGTCAGTAGGCCTTCCTTCTGAGGTACCTCTGGGTAATGTCTCCAGGGATTCTATCTCCAGTACTTCTGGGTACAGTCAACAGGCCTTCATTCTCAGGTACCTCTGGGTAGAGTCACCAGCCCTTCATTCTCAGGTACCTCAGAGTATGGTCTCCAGGCCTTCTTTCCGAGGAACCTCTGGGTACAGTCACCAGACCTTCCTTCTGAGGTACCTCTGGGTATCGTCACCAGGCCTTTCTTCTGAGGTAACTCTGGGTACAGTCAGCAGGCCTTCCTCCTCAAATACCTCTGGGCACAGTCACCAGGCCTTCCTTCTTAGGTACCTCTGGGTGCAGTCACCAGGCCTTCCTTCTCAGTTACCTTTGGGTACACTTACCAGGTCTTCCTTCTGAGGTACCTCAGTGGACTGTCACCAGGCCTTCCTTCCAAGCTACCTCTGGGTATAGTCACCAGTCCTTCCTTCCGAGGTAACTCTGGGTACAGTCATCAGACCTTTTTTCCGAGGTAACTGTGGGTACAATCATCAGACCTTTCCTCCGAGATACCTCTGGGTAGAGTGACCAGGCCTTCCTTCCGAGGTACCTCTGAGTACAGTCAGTAGGCCTTTCTTCTGAGGTACCTCTGGATACAGTTACCAGGCCTTCCTTCTCAGGCACCTCTGGGTACAGTCACCAGGCCTTCCTTCTCAGGCACCTCTGGGTACAGTCACCAAGCCGTCCTTCCCAGTTACGACTGGGTACTGTAACCAGGCCTTCCTTCCGAGGTACCTCAGGGTACAGGCACCAGGCCTCGTATCCAAGGTACCTCTGGGTACAGTCACCAGGCCTTCCTTCCGAGGTACCTCTGGGTACAGGCACCAGCCATTGCTTCCGAAGTAACTCTGGGTACAGTCACCAGGCCTTGTATCCAAGGTAACTCTGGGTACAGTCAGCGGGACTTCCTTCCGAGGTACTTCTTGGTATAGTCAGTAGGCCTGCCTTCTGAGGTACCTCTGGGTAATGTCTCCTGGGCTTCCTTCTCCAGTACCTTTGGGTACAGTCACCAGACCTTCATTCTCAGCTACCTCGGGGTACAGTCACCAGGCCTTCGTTCTGAGGTACCTCTGAGTAGAGTCAGCAGGCGTGCCTTCTCAGATGACTCTGGGTACTATCACCAGGCCTCTCTTCCGAGGTAACTCTGGGTACAGATAATCAGACCTTTCTTCCGAGATACCTCTCGGTAGAGTGACCAGGCCTTCCTTCCGAGATAACTCTGGGTACAGTCAGTCGGTCTTCCTTCTGAGCTACATCTGGGTGATGTCACCAGGCCTTCCTTCCAAGGTACCTCTGGGTACAGTCACCAGGCCTTCCCTTCACGGTTACTCTGGCTACACTCACAAGGCCTTCCTTCCGAGGTACCCCAGGGTACAGACACCAAACGTTTCTTCCATGGTAACTCTGGGTACAGTTACCAGACCTGCCTTCCGAGGTACCTCTGTTTACTGTCACCTGTCCTTCCTTCCGAGGTAAGTCTGGGTACAGTCACCAGGATTTCCTTCCGAGGTACCTCTGGGTTAGTCACCAGGCCTTTCTTCCGAGGTACGTCTGGGTACAGTCACCAGGCCTTTATTCTGAGGTACCTCTGGGTACAGTCACCAGGCCTTCCTTCTGAGGTACCTCTGTTACAGTCACCAGGCCTTCCTTCTGAGATACCTGTGGTTACAGTCACCAGACCTTCCTTCTCAGGTTCCTTTGGCTGCAGTCACCAGGCCTTTTTTCCGAGTACCTCTGAGCACAGTCATCAGCCCTTTCTCCCGAAGTACCTCTGGGAATAGTCACCAGGCCTTCGTTCTGAGGTACCTCTGGGTACAGTCAGCAGGCCTTCCTGCTCAGATACCTCTGGGCACAGTCACGAGGGCTTCCTTCTTAGGTACCTCTGAGTACAGTCACCAGCCTTCCTTCTGAGGTACCTTTTGGTACACTTACCAGGTCTTCCTTTTGAGGTACATCTGTGGACTGTCACCAGGCCTTCCTGCTGAGGCACCTCTGGGTACACTCATTAGACACTCCTATTTAGGTACCTCTGGGTACAGTCACCAGGCCTTCCTTCCAAGGTATCTTTGGGTATATTCACCAGTCTTTCCTTCCGACGTACCTCTGGGTACTGTCACCAGGCCTTCCTTCTGAGGTAAGTCTGGGTACAGTCAGTAGGCCTTCCTTCTGAGGTACATCTGGGAAATGTCACCAGGCCTTCCTTCCGAGGTATCTCTGGGTACAGTTACCAGGCCTTCATTCTCAGGCACCTCTGGGTACAGTCAATAGGCCTTCCTTCTGAGGTAGCTCTGGGTACAGTCACCAGGCCTTCCTTCCTAGTTACCTCTGCGTATAGACATCTGGCCTTCCTTCTGAGGTACCTCTGGGTACAGTCACCAGGGCTTCCTTCCGAGGTACCTCTGGGTACAGTCACCAGGGCTTCCTTCCGAGGTACGACAGTGTACAGTCACCAGGCCTTCCTTCCGAGATACGTCAGTGTGCAGTCACCAGGCCGTCCTTCCAGGTACCTCTGGGTACAGTCACCGGGCCTTCCTTCCAAAGAACCTCTGGGTACTGTCTCCAGGCCTTCCGTCTGAGGTAACTCTGGGTACAGTCACTGGACCTTTCTTCCGAGGTACCTCTGGGTACTGTCACCAGGCCTTCATTCCGAGGTAAATTTTTGTACTGTCACCTGGCCTTCCTTCCGAGGTACCTCTGGGTACAGTCACTAGGCCTTCCCTCTCAGGTACCTCTGAGTACAGTCAGCAGGCCTGCCTTCTCAGATACCTCTGAGTACTGTCACCAGACCTTCCTTCTGAGGTAGCTCTGGGTACGGACACCAGGGCTTCCTTCGGAGGTACCTCTGGGTAAGGTCATCAGGGCTTCCTTCCGAGGTATGTATGGGTAGAGTCACCATGGCTTCCTTCTAAGGTACGTCTGAGTACAGTCACCAGGCCTTCCTTCCGAGGTATCTCTGGGTACAGGCATCAGGCCTTCCCTCCGAAGAACGTCTGTGTACAGTCATCAGGCCTTCGTACCGTGCTACCTCAGGGTACAGTCACCATGCCTTCCTTCCGAGGTACCTCTGTGTTCAGTCACCAGTCCTTCCTTCCGAGGAACCTCTGGGTACAGTCACCAGGCCTTCCTTCTGAGGTAGCTCTGGGTACAGTCACCAAGCCTTCCTTCCCAGTTATGACTGGGTACTGTCACCAGGCCTTCCTTCCGAGGTACCTCAGGGTACAGGCACCAGGCGTCGTATCCAAGGTACCTCTGGGTACAGTCACCAGGACTTCCTTCCGAGGTACCTCTGGGTACAGTCAGTAGGCCTTCCTTCCGAGGTCCCTCTGGGTACTGTCACCAGGCCTTTCTTCTGAGGTACGTCTGGGTACAGTCACCAGGCCTTCTTTCCGAAGTACCTCTGGGAATAGTCACCAGGCCTTCGGTCTGAGGTACCTCTGGGTACAGTCAGCAGGCCTTCCTTCTCAGATACCTCTGGGCACAGTCACGAGGGCTTCCTTCTTAGGTACCTCTGAGTACAGTCACCAGCCTTCCTTCTGAGGTACCTTTTGGTACACTTACCAGGTCTTCCTTTTGAGGTACATCTGTGGACTGTCACCAGGCCTTCCTGCTGAGGCACCTCTGGGTACACTCATTAGACACTCCTATTTAGGTACCTCTGGGTACAGTCACCAGGCCTTCCTTCCAAGGTATCTTTGGGTATATTCACCAGTCCTTCCTTCCGACGTACCTCTGGGTACTGTCACCAGGCCTTCCTTCTGAGGTAAGTCTGGGTACAGTCAGTAGGCCTTCCTTCTGAGGTACATCTGGGAAATGTCACCAGGCCTTCCTTCCGAGGTATCTCTGGGTACAGTTACCAGGCCTTCATTCTCAGGCACCTCTGGGTACAGTCAATAGGCCTTCCTTCTGAGGTAGCTCTGGGTACAGTCACCAGGCCTTCCTTCCTAGTTACCTCTGCGTAGAGACATCTGGCCTTCCTTCTGAGGTACCTCTGGGTACAGTCACCAGGGCTTCCTTCCGAGGTACCTCTGGGTACAGTCACCAGGGCTTCCTTCCGAGGTACGACAGTGTACAGTCACCAGGCTTTTCTTCCGAGGTATGTCAGTGTGCAGTCACCAGGCCGTCCTTCCCAGGTACCTCTGGGTACAGTCACCGGGCCTTCCTTCCAAAGAACCTCTGGGTACTGTCTCCAGGCCTTCCGTCTGAGGTAACTCTGGGTACAGTCACTGGACCTTTCTTCCGAGGTACCTCTGGGTACTGTCACCAGGCCTTCATTCCGAGGTAAATTTTTGTACTGTCACCTGGCCTTCCTTCCGAGGTACCTCTGGGTACAGTCAATAGGCCTTCCTTCTGAGGTACCTCTGAGTACAGTCAGCAGGCCTGCCTTCTCAGATACCTATGGGTACTGTCACCAGACCTTCCTTCTGAGGTAGCTCTGGGTACAGACACCAGGGCTTCCTTCGGAGGTACCTCTGGGTAAGGTCATCAGGGCATCCTTCCGAGGTATGTATGGGTAGAGTCACCAGGGCTTCCTTCTAAGGTACGTCTGAGTACAGTCACCAGGCCTTCCTTCCGAGGTATCTCTGGGTACAGGCATCAGGCCTTCCCTCCGAAGAACGTCTGGGTACAGTCATCAGGCCTTCGTACCGAGTTACCTCAGGGTACAGTCACCAGGCCTTCCTTCCGAGGTACCTCTGTGTTCAGTCACCAGTCCTTCCTTCCGAGGAACCTCTGGGTACAGTCACCAGGCCTTCCTTCCGAGGTACCTCTGTGTTCAGTCACCAGTCCTTCCTTCCGAGGAACCTCTGGGTACAGTCACCAGGCCTTCTTTCCGAAGTACCTCTGGGAATAGTCACCAGGCCTTCGGTCTGAGGTACCTCTGGGTACAGTCAGCAGGCCTTCCTTCTCAGATACCTCTGGGCACAGTCACCAGGGCTTCCTTCTTAGGTACCTCTGAGTACAGTCACCAGCCTTTCTTCTGAGGTACCTTTTGGTACACTTACCAGGTCTTCCTTTTGAGGTACCTCTGTGGACTGTCACCAGGCCTTCCTGCTGAGGCACCTCTGGGTACACTCATTAGACACTCCTATTTAGGTACCTCTGGGTACAGTCACCAGGCCTTCCTTCCAAGGTACATTTGGGTATATTCACCAGAACTTCCTTCCGAGGTACCTCTGGGTACTGTCACCAGGCCTTCCTTCTGAGGTAAGTCTGGGTACAGTCAATAGGACTTCCTTCTGAGGTACATCTGGGAAATGTCACCAGGCCTTCCTTCCGAGGTATCTCTGGGTACAGTTACCAGGCCTTCATTCTCAGGCACCTCTGGGTACAGTCAATAGGCCTTCCTTCTGAGGTAGCTCTGGGTACAGTCACCAGGCCTTCCTTCCTAGTTACCTCTGCGTATAGACATCTGGCCTTCCTTCTGAGGTACCTCTGGGTACAGTCACCAGGGCTTCCTTCCGAGGTACCTCTGGGTACAGTCACCAGGGCTTCCTTCCGAGGCACGACCGTGTACAGTCACCAGGCCTTCCTTCCGATATACGTCAGTGTGCAGTCACCAGGCCGTCCTTCCAGGTACCTCTGGGTACAGTCACTAGGCCTTCCCTCTGAGGTACCTCTGAGTACAGTCAGCAGGCCTGCCTTCTCAGATACCTCTGGGTACTGTCACCAGACCTTCCTTCTGCGGTAGCTCTGGGTACAGACACCAGGGCTTCCTTCGGAGGTACCTCTGGGTAAGGTCATCAGGGCTTCCTTCCGAGGTATGTATGGGTAGAGTCACCAGGGCTTCCTTCTAAGGTACGTCTGAGTACAGTCACCAGGCCTTCCTTCCGAGGTATCTCTGGGTACAGGCATCAGGCCTTCCCTCCGAAGAACGTCTGGGTACAGTCATCAGGCCTTCGTACCGAGTTACCTCAGGGTACAGTCACCAGGCCTTCCTTCCGAGGTACCTCTGTGTTCAGTCACCAGTCCTTCCTTCCGAGGAACCTCTGGGTACAGTCACCAGGCCTTCTTTCCGAAGTACCTCTGGGAATAGTCACCAGGCCTTCGGTCTGAGGTACCTCTGGGTACAGTCAGCAGGCCTTCCTTCTCAGATACCTCTGGGCAGTCACCAGGGCTTCCTTCTTAGGTACCTCTGAGTACAGTCACCAGCCTTTCTTCTGAGGTACCTTTTGGTACACTTACCAGGTCTTCCTTTTGAGGTACCTCTGTGGACTGTCACCAGGCCTTCCTGCTGAGGCACCTCTGGGTACACTCATTAGACACTCCTATTTAGGTACCTCTGGTACAGTCACCAGGCCTTCCTTCCAAGGTACCTTTGGGTATATTCACCAGAACTTCCTTCCGAGGTACCTCTGGGTACTGTCACCAGGCCTTCCTTCTGAGGTAAGTCTGGGTACAGTCAATAGGCCTTCCTTCTGAGGTACATCTGGGAAATGTCACCAGGCCTTCCTTCCGAGGTATCTCTGGGTACAGTTACCAGGCCTTCATTCTCAGGCACCTCTGGGTACAGTCACCAGGCCGTCCTTTCGAGGTACCTCTGGGTATAGTCAGTAGGCCTTCCTTCTGAGGTACCTCTGGGTAATGTCTCCAGGGATTCTATCTCCAGTACTTCTGGGTACAGTCAACAGGCCTTCATTCTCAGGTACCTCTGGGTAGAGTCACCAGCCCTTCATTCTCAGGTACCTCAGAGTACGGTCTCCAGGCCTTCTTTCCGAGGAACCTCTGGGTACAGTCACCAGACCTTCCTTCTGAGGTACCTCTGGGTATCGTCACCAGGCCTTTCTTCTGAGGTAACTCTGGGTACAGTCAGCAGGCCTTCCTCCTCAAATACCTCTGGGCACAGTCACCAGGCCTTCCTTCTTAGCTACCTCTGGGTACAGTCACCAGGCCTTCCTTCTCAGTTACCTTTGGGTACACTTACCAGGTCTTCCTTCTGAGGTACCTCAGTGGACTGTCACCAGGCCTTCCTTCCAAGCTACCTCTGGGTATAGTCACCAGTCCTTCCTTCCGAGGTAAATCTGGGTACAGTCATCAGACCTTTTTTCCGAGGTAACTGTGGGTACAATCATCAGACCTTTCCTCCGAGATACCTCTGGGTAGAGTGACCAGGCCTTCCTTCTGAGGTACCTCTGAGTACAGTCAGTAGGCCTTTCTTCTGAGGTACCTCTGGGTACAGTTACCAGGCCTTCCTTCTCAGGCACCTCTGGGTACAGTCACCAGGCCTTCCTTCTCAGGCACCTCTGGGTACAGTCACCAAGCCGTCCTTCCCAGTTACGACTGGGTACTGTAACCAGGCCTTCCTTCCGAGGTACCTCAGGGTACAGGCACCAGGCCTCGTATCCAAGGTACCTCTGGGTACAGTCACCAGGCCTTCCTTCCGAGGTACCTCTGGGTACAGTTACCAGGCTTTCATTCTCAGGCACCTCTGTTTACAGTCACCAGGCCTTCTCTCCAGGGTTACTCTGGGTACAGTCACCAGGCCTTCCTTCCAGGTACCTCTGGGTACAGTCCGTAGGCCTTCCTTCTGAGGTAACTCTGAGTACAGTCAGGAGGCCTGCCTTCTCAGACACTTCTGGGTACTGTCACCAGGCCTTCCTTCTGAGGTACCTCTGCGTCCAGTCATCAGGCCTTCCTTCCTAGGTATGCATGGGCAGAGTCACCAGGCCTTCCTTCTGAGGTACCTCTGGGTATAGTCACCAGGCCTTCCTTCCGAGGTACGTCTGGGTACAGTCTCTAAGCCTTCCTTCCGAGGTTTGTCTTTGTACAGTTTCCAGGCCTTCCTTCTGAGGTACCTCTGGGTACAGTCACCACGCCTTCCTTCTTAGGTACCTCTGGGTACAGTCACCAGGCCTTCCTTCTCAGGTACGCCTGGGTACTGTCACCAGGCCTTCCTTCCGAGGTACCTCTGGGTACTGTCACCAGGCCTTCCTTCCGAGGTACCTCTGGGTACAGGCACCAGCCATTGCTTCCGAAGTAACTCTGGGTACAGTCACCAGGCCTTGTATCCAAGGTAACTCTGGGTACAGTCAGCGGGACTTCCTTCCGAGGTACTTCTTGGTATAGTCAGTAGGCCTGCCTTCTGAGGTACCTCTGGGTAATGTCTCCTGGGCTTCCTTCTCCAGTACCTTTGGGTACAGTCACCAGGCCTTCATTCTCAGATACCTCGGGGTACAGTCACCAGGCCTTCGTTCTGAGGTACCTCTGAGTAGAGTCAGCAGGCGTGCCTTCTCAGATGACTCTGGGTACTATCACCAGGCCTCTCTTCCGAGGTAACTCTGGGTACAGATAATCAGACCTTTCTTCCGAGATACCTCTCGGTAGAGTGACCAGGCCTTCCTTCCGAGATAACTCTGGGTACAGTCAGTCGGTCTTCCTTCTGAGCTACATCTGGGTGATGTCACCAGGCCTTCCTTCCGAGGTACCTCTGGGTACAGTCACCAGGCCTTCCCTTCACGGTTACTCTGGCTACACTCACAAGGCCTTCCTTCCGAGGTACCCCAGGGTACAGACACCAAACGTTTCTTCCATGGTAACTCTGGGTACAGTCACCAGACCTGCCTTCCGAGGTACCTCTGTTTACTGTCACCTGTCCTTCCTTCCGAGGTACCTCTGGGTACAGTTACCAGGCCTTCATTCTCAGGCACCTCTGTTTACAGTCACCAGGCCTTCCTTCCGAGCTACCTCTGGGTACTGTCATGAGGCCTTCCTTCGCAGTTATCTCTGGGTACAGTCACCAGGCCTTCCTTCTGAGGTACCTCTGTTACAGTCACCAGGCCTTCCTTCTGAGATACCTGTGGTAACAGTCACCAGACCTTCCTTCTCAGGTTCCTTTGGCTGCAGTCACCAGGCCTTTTTTCCGAGTACCTCTGAGCACAGTCATCAGCCCTTTCTCCCGAAGTACCTCTGGGAATAGTCACCAGGCCTTCCTTCTGAGGTACCTCTGGGTACAGTCAGCAGGCCTTCCTTCTCAGATACCTCTGGGCACAGTCACCAGGGCTTCCTTCTTAGGTACCTCTGAGTACAGTCACCAGCCTTCCTTCTGAGGTACCTTTTGGTACACTTACCAGGTCTTCCTTTTGAGGTACATCTGTGGACTGTCACCAGGCCTTCCTGCTGAGGCACCTCTGGGTACACTCATTAGACACTCCTATTTAGGTACCTCTGGGTACAGTCACCAGGCCTTCCTTCCAAGGTATCTTTGGGTATATTCACCAGTCCTTCCTTCCGACGTACCTCTGGGTACTGTCACCAGGCCTTCCTTCTGAGGTAAGTCTGGGTACAGTCAGTAGGCCTTCCTTCTGAGGTACATCTGGGAAATGTCACCAGGCCTTCCTTCCGAGGTATCTCTGGGTACAGTTACCAGGCCTTCATTCTCAGGCACCTCTGGGTACAGTCAATAGGCCTTCCTTCTGAGGTAGCTCTGGGTACAGTCACCAGGCCTTCCTTCCTAGTTACCTCTGCGTATAGACATCTGGCCTTCCTTCTGAGGTACCTCTGGGTACAGTCACCAGGGCTTCCTTCCGAGGTACCTCTGGGTACAGTCACCAGGGCTTCCTTCCGAGGTACCTCTGGGTACAGTCACCAGGGCTTCCTTCCGAGGTACGTCAGTGTGCAGTCACCAGGCCGTCCTTCCAGGTACCTCTGGGTACAGTCACTAGGCCTTCCCTCTGAGGTACCTCTGAGTACAGTCAGCAGGCCTGCCTTCTCAGATACCTCTGGGTACTGTCACCAGACCTTCCTTCTGCGGTAGCTCTGGGTACAGACACCAGGGCTTCCTTCGGAGGTACCTCTGGGTAAGGTCATCAGGGCTTCCTTCCGAGGTATGTATGGGTAGAGTCACCAGGGCTTCCTTCTAAGGTACGTCTGAGTACAGTCACCAGGCCTTCCTTCCGAGGTATCTCTGGGTACAGGCATCAGGCCTTCCCTCCGAAGAACGTCTGGGTACAGTCATCAGGCCTTCGTACCGAGTTACCTCAGGGTACAGTCACCAGGCCTTCCTTCCGAGGTACCTCTGTGTTCAGTCACCAGTCCTTCCTTCCGAAGAACCTCTGGGTACAGTCACCAGGCCTTCTTTCCGAAGTACCTCTGGGAATAGTCACCAGGCCTTCGGTCTGAGGTACCTCTGGGTACAGTCAGCAGGCCTTCCTTCTCAGATACCTCTGGGCACAGTCACCAGGGCTTCCTTCTTAGGTACCTCTGAGTACAGTCACCAGCCTTTCTTCTGAGGTACCTTTTGGTACACTTACCAGGTCTTCCTTTTGAGGTACCTCTGTGGACTGTCACCAGGCCTTCCTGCTGAGGCACCTCTGGGTACACTCATTAGACACTCCTATTTAGGTACCTCTGGTACAGTCACCAGGCCTTCCTTCCAAGGTACCTTTGGGTATATTCACCAGAACTTCCTTCCGAGGTACCTCTGGGTACTGTCACCAGGCCTTCCTTCTGAGGTAAGTCTGGGTACAGTCAATAGGCCTTCCTTCTGAGGTACATCTGGGAAATGTCACCAGGCCTTCCTTCCGAGGTATCTCTGGGTACAGTTACCAGGCCTTCATTCTCAGGCACCTCTGGGTACAGTCACCAGGCCTTCCTTCTGAGGTAGCTCTGGGTACTGTCACCAGGCCTTCCTTCTGAGTTACCTCTGCGTATAGTCACCAGGCCTTCCTTCTGAGGTACCTCTGGGTACAGTCACCAGACCTTCCTTCTGAGGTACCTCTGGGTACTGTCACCAGGTTTTCCTTCTGAGGTTACTCTGCGTACTGTCACCAGGCCTTCCTTCCGAGGTAATTCTGTGTTCAGTCAAGAGTCCTTCCTTCCGAGGAACCTCCGGGTACACTCACGAGGCCCTGTATCCGAGGTACGTCTGGGTACAGTCACCAGGCCTTCCTTCCGAGGTACCTCTGGGTATAGTCAGTAGGCCTTCCTTCTGAGGTACCTCTGGGTAATGTCTCCAGGGATTCTATCTCCAGTACTTCTGGGTACAGTCACTAGGCCTTCCCTTCACGGTTACTCTGGCTACACTCACAAGGCCTTCCTTCCGAGGTACCCCAGGGTACAGACACCAAACGTTTCTTCCATGGTAACTCTGGGTACAGTCACCAGACCTGCCTTCCGAGGTACCTCTGTTTACTGTCACCTGTCCTTCCTTCAGAGGTAAGTCTGGGTACAGACACCAGGATTTCCTTCCGAGGTACCTCTGGGTTAGTCACCAGGCCTTCCTTCCGAGGTACGTCTGGGTACAGTCACCAGGCCTTTATTCTGAGGTACCTCTGGGTACAGTCACCAGGCCTTCCTTCTGAGGTACCTCTGGTACAGTCACCAGGCCTTCCTTCTGAGATACCTGTGGTTACAGTCACCAGACCTTCCTTCTCAGGTTCCTTTGGCTGCAGTCACCAGGCCTTTTTTCCGAGTACCTCTGAGCACAGTCATCAGCCCTTTCTCCCGAAGTACCTCTGGGAATAGTCACCAGGCCTTCCTTCTGAGGTACCTCTGGGTACAGTCAGCAGGCCTTCCTTCTCAGATACCTCTGGGCACAGTCACCAGGGCTTCCTTCTTAGGTACCTCTGAGTACAGTCACCAGCCTTTCTTCTGAGGTACCTTTTGGTACACTTACCAGGTCTTCCTTTTGAGGTACCTCTGTGGACTGTCACCAGGCCTTCCTGCTGAGGCACCTCTGGGTACAGTCACCAAGCCGTCCTTCCCAGTTACGACTGGGTACTGTCACCAGGCCTTCCTTCCGAGGTATCTCTGGGTACAGTTACCAGGCCTTCATTCTCAGGCACCTCTGGGTACAGTCAATAGGCCTTCCTTCTGAGGTAGCTCTGGGTACAGTCACCAGGCCTTCCTTCCTAGTTACCTCTGCGTATAGACATCTGGCCTTCCTTCTGAGGTACATCTGGGTACAGTCACCAGGGCTTCCTTCCGAGGTACGACAGTGTACAGTCACCAGGCCTTCCTTCCGAGATACGTCAGTGTGCAGTCACCAGGCCGTCCTTCCCAGGTACCTCTGGGTACAGTCACCGGGCCTTCCTTCCAAAGAACCTCTGGGTACTGTCTCCAGGCCTTCCGTCTGAGGTAACTCTGGGTACAGTCACTGGACCTTTCTTCCGAGGTACCTCTGGGTACTGTCACCAGACCTTCATTCCGAGGTAAATTTTTGTACTGTCACCTGGCCTTCCTTCCGAGGTACCTCTGGGTACAGTCACTAGGCCTTCCCTCTGAGGTACCTCTGAGTACAGTCAGCAGGCCTGCCTTCTCAGATACCTCTGGGTACTGTCACCAGACCTTCCTTCTGCGGTAGCTCTGGGTACAGACACCAGGGCTTCCTTCGGAGGTACCTCTGGGTAAGGTCATCAGGGCTTCCTTCCGAGGTATGTATGGGTAGAGTCACCAGGGCTTCCTTCTAAGGTACGTCTGAGTACAGTCACCAGGCCTTCCTTCCGAGGTATCTCTGGGTACAGGCATCAGGCCTTCCCTCCGAAGAACGTCTGGGTACAGTCATCAGGCCTTCGTACCGAGTTACCTCAGGGTACAGTCACCAGGCCTTCCTTCCGAGGTACCTCTGTGTTCAGTCACCAGTCCTTCCTTCCGAGGAACCTCTGGGTACAGTCACCAGGCCTTCTTTCCGAAGTACCTCAGGGAGTAGTCACCAGGCCTTCGGTCTGAGGTACCTCTGGGTACAGTCAGCAGGCCTTCCTTCTCAGATACCTCTGGGCACAGTCACCAGGGCTTCCTTCTTAGGTACCTCTGAGTACAGTCACCAGCCTTTCTTCTGAGGTACCTTTTGGTACACTTACCAGGTCTTCCTTTTGAGGTACCTCTGTGGACTGTCACCAGGCCTTCCTGCTGAGGCACCTCTGGGTACACTCATTAGACACTCCTATTTAGGTACCTCTGGTACAGTCACCAGGCCTTCCTTCCAAGGTACCTTTGGGTATATTCACCAGAACTTCCTTCCGAGGTACCTCTGGGTACTGTCACCAGGCCTTCCTTCTGAGGTAAGTCTGGGTACAGTCAATAGGCCTTCCTTCTGAGGTACATCTGGGAAATGTCACCAGGCCTTCCTTCCGAGGTATCTCTGGGTACAGTTACCAGGCCTTCATTCTCAGGCACCTCTGGGTACAGTCACCAGGTCTTCCTTCTGAGGTAGCTCTGCTTACTGTCACCAGGCCTTCCTTCTGAGTTACCTCTGCGTATAGTCACCAGGCCTTCCTTCTGAGGTACCTCTGGGTACAGTTACCAGGCCTTCATTCTCAGGCACCTCTGTTTACAGTCACCAGGCCTTCCTTCCGAGCTACCTCTGGGTACTGTCACGAGGCCTTCCTTCTCAGTTATCTCTGGGTACAGTCACCAGGCCTTCCTTCTGAGGTACCTCTGTTACAGTCACCAGGCCTTCCTTCTGAGATACCTGTGGTTACAATCACCAGACCTTCCTTCTCAGGTTCCTTTGGCTGCAGTCACCAGGCCTTTTTTCCGAGTACCTCTGAGCACAGTCATCAGCCCTTTCTCCCGAAGTACCTCTGGGAATAGTCACCAGGCCTTCCTTCTGAGGTACCTCTGGGTACAGTCAGCAGGCCTTCCTTCTCAGATACCTCTGGGCACAGTCACGAGGGCTTCCTTCTTAGGTACCTCTGAGTACAGTCACCAGCCTTCCTTCTGAGGTAGCTTTTGGTACACTTACCAGGTCTTCCTTTTGAGGTACATCTGTGGACTGTCACCAGGCCTTCCTGCTGAGGCACCTCTGGGTACACTCATTAGACACTCCTATTTAGGTACCTCTGGGTACAGTCACCAGGCCTTCATTCCAAGGTATCCTTGGGTATATTCACCAGTCCTTCCTTCCGAGGTACCTCTGGGTACTGTCACCAGGCCTTCCTTCTGAGGTAAGTCTGGGTACAGTCAGTAGGCCTTCCTTCTGAGGTACATCTGGGAAATGTCACCAGGCCTTCCTTCCGAGGTATCTCTGGGTACAGTTACCAGGCCTTCATTCTCAGGCACCTCTGGGTACAGTCAATAGGCCTTCCTTCTGAGGTAGCTCTGGGTACAGTCACCAGGCCTTCCTTCCTAGTTACCTCTGCGTATAGACATCTGGCCTTCCTTCTGAGGTACCTCTGGGTACAGTCACCAGGGCTTCCTTCCGAGGTACCTCTGGGTACAGTCACCAGGGCTTCCTTCCGAGGTACGACAGTGTACAGTCACCAGGCCTTCCTTCCGAGATACGTCAGTGTGCAATCACCATGCCGGCCTTCCAGGTACCTCTGGGTACAGTCAGTAGGCCTTCCCTCTGAGGTACCTCTGAGTACAGTCAGCAGGCCTGCCTTCTCAGACACTTCTGGGTACTGTCACCAGGCCTTCCTTCTGAGGTACCTCTGCGTCCAGTCATCAGGCCTTCCTTCCTAGGTATGCATGGGCAGAGTCACCAGGCCTTCCTTCTGAGGTACCTCTGAGTATAGTCACCAGGCCTTCCTTCCGAGGTACGTCTGGGTACAGTCTCTAAGCCTTCCTTCCGAGGTTTGTCTTTGTACAGTTTCCAGGCCTTCCTTCTGAGGTACCTCTGGGTACAGTCACCAGGCCTTCCTTCTCAGGTACGCCTGGGTACTGTCACCAGGCCTTCCTTCCGAGGTACCTCTGGGTACTGTCACCAGGCCTTCCTTCCGAGGTACCTCTGGGTACAGGCACCAGCCATTGCTTCCGAAGTAACTCTGGGTACAGTCACCAGGCCTTGTATCCAAGGTAACTCTGGGTACAGTCAGCGGGACTTCCTTCCGAGGTACTTCTTGGTATAGTCAGTAGGCCTGCCTTCTGAGGTACCTCTGGGTAATGTCTCCTGGGCTTCCTTCTCCAGTACCTTTGGGTACAGTCACCAGACCTTCATTCTCAGCTACCTTGGGGTACAGTCACCAGGCCTTCGTTCTGAGGTACCTCTGAGTAGAGTCAGCAGGCGTGCCTTCTCAGATGACTCTGGGTACTATCACCAGGCCTCTCTTCCGAGGTAACTCTGGGTACAGATAATCAGACCTTTCTTCCGAGATACCTCTCGGTAGAGTGACCAGGCCTTCCTTCCGAGATAACTCTGGGTACAGTCAGTCGGTCTTCCTTCTGAGCTACATCTGGGTGATGTCACCAGGCCTTCCTTCCGAGGTACCTCTGGGTACAGTCACCAGGCCTTCCCTTCACGGTTACTCTGGCTACACTCACAAGGCCTTCCTTCCGAGGTACCCCAGGGTACAGACACCAAACGTTTCTTCCATGGTAACTCTGGGTACAGTCACCAGACCTGCCTTCCGAGGTACCTCTGTTTACTGTCACCTGTCCTTCCTTCCGAGGTACCTCTGGGTACAGTTACCAGGCCTTCATTCTCAGGCACCTCTGTTTACAGTCACCAGGCCTTCCTTCCGAGCTACCTCTGGGTACTGTCACGAGGCCTTCCTTCGCAGTTATCTCTGGGTACAGTCACCAGGCCTTCCTTCTGAGGTACCTCTGTTACAGTCACCAGGCCTTCCTTCTGAGATACCTGTGGTTACAGTCACCAGACCTTCCTTCTCAGGTTCCTTTGGCTGCAGTCACTAGGCCTTTTTTCCGAGTACCTCTGAGCACAGTCATCAGCCCTTTCTCCCGAAGTACCTCTGGGAATAGTCACCAGGCCTTCCTTCTGAGGTACCTCTGGGTACAGTCAGCAGGCCTTCCTTCTCAGATACCTCTGGGCACAGTCACGAGGGCTTCCTTCTTAGGTACCTCTGAGTACACTCACCAGCCTTCCTTCTGAGGTAGCTTTTGGTACACTTACCAGGTCTTCCTTTTGAGGTACCTCTGTGGACTGTCACCAGGCCTTCCTGCTGAGGCACCTCTGGGTACACTCATTAGACACTCCTATTTAGGTACCTCTGGTACAGTCACCAGGCCTTCCTTCCAAGGTACCTTTGGGTATATTCACCAGAACTTCCTTCCGAGGTACCTCTGGGTACTGTCACCAGGCCTTCCTTCTGAGGTAAGTCTGGGTACAGTCAATAGGCCTTCCTTCTGAGGTACATCTGGGAAATGTCACCAGGCCTTCCTTCCGAGGTATCTCTGGGTACAGTTACCAGGCCTTCATTCTCAGGCACCTCTGGGTACAGTCACCAGGCCTTCCTTCTGAGGTAGCTCTGGGTACTGTCACCAGGCCTTCCTTCTGAGTTACCTCTGCGTATAGTCACCAGGCCTTCCTTCTGAGGTACCTCTGGGTACAGTCACCAGACCTTCCTTCTGAGGTACCTCTGGGTACTGTCACCAGGTTTTCCTTCTGAGGTAACTCTGCGTACTGTCACCAGGCCTTCCTTCCGAGGTAATTCTGTGTTCAGTCAAGAGTCCTTCCTTCCGAGGTACCTCTGGGTACACTCACGAGGCCCTGTATCCGGGGTACGTCTGGGTACAGTCACCAGGCCGTCCTTCCGAGGTACCTCTGGGTATAGTCAGTAGGCCTTCCTTCTGAGGTACCTCTGGGTAATGTCTCCAGGGATTCTATCTCCAGTACTTCTGGGTACAGTCAACAGGCCTTCATTCTCAGGTACCTCTGGGTAGAGTCACCAGCCCTTCATTCTCAGGTACCTCAGAGTACGGTCTCCAGGCCTTCTTTCCGAGGAACCTCTGGGTACAGTCACCAGACCTTCCTTCTGAGGTACCTCTGGGTATCGTCACCAGGCCTTTCTTCTGAGGTAACTCTGGGTACAGTCAGCAGGCCTTCCTCCTCAAATACCTCTGGGCACAGTCACCAGGCCTTCCTTCTTAGCTACCTCTGGGTACAGTCACCAGGCCTTCCTTCTCAGTTACCTTTGGGTACACTTACCAGGTCTTCCTTCTGAGGTACCTCAGTGGACTGTCACCAGGCCTTCCTTCCAAGCTACCTCTGGGTATAGTCACCAGTCCTTCCTTCCGAGGTAAATCTGGGTACAGTCATCAGACCTTTTTTCCGAGGTAACTGTGGGTACAATCATCAGACCTTTCCTCCGAGATACCTCTGGGTAGAGTGACCAGGCCTTCCTTCCGAGGTACCTCTGAGTACAGTCAGTAGGCCTTTCTTCTGAGGTACCTCTGGGTAGTTACCAGGCCTTCCTTCTCAGGCACCTCTGGGTACAGTCACTAGGCCTTCCTTCTCAGGCACCTCTGGGTACAGTCACCAAGCCGTCCTTCCCAGTTACGACTGGGTACTCTAACCAGGCCTTCCTTCCGAGGTACCTCAGGGTACAGGCACCAGGCCTCGTATCCAAGGTACCTCTGGGTACAGTCACCAGGCCTTCCTTCCGAGGTACCTCTGGGTACAGTTACCAGGCTTTCATTCTCAGGCACCTCTGTTTACAGTCACCAGGCCTTCCTTCCGAGCTACCTCTGGGTACTGTCACCAGGCCTTCCTTCGCAGTTATCTCTGTTTACAGTCACCAGGCCTTCTCTCCAGGGTTACTCTGGGTACAGTCACCAGGCCTTCCTTCCAGGTACCTCTGGGTACAGTCCGTAGGCCTTCCTTCTGAGGTAACTCTGAGTACAGTCAGGAGGCCTGCCTTCTCAGACACTTCTGGGTACTGTCACCAGGCCTTCCTTCTGAGGTACCTCTGGGTCCAGTCATCAGGCCTTCCTTCCTAGGTATGCATGGGCAGAGTCACCAGGCCTTCCTTCTGAGGTACCTCTGGGTATAGTCACCAGGCCTTCCTTCCGAGGTACGTCTGGGTACAGTCTCTAAGCCTTCCTTCCGAGGTTTGTCTTTGTACAGTTTCCAGGCCTTCCTTCTGAGGTACCTCTGGGTACAGTCACCACGCCTTCCTTCTTAGGTACCTCTGGGTACAGTCACCAGGCCTTCCTTCTCAGGTACGCCTGGGTACTGTCACCAGGCCTTCCTTCCGAGGTACCTCTGGGTACTGTCACCAGGCCTTCCTTCCGAGGTACCTCTGGGTACAGGCACCAGCCATTGCTTCCGAAGTAACTCTGGGTACAGTCACCAGGCCTTGTATCCAAGGTAACTCTGGGTACAGTCAGCGGGACTTCCTTCCGAGGTACTTCTTGGTATAGTCAGTAGGCCTGCCTTCTGAGGTACCTCTGGGTAATGTCTCCTGGGCTTCCTTCTCCAGTACCTTTGGGTACAGTCACCAGACCTTCATTCTCAGCTACCTCGGGGTACAGTCACCAGGCCTTCGTTCTGAGGTACCTCTGAGTAGAGTCAGCAGGCGTGCCTTCTCAGATGACTCTGGGTACTATCACCAGGCCTCTCTTCCGAGGTAACTCTGGGTACAGATAATCAGACCTTTCTTCCGAGATACCTCTCGGTAGAGTGACCAGGCCTTCCTTCCGAGATAACTCTGGGTACAGTCAGTCGGTCTTCCTTCTGAGCTACATCTGGGTGATGTCACCAGGCCTTCCTTCCGAGGTACCTCTGGGTACAGTCACCAGGCCTTCCCTTCACGGTTACTCTGGCTACACTCACAAGGCCTTCCTTCCGAGGTACCCCAGGGTACAGACACCAAACGTTTCTTCCATGGTAACTCTGGGTACAGTCACCAGACCTGCCTTCCGAGGTACCTCTGTTTACTGTCACCTGTCCTTCCTTCTGAGGTACCTCTGGGTACAGTTACCAGGCCTTCATTCTCAGGCACCTCTGTTTACAGTCACCAGGCCTTCCTTCCGAGCTACCTCTGGGTACTGTCACCAGGCCTTCCTTCGCAGTTATCTCTGGGTACAGTCACCAGGCCTTCCTTCTGAGGTACCTCTGTTACAGTCACCAGGCCTTCCTTCTGAGATACCTGTGGTTACAGTCACCAGACCTTACTTCTCAGGTTCCTTTGGCTGCAGTCACTAGGCCTTTTTTCCGAGTACCTCTGAGCACAGTCATCAGCCCTTTCTCCCGAAGTACCTCTGGGAATAGTCACCAGGCCTTCCTTCTGAGGTACCTCTGGGTACAGTCAGCAGGCCTTCCTTCTCAGATACCTCTGGGCACAGTCACGAGGGCTTCCTTCTTAGGTACCTCTGAGTACACTCACCAGCCTTCCTTCTGAGGTACATTTTGGTACACTTACCAGGTCTTCCTTTTGAGGTACATCTGTGGACTGTCACCAGGCCTTCCTGCTGAGGCACCTCTGGGTACACTCATTAGACACTCCTATTTAGGTACCTCTGGGTACAGTCACCAGGCCTTCCTTCCAAGGTATCTTTGGGTATATTCACCAGTCCTTCCTTCCGACGTACCTCTGGGTACTGTCACCAGGCCTTCCTTCTGAGGTAAGTCTGGGTACAGTCAGTAGGCCTTCCTTCTGAGGTACATCTGGGAAATGTCACCAGGCCTTCCTTCCGAGGTATCTCTGGGTACAGTTACCAGGCCTTCATTCTCAGGCACCTCTGGGTACAGTCAATAGGCCTTCCTTCTGAGGTAGCTCTGGGTACAGTCACCAGGCCTTCCTTCCTAGTTACCTCTGCGTATAGACATCTGGCCTTCCTTCTGAGGTACCTCTGGGTACAGTCACCAGGGCTTCCTTCCGAGGTACCTCTGGGTACAGTCACCAGGGCTTCCTTCCGAGGTACGACAGTGTACAGTCACCAGGCCTTCCTTCCGAGATACGTCAGTGTGCAGTCACCAGGCCGTCCTTCCAGGTACCTCTGGGTACAGTCACCGGGCCTTCCTTCCAAAGAACCTCTGGGTACTGTCTCCAGGCCTTCCGTCTGAGGTAACTCTGGGTACAGTCACTGGACCTTTCTTCCGAGGTACCTCTGGGTACTGTCACCAGGCCTTCATTCCGAGGTAAATTTTTGTACTGTCACCTGGCCTTCCTTCCGAGGTACCTCTGGGTACAGTCACTAGGCCGTCCCTCTCAGGTACCTCTGAGTACAGTCAGCAGGCCTGCCTTCTCAGATACCTCTGAGTACTGTCACCAGACCTTCCTTCTGAGGTAGCTCTGGGTACGGACACCAGGGCTTCCTTCGGAGGTACCTCTGGGTAAGGTCATCAGGGCTTCCTTCCGAGGTATGTATGGGTAGAGTCACCATGGCTTCCTTCTAAGGTACGTCTGAGTACAGTCACCAGGCCTTCCTTCCGAGGTATCTCTGGGTACAGGCATCAGGCCTTCCCTCCGAAGAACGTCTGTGTACAGTCATCAGGCCTTCGTACCGTGCTACCTCAGGGTACAGTCACCAGGCCTTCCTTCCGAGGTACCTCTGTGTTCAGTCACCAGTCCTTCCTTCCGAGGAACCTCTGGGTACAGTCACCAGGCCTTCCTTCTGAGGTAGCTCTGGGTACAGTCACCAAGCCTTCCTTCCCAGTTATGACTGGGTACTGTCACCAGGCCTTCCTTCCGAGGTACCTCAGGGTACAGGCACCAGGCGTCGTATCCAAGGTACCTCTGGGTACAGTCACCAGGACTTCCTTCCGAGGTACCTCTGGGTACAGTCAGTAGGCCTTCCTTCCGAGGTCCCTCTGGGTACTGTCACCAGGCCTTTCTTCTGAGGTACGTCTGGGTACAGTCACCAGGCCTTCTTTCCGAAGTACCTCTGGGAATAGTCACCAGGCCTTCGGTCTGAGGTACCTCTGGGTACAGTCAGCAGGCCTTCCTTCTCAGATACCTCTGGGCACAGTCACGAGGGCTTCCTTCTTAGGTACCTCTGAGTACAGTCACCAGCCTTCCTTCTGAGGTACCTTTTGGTACACTTACCAGGTCTTCCTTTTGAGGTACATCTGTGGACTGTCACCAGGCCTTCCTGCTGAGGCACCTCTGGGTACACTCATTAGACACTCCTATTTAGGTACCTCTGGGTACAGTCACCAGGCCTTCCTTCCAAGGTATCTTTGGGTATATTCACCAGTCCTTCCTTCCGACGTACCTCTGGGTACTGTCACCAGGCCTTCCTTCTGAGGTAAGTCTGGGTACAGTCAGTAGGCCTTCCTTCTGAGGTACATCTGGGAAATGTCACCAGGCCTTCCTTCCGAGGTATCTCTGGGTACAGTTACCAGGCCTTCATTCTCAGGCACCTCTGGGTACAGTCAATAGGCCTTCCTTCTGAGGTAGCTCTGGGTACAGTCACCAGGCCTTCCTTCCTAGTTACCTCTGCGTAGAGACATCTGGCCTTCCTTCTGAGGTACCTCTGGGTACAGTCACCAGGGCTTCCTTCCGAGGTACCTCTGGGTACAGTCACCAGGGCTTCCTTCCGAGGTACGACAGTGTACAGTCACCAGGCTTTCCTTCCGAGGTATGTCAGTGTGCAGTCACCAGGCCGTCCTTCCCAGGTACCTCTGGGTACAGTCACCGGGCCTTCCTTCCAAAGAACCTCTGGGTACTGTCTCCAGGCCTTCCGTCTGAGGTAACTCTGGGTACAGTCACTGGACCTTTCTTCCGAGGTACCTCTGGGTACTGTCACCAGGCCTTCATTCCGAGGTAAATTTTTGTACTGTCACCTGGCCTTCCTTCCGAGGTACCTCTGGGTACAGTCAATAGGCCTTCCTTCTGAGGTACCTCTGAGTACAGTCAGCAGGCCTGCCTTCTCAGATACCTATGGGTACTGTCACCAGACCTTCCTTCTGAGGTAGCTCTGGGTACAGACACCAGGGCTTCCTTCGGAGGTACCTCTGGGTAAGGTCATCAGGGCATCCTTCCGAGGTATGTATGGGTAGAGTCACCAGGGCTTCCTTCTAAGGTACGTCTGAGTACAGTAACCAGGCCTTCCTTCCGAGGTATCTCTGGGTACAGGCATCAGGCCTTCCCTCCGAAGAACGTCTGGGTACAGTCATCAGGCCTTCGTACCGAGTTACCTCAGGGTACAGTCACCAGGCCTTCCTTCCGAGGTACCTCTGTGTTCAGTCACCAGTCCTTCCTTCCGAGGAACCTCTGGGTACAGTCACCAGGCCTTCCTTCCGAGGTACCTCTGTGTTCAGTCACCAGTCCTTCCTTCCGAGGAACCTCTGGGTACAGTCACCAGGCCTTCTTTCCGAAGTACCTCTGGGAATAGTCACCAGGCCTTCGGTCTGAGGTACCTCTGGGTACAGTCAGCAGGCCTTCCTTCTCAGATACCTCTGGGCACAGTCACCAGGGCTTCCTTCTTAGGTACCTCTGAGTACAGTCACCAGCCTTTCTTCTGAGGTACCTTTTGGTACACTTACCAGGTCTTCCTTTTGAGGTACCTCTGTGGACTGTCACCAGGCCTTCCTGCTGAGGCACCTCTGGGTACACTCATTAGACACTCCTATTTAGGTACCTCTGGGTACAGTCACCAGGCCTTCCTTCCAAGGTACATTTGGGTATATTCACCAGAACTTCCTTCCGAGGTACCTCTGGGTACTGTCACCAGGCCTTCCTTCTGAGGTAAGTCTGGGTACAGTCAATAGGACTTCCTTCTGAGGTACATCTGGGAAATGTCACCAGGCCTTCCTTCCGAGGTATCTCTGGGTACAGTTACCAGGCCTTCATTCTCAGGCACCTCTGGGTACAGTCAATAGGCCTTCCTTCTGAGGTAGCTCTGGGTACAGTCACCAGGCCTTCCTTCCTAGTTACCTCTGCGTATAGACATCTGGCCTTCCTTCTGAGGTACCTCTGGGTACAGTCACCAGGGCTTCCTTCCGAGGTACCTCTGGGTACAGTCACCAGGGCTTCCTTCCGAGGTACGACCGTGTACAGTCACCAGGCCTTCCTTCCGATATACGTCAGTGTGCAGTCACCAGGCCGTCCTTCCAGGTACCTCTGGGTACAGTCACTAGGCCTTCCCTCTGAGGTACCTCTGAGTACAGTCAGCAGGCCTGCCTTCTCAGATACCTCTGGGTACTGTCACCAGACCTTCCTTCTGCGGTAGCTCTGGGTACAGACACCAGGGCTTCCTTCGGAGGTACCTCTGGGTAAGGTCATCAGGGCTTCCTTCCGAGGTATGTATGGGTAGAGTCACCAGGGCTTCCTTCTAAGGTACGTCTGAGTACAGTCACCAGGCCTTCCTTCCGAGGTATCTCTGGGTACAGGCATCAGGCCTTCCCTCCGAAGAACGTCTGGGTACAGTCATCAGGCCTTCGTACCGAGTTACCTCAGGGTACAGTCACCAGGCCTTCCTTCCGAGGTACCTCTGTGTTCAGTCACCAGTCCTTCCTTCCGAGGAACCTCTGGGTACAGTCACCAGGCCTTCTTTCCGAAGTACCTCTGGGAATAGTCACCAGGCCTTCGGTCTGAGGTACCTCTGGGTACAGTCAGCAGGCCTTCCTTCTCAGATACCTCTGGGCAGTCACCAGGGCTTCCTTCTTAGGTACCTCTGAGTACAGTCACCAGCCTTTCTTCTGAGGTACCTTTTGGTACACTTACCAGGTCTTCCTTTTGAGGTACCTCTGTGGACTGTCACCAGGCCTTCCTGCTGAGGCACCTCTGGGTACACTCATTAGACACTCCTATTTAGGTACCTCTGGTACAGTCACCAGGCCTTCCTTCCAAGGTACCTTTGGGTATATTCACCAGAACTTCCTTCCGAGGTACCTCTGGGTACTGTCACCAGGCCTTCCTTCTGAGGTAAGTCTGGGTACAGTCAATAGGCCTTCCTTCTGAGGTACATCTGGGAAATGTCACCAGGCCTTCCTTCCGAGGTATCTCTGGGTACAGTTACCAGGCCTTCATTCTCAGGCACCTCTGGGTACAGTCACCAGGCCTTCCTTCTGAGGTAGCTCTGGGTACTGTCACCAGGCCTTCCTTCTGAGTTACCTCTGCGTATAGTCACCAGGCCTTCCTTCTGAGGTACCTCTGGGTACAGTCACCAGACCTTCCTTCTGAGGTACCTCTGGGTACTGTCACCAGGTTTTCCTTCTGAGGTAACTCTGCGTACTGTCACCAGGCCTTCCTTCCGAGGTAATTCTGTGTTCAGTCAAGAGTCCTTCCTTCCGAGGAACCTCTGAGTACACTCACGAGGCCCTGTATCCGAGGTACGTCTGGGTACAGTCACCAGGCCGTCCTTCCGAGGTACCTCTGGGTATAGTCAGTAGGCCTTCCTTCTGAGGTACCTCTGGGTAATGTCTCCAGGGATTCTATCTCCAGTACTTCTGGGTACAGTCAACAGGCCTTCATTCTCAGGTACCTCTGGGTAGAGTCACCAGCCCTTCATTCTCAGGTACCTCAGAGTATGGTCTCCAGGCCTTCTTTCCGAGGAACCTCTGGGTACAGTCACCAGACCTTCCTTCTGAGGTACCTCTGGGTATCGTCACCAGGCCTTTCTTCTGAGGTAACTCTGGGTACAGTCAGCAGGCCTTCCTCCTCAAATACCTCTGGGCACAGTCACCAGGCCTTCCTTCTTAGGTACCTCTGGGTGCAGTCACCAGGCCTTCCTTCTCAGTTACCTTTGGGTACACTTACCAGGTCTTCCTTCTGAGGTACCTCAGTGGACTGTCACCAGGCCTTCCTTCCAAGCTACCTCTGGGTATAGTCACCAGTCCTTCCTTCCGAGGTAACTCTGGGTACAGTCATCAGACCTTTTTTCCGAGGTAACTGTGGGTACAATCATCAGACCTTTCCTCCGAGATACCTCTGGGTAGAGTGACCAGGCCTTCCTTCCGAGGTACCTCTGAGTACAGTCAGTAGGCCTTTCTTCTGAGGTACCTCTGGATACAGTTACCAGGCCTTCCTTCTCAGGCACCTCTGGGTACAGTCACCAGGCCTTCCTTCGCAGGCACCTCTGGGTACAGTCACCAAGCCGTCCTTCCCAGTTACGACTGGGTACTGTCACCAGGCCTTCCTTCCGAGGTACCTCTGGGTACAGTTACCAGGCCTTCATTCTCAGGTTCCTCTGTGTACAGTCACCAGGCCTTCCTTCCGAGCTACCTCTGGGTACTGTCACCAGGCCTTCCTTCGCAGTTATCTCTGGGTACAGTCACCAGGCCTTCCCTCCAGGGTTACTCTGGGTACAGTCACCAGGCCTTCCTTCCAGGTACCTCTGGGTACAGTCCGTAGGCCTTCCTTCTGAGGTAACTCTGAGTACAGTCAGGAGGCCTGCCTTCTCAGACACTTCTGGGTAGTGTCACCAGGCCTTCCTTCTGAGGTACCTCTGGGTCCAGTCATCAGGCCTTCCTTCCTAGGTATGCATGGGCAGAGTCACCAGGCCTTCCTTCTGAGGTACCTCTGGGTATAGTCACCAGGCCTTCCTTCCGAGGTACGGCTGGGTACAGTCTCTAAGCCTTCCTTCCGAGGTTTGTCTTTGTACAGTTTCCAGGCCTTCCTTCTGAGGTACCTCTGGGTACAGTCACCACGCCTTCCTTCTCAGGTATGCCTGGGTACTGTCACCAGGCCTTCCTTCCGAGGTACCTCTGGGTACTGTCACCAGGCCTTCCTTCCGAGGTACCTCTGGGTACAGGCACCAGCCATTGCTTCCGAAGTAACTCTGGGTACAGTCACCAGGCCTTGTATCCAAGGTAACTCTGGGTACAGTCAGCGGGACTTCCTTCCGAGGTACTTCTTGGTATAGTCAGTAGGCCTGCCTTCTGAGGTACCTCTGGGTAATGTCTCCTGGGCTTCCTTCTCCAGTACCTTTGGGTACAGTCACCAGACCTTCATTCTCAGCTACCTCGGGGTACAGTCACCAGGCCTTCGTTCTGAGGTACCTCTGAGTAGAGTCAGCAGGCGTGCCTTCTCAGATGACTCTGGGTACTATCACCAGGCCTCTCTTCCGAGGTAACTCTGGGTACAGATAATCAGACCTTTCTTCCGAGATACCTCTCGGTAGAGTGACCAGGCCTTCCTTCCGAGATAACTCTGGGTACAGTCAGTCGGTCTTCCTTCTGAGCTACATCTGGGTGATGTCACCAGGCCTTCCTTCCGAGGTACCTCTGGGTACAGTCACCAGGCCTTCCCTTCACGGTTACTCTGGCTACACTCACAAGGCCTTCCTTCCGAGGTACCCCAGGGTACAGACACCAAACGTTTCTTCCATGGTAACTCTGGGTACAGTCACCAGACCTGCCTTCCGAGGTACCTCTGTTTACTGTCACCTGTCCTTCCTTCTGAGGTACCTCTGGGTACAGTTACCAGGCCTTCATTCTCAGGCACCTCTGTTTACAGTCACCAGGCCTTCCTTCCGAGCTACCTCTGGGTACTGTCACCAGGCCTTCCTTCGCAGTTATCTCTGGGTACAGTCACCAGGCCTTCCTTCTGAGGTACCTCTGTTACAGTCACCAGGCCTTCCTTCTGAGATACCTGTGGTTACAGTCACCAGACCTTCCTTCTCAGGTTCCTTTGGCTGCAGTCACTAGGCCTTTTTTCCGAGTACCTCTGAGCACAGTCATCAGCCCTTTCTCCCGAAGTACCTCTGGGAATAGTCACCAGGCCTTCCTTCTGAGGTACCTCTGGGTACAGTCAGCAGGCCTTCCTTCTCAGATACCTCTGGGCACAGTCACGAGGGCTTCCTTCTTAGGTACCTCTGAGTACACTCACCAGCCTTCCTTCTGAGGTACATTTTGGTACACTTACCAGGTCTTCCTTTTGAGGTACATCTGTGGACTGTCACCAGGCCTTCCTGCTGAGGCACCTCTGGGTACACTCATTAGACACTCCTATTTAGGTACCTCTGGGTACAGTCACCAGGCCTTCCTTCCAAGGTATCTTTGGGTATATTCACCAGTCCTTCCTTCCGACGTACCTCTGGGTACTGTCACCAGGCCTTCCTCCTGAGGTAAGTCTGGGTACAGTCAGTAGGCCTTCCTTCTGAGGTACATCTGGGAAATGTCACCAGGCCTTCCTTCCGAGGTATCTCTGGGTACAGTTACCAGGCCTTCATTCTCAGGCACCTCTGGGTACAGTCAATAGGCCTTCCTTCTGAGGTAGCTCTGGGTACAGTCACCAGGCCTTCCTTCCTAGATACCTCTGCGTATAGACATCTGGCCTTCCTTCTGAGGTACATCTGGGTACAGTCACCAGGGATTTCTTCCGAGGTACGACAGTGTACAGTCACCAGGCCTTCCTTCCGAGATACGTCAGTGTGCAGTCACCAGGCCGTCCTTCCCAGGTACCTCTGGGTACAGTCACCGGGCCTTCCTTCCAAAGAACCTCTGGGTACTGTCTCCAGGCCTTCCGTCTGAGGTAACTCTGGGTACAGTCACTGGACCTTTCTTCCGAGGTACCTCTGTGTACTGTCACCAGGCCTTCATTCCGAGGTAAATTTTTGTACTGTCACCTGGCCTTCCTTCCGAGGTACCTCTGGGTACAGTCACTAGGCCTTCCCTCTGAGGTACCTCTGAGTACAGTCAGCAGGCCTGCCTTCTCAGATACCTCTGGGTACTGTCACCAGACCTTCCTTCTGCGGTAGCTCTGGGTACAGACACCAGGGCTTCCTTCGGAGGTACCTCTGGGTAAGGTCATCAGGGCTTCCTTCCGAGGTATGTATGGGTAGAGTCACCAGGGCTTCCTTCCGAGGTATCTCTGGGTACAGGCATCAGGCCTTCCCTCCGAAGAACGTCTGGGTACAGTCATCAGGCCTTCGTACCGAGTTACCTCAGGGTACAGTCACCAGGCCTTCCTTCCGAGGTACCTCTGTGTTCAGTCACCAGTCCTTCCTTCCGAGGAACCTCTGGGTACAGTCACCAGGCCTTCTTTCCGAAGTACCTCCGGGAATAGTCACCAGGCCTTCGGTCTGAGGTACCTCTGGGTACAGTCAGCAGGCCTTCCTTCTCAGATACCTCTGGGCACAGTCACCAGGGCTTCCTTCTTAGGTACCTCTGAGTACAGTCACCAGCCTTTCTTCTGAGGTACCTTTTGGTACACTTACCAGGTCTTCCTTTTGAGGTACCTCTGTGGACTGTCACCAGGCCTTCCTGCTGAGGCACCTCTGGGTACACTCATTAGACACTCCTATTTAGGTACCTCTGGTACAGTCACCAGGCCTTCCTTCCAAGGTACCTTTGGGTATATTCACCAGAACTTCCTTCCGAGGTACCTCTGGGTACTGTCACCAGGCCTTCCTTCTGAGGTAAGTCTGGGTACAGTCAATAGGCCTTCCTTCTGAGGTACATCTGGGAAATGTCACCAGGCCTTCCTTCCGAGGTATCTCTGGGTACAGTTACCAGGCCTTCATTCTCAGGCACCTCTGGGTACAGTCACCAGGCCTTCCTTCTGAGGTAGCTCTGGGTACTGTCACCAGGCCTTCCTTCTGAGTTACCTCTGCGTATAGTCACCAGGCCTTCCTTCTGAGGTACCTCTGGGTACAGTCACCAGACCTTCCTTCTGAGGTACCTCTGGGTACTGTCACCAGGTTTTCCTTCTGAGGTAACTCTGCGTACTGTCACCAGGCCTTCCTTCCGAGGTAATTCTGTGTTCAGTCAAGAGTCCTTCCTTCCGAGGAACCTCTGGGTACACTCACGAGGCCCTGTATCCGAGGTACGTCTGGGTACAGTCACCAGGCCGTCCTTCCGAGGTACCTCTGGGTATAGTCAGTAGGCCTTCCTTCTGAGGTACCTCTGGGTAATGTCTCCAGGGATTCTATCTCCAGTACTTCTGGGTACAGTCAACAGGCCTTCATTCTCAGGTACCTCTGGGTAGAGTCACCAGCCCTTCATTCTCAGGTACCTCAGAGTATGGTCTCCAGGCCTTCTTTCCGAGGAACCTCTGGGTACAGTCACCAGACCTTCCTTCTGAGGTACCTCTGGGTATCGTCACCAGGCCTTTCTTCTGAGGTAACTCTGGGTACAGTCAGCAGGCCTTCCTCCTCAAATACCTCTGGGCACAGTCACCAGGCCTTCCTTCTTAGGTACCTCTGGGTGCAGTCACCAGGCCTTCCTTCTCAGTTACCTTTGGGTACACTTACCAGGTCTTCCTTCTGAGGTACCTCAGTGGACTGTCACCAGGCCTTCCTTCCAAGCTACCTCTCGGTATAGTCACCAGTCCTTCCTTCCGAGGTAACTCTGGGTACAGTCATCAGACCTTTTTTCCGAGGTAACTGTGGGTACAATCATCAGACCTTTCCTCCGAGATACCTCTGGGTAGAGTGACCAGGCCTTCCTTCCGAGGTACCTCTGAGTACAGTCAGTAGGCCTTTCTTCTGAGGTACCTCTGGATACAGTTACCAGGCCTTCCTTCTCAGGCACCTCTGGGTACAGTCACCAGGCCTTCCTTCGCAGGCACCTCTGGGTACAGTCACCAAGCCGTCCTTCCCAGTTACGACTGGGTACTGTCACCAGGCCTTCCTTCCGAGGTACCTCAGGGTACAGGCACCAGGCCTCGTATCCAAGGTACCTCTGGGTACAGTCACCAGGCCTTCCTTCCGAGGTACCTCTGGGTACAGTTACCAGGCCTTCATTCTCAGGCACCTCTGTTTACAGTCACCAGGCCTTCCTTCCGAGCTACCTCTGGGTACTGTCACCAGGCCTTCCTTCGCAGTTATCTCTGGGTACAGTCACCAGGCCTTCCCTCCGGGGTTACTCTGGGTACAGTCACCAGGCCTGCCTTCCAGGTACCTCTGGGTACAGTCCGTAGGCCTTCCTTTTGAGGTAACTCTGAGTACAGTCAGGAGGCCTGCCTTCTCAGACACTTCTGGGTACTGTCACCAGGCCTTCCTTCTGAGGTACCTCTGGGTCCAGTCATCAGGCCTTCCTTCCTAGGTATGCATGGGCAGAGTCACCAGGCCTTCCTTCTGAGGTACCTCTGGGTATAGTCACCAGGCCTTCCTTCCGAGGTACGTCTGGGTACAGTCTCTAAGCCTTCCTTCCGAGGTTTGTCTTTGTACAGTTTCCAGGCCTTCCTTCTGAGGTACCTCTGGATACAGTCACCACGCCTTCCTTCTTAGGTACCTCTGGGTATAGTTACCAGGCCTTCCTTCTCAGGTACGCCTGGGTACTGTCACCAGGCCTTCCTTCCGAGGTACCTCTGGGTACTGTCACCAGGCCTTCCTTCCGAGGTACCTCTGGGTACAGGCACCAGCCATTGCTTCCGAAGTAACTCTGGGTACAGTCACCAGGCCTTGTATCCAAGGTAACTCTGGGTACAGTCAGCGGGACTTCCTTCCGAGGTACTTCTTGGTATAGTCAGTAGGCCTGCCTTCTGAGGTACCTCTGGGTAATGTCTCCTGGGCTTCCTTCTCCCGTACCTTTGGGTACAGTCACCAGACCTTCATTCTCAGCTACCTCGGGGTACAGTCACCAGGCCTTCGTTCTGAGGTACCTCTGAGTAGAGTCAGCAGGCGTGCCTTCTCAGATGACTCTGGGTACTATCACCAGGCCTCTCTTCCGAGGTAACTCTGGGTACAGATAATCAGACCTTTCTTCCGAGATACCTCTCGGTAGAGTGACCAGGCCTTCCTTCCGAGATAACTCTGGGTACAGTCAGTCGGTCTTCCTTCTGAGCTACATCTGGGTGATGTCACCAGGCCTTCCTTCCAAGTTACCTCTGGGTACAGTCACCAGGCCTTCCCTTCACGGTTACTCTGGCTACACTCACAAGGCCTTCCTTCCGAGGTACCCCAGGGTACAGACACCAAACGTTTCTTCCATGGTAACTCTGGGTACAGTTACCAGACCTGCCTTCCGAGGTACCTCTGTTTACTGTCACCTGTCCTTCCTTCCGAGGTAAGTCTGGGTACAGTCACCAGGATTTCCTTCCGAGGTACCTCTGGGTTAGTCACCAGGCCTTTCTTCCGAGGTACGTCTGGGTACAGTCACCAGGCCTTTATTCTGAGGTACCTCTGGGTACAGTCACCAGGCCTTCCTTCTGAGGTACCTCTGTTACAGTCACCAGGCCTTCCTTCTGAGATACCTGTGGTTACAGTCACCAGACCTTCCTTCTCAGGTGCCTTTGGCTGCAGTCACCAGGCCTTTTTTCCGAGTACCTCTGAGCACAGTCATCAGCCCTTTCTCCCGAAGTACCTCTGGGAATAGTCACCAGGCCTTCCTTCTGAGGTACCTCTGGGTACAGTCAGCAGGCCTTCCTGCTCAAATACCTCTGGGCACAGTCACGAGGGCTTCCTTCTTAGGTACCTCTGAGTACACTCACCAGCCTTCCTTCTGAGGTACCTTTTGGTACACTTACCAGGTCTTCCTTTTGAGGTACATCTGTGGACTGTTACCAGGCCTTCCTGCTGAGGCACCTCTGGGTACACTCATTAGACACTTCTATTTAGGTACCTCTGGGTACAGTCACCAGGCCTTCCTTCCAAGGTATCTTTGGGTATATTCACCAGTCCTTCCTTCCGAGGTACCTCTGGGTACTGTCACCAGGCCTTCCTTCTGAGGTAAGTCTGGGTACAGTCAGTAGGCCTTCCTTCTGAGGTACATCTGGGAAATGTCACCAGGCCTTCCTTCCGAGGTATCTCTGGGTACAGTTACCAGGCCTTCATTCTCAGGCACCTCTGGGTACAGTCAATAGGCCTTCCTTCTGAGGTAGCTCTGGGTACAGTCACCAGGCCTTCCTTCCTAGTTACCTCTGCGTATAGACATCTGGCCTTCCTTCTGAGGTACCTCTGGGTACAGTCACCAGGGCTTCCTTCCGAGGTACCTCTGGGTACAGTCACCAGGGCTTCCTTCCGAGGTACGACAGTGTACAGTCACCAGGCCTTCCTTCCGAGATACGTCAGTGTGCAGTCACCAGGCCGTCCTTCCCAGGTACCTCTGGGTACAGTCACCGGGCCTTCCTTCCAAAGAACCTCTGGGTACTGTCTCCAGGCCTTCCGTCTGAGGTAACTCTGGGTACAGTCACTGGACCTTTCTTCCGAGGTACCTCTGGGTACTGTCACCAGGCCTTCATTCCGAGGTAAATTTTTGTACTGTCACCTGGCCTTCCTTCCGAGGTACCTCTGGGTACAGTCACTAGGCCTTCCCTCTGAGGTACCTCTGAGTACAGTCAGCAGGCCTGCCTTCTCAGATACCTCTGGGTACTGTCACCAGACCTTCCTTCTGCGGTAGCTCTGGGTACAGACACCAGGGCTTCCTTCGGAGGTACCTCTGGGTAAGGTCATCAGGGCTTCCTTCCGAGGTATGTATGGGTAGAGTCACCAGGGCTTCCTTCCGAGGTATCTGTGGGTACAGGCATCAGGCCTTCCCTCCGAAGAACGTCTGGGTACAGTCATCAGGCCTTCGTACCGAGTTACCTCAGGGTACAGTCACCAGGCCTTCCTTCCGAGGTACCTCTGTGTTCAGTCACCAGTCCTTCCTTCCGAGGAACCTCTGGGTACAGTCACCAGGCCTTCTTTCCGAAGTACCTCCGGGAATAGTCACCAGGCCTTCGGTCTGAGGTACCTCTGGGTACAGTCAGCAGGCCTTCCTTCTCAGATACCTCTGGGCACAGTCACCAGGGCTTCCTTCTTAGGTACCTCTGAGTACAGTCACCAGCCTTTCTTCTGAGGTACCTTTTGGTACACTTACCAGGTCTTCCTTTTGAGGTACCTCTGTGGACTGTCACCAGGCCTTCCTGCTGAGGCACCTCTGGGTACACTCATTAGACACTCCTATTTAGGTACCTCTGGTACAGTCACCAGGCCTTCCTTCCAAGGTATCTTTGGGTATATTCACCAGAACTTCCTTCCGAGGTACCTCTGGGTACTGTCACCAGGCCTTCCTTCTGAGGTAAGTCTGGGTACAGTCAATAGGCCTTCCTTCTGAGGTACATCTGGGAAATGTCACCAGGCCTTCCTTCCGAGGTATCTCTGGGTACAGTTACCAGGCCTTCATTCTCAGGCACCTCTGGGTACAGTCACCAGGCCTTCCTTCTGAGGTAGCTCTGGGTACTGTCACCAGGCCTTCCTTCTGAGTTACCTCTGCGTATAGTCACCAGGCCTTCCTTCTGAGGTACCTCTGGGTACAGTCACCAGACCTTCCTTCTGAGGTACCTCTGGGTACTGTCACCAGGTTTTCCTTCTGAGGTAACTCTGCGTACTGTCACCAGGCCTTCCTTCCGAGGTAATTCTGTGTTCAGTCAAGAGTCCTTCCTTCCGAGGAACCTCTGGGTACACTCACGAGGCCCTGTATCCGAGGTACGTCTGGGTACAGTCACCAGGCCGTCCTTCCGAGGTACCTCTGGGTATAGTCAGTAGGCCTTCCTTCTGA